>NW_012109019.1:131914-165924 GCF_000951045.1 Mandrillus leucophaeus | reverse complement strand
CTTCTTTTCAAGATAATGGCTTATCTGAAACGGCTGAAGACAACTCCGATTCTGTCTTTTGGACTGGAAGACCATTCTGGGAGAGTGGGGTACATGCTCTGTGCACACAGTCACAAGCCACAGCCCCCTTGCTGCTAGCCTGTCTCCCTTGCCCTCTTGTAGCAAGAGCCAGCCAGTCCTCCAGGCTCTGTGACAACACCGCACAACACATGGACTCAGAGGAAGTTCCTCCAAGCAGAGCAAGCTGCCCACCAATGATGGCCACTGAGTGCCAACCAGATACCACACTGCCCTGCTGCCAGAGGGGGAACCTGGAGAGCAACAACGCTCGCTTTCATTTTATCTCATCTTCTTGTGTCAACTCCTCACAGCGCTCTCCCTGACCCCCTAGGTAACACAGCAGCCCTTGTCACTGTCAAACCCCTGATCCCCCTTTACTTTTCTTCTTAGCATTTATCACTCCCTCATGTCATGGTGTCTCTCTCTCCTTAATGAGAGGCAGGGACGTGAACCATCTGTTCACCTTGATTCTTCAGCACCCAGAACGCTGCCTGGCACCAACACATGCTTGATAAATATCTGTTGGCTGAATGTCTGCCTGTCCTTACAGTACGATGGGTACATATCAGAGCATCAGGAGTCCAGGTAAGGGCTGGTTGGGTGATTCAGTCAGTTTGACTCCAGTCAGAATCCTGACTCCTTCTTTAGTTATTGCAGTAGGCGTCGGCTGTCAGAACAACAGTGGATGACACTCAGGGACCTGGACTGTAGCCCCCTTCTCCTCTGTGACCTCCAGCAAGTCCCTTCCTCTCTGCCCATCAGCTTCCTCACTTGGAAAAAGAAGTGAGATGGACTCTAAATATCTTAGGATAGGTTTCTATCCCCAAGGCAAGCACTGAAAGAAAAGTGGTTGATTAGGAAAGAAAACCAGTAGGGGAGTGGGAGGGTGGGTGTGACCAGCTAGGAGGAGGCCACGCAAGGGTACAGTGTCAGGCAAAGTGCCCTGGAGGCTTCCCCTTGGCTTCATCTTGCAGGGAACCCTGGGGACAGTGCAGGTCACCACCCCAGAGTATCTTGATCAGGGTGAGGGGCTGGAGCATGTACCCCTGCGTTGTCATCCTTGGTCAAGTGCATCCCTAGAGGGCTGTAAATTCCAGGCATTTCCAGCCCTCCATAAGCACAGGCAGAGTGGACTCCAGCAGGCTGCAGCCAGCCCTCCCTCAGATAGAGACACAAATGCTGCCTATTGGGGTGGGGATGGTAAAGGGAATGACGGCAATATGGGTGGAGTGTTGACATGGTCTCTTATGTGAGATTTAAGAAGGTCCTTTCCCACACAGCACTCAACGGTCTCTCTAGAAATGTGAGTTTTGACAAAGGACTTACCAGGTGTGACAACCTGTGCAAGTTATTGAATCTCTTTAAGCCTCGACATACTCAGCTGTGAAACCAGGAATAATGACATCTCCTCTACTTGTATCCTTACTAGTTTAAAGATGCCCCTGATTCGCTACAGAGGGTTGCACAAATGGCTAATGATGCCACCATGATCATTCTCTATTAGTTCTCAAAGCAATTTTAAGGGATTCTGAAGCTTGTTCTTCATATTAGTGCATTACTATGTGCTATAATACGTAACACCCCAAATTTCAGTGCCTTTATACAATAAAGGAATATATTTTTATTTATGTAACAGTACAAAATAGATGTTTCTAGGTTGTTCTTTGTTCCCTCTGCTGGAGAAAGGGAACAAAGTAGATGGGGATATCAGCTCAACCCAGTCATTCAGAGACCCAGGCTGAGAGAAGCTCTGCCGCCTTCATCATGTAGCTTCCAAGGTCACCCAAGGTCACCCCACACATTGACCTTGAGCAGACAGATGGGGAATAGAGAAAGGGTGATGCATGGAAGGCTTTCGTGCTCCTGTTCCATTGGCTGGAAGTCAGTTACGTGACCACATCCATCTGCATGGGAGGCTGGGAAATGTGGTCTAGCTGTGGACCCAAGAAGAGAAGGAAAAAGGTTTGGTGATGGGCGAGCAGGCTTTGCCACACTTCTGCATTTTACAGCTGTCATCGTAAAGACATGAAGCTACTCCCTCAGTAGTCTGGCTTTCACAGGTTTTGTCTGTGCCTCACTCCCTCTTCCTGCCCTAGGCCCACTCTTGGCAGGCACACTTGCCCTGCTCCCTCACACTACCCACGCATGCTCATGGACCAGTTCCTGGATTCCTGCTCTATCTCAGCCTGGAGGACACATCTTACTATAGTGGGTTCTTAGTGGGGGCAATGAGGTATATTTGTGGTTTCAAAGTTTCTCTTACAGATTGTTACAACCTGGTAGGTAGTACCCAAAGCTCCCAACTCAGCATTTAAACACAGAGAGCTCTTATTTCCTCCCTTTTTACTCCTGTCAACATCTGCCACTTTGGGGTTGTTGTTGTTGTCTATAATTTATAATCACCATTTCAGAAAGAAGGTATATTCTTACTGGCCTGATGCACATCCAGCCCTTTGGCTCTCCCAAAGGAAGAGGGAGGCTAGAAATAGGATCTTGTTTCACCTTTAGGATCCCACAGAAGATGAATATTTCATTTTATGTACAAGACAATCCAGGCACTTCCTGAGAGTCAGAGACTTCCTTGCATGGCTGGATTTCAAAAGAGAAATCCTGGGTTCATGCTTGAGAACAGAAGAGAACCACAGCTGCTCAGATCCAGGTGGGCTTTCAGACCTCATGCTTCTGGACATTAGCTTGGTTACCGAAAGCATGTGGAACCCAGCGACAAGACTTCCAGGAGCTTCTGTTCCATCCCTTCTCCCTGCATATCCTGAATCTAGGAGTATCAATGATTGGAGGTTTACCCTGAGAGATAAGGAACCAAGTCTCTATTTACTTGTCTTTTAATCCTTCCTTAAGGGCTCTCCTTTGGAATTCTGCATGTTTGGAATTATAAACAGCTACATTAGTGACTGACGGTGGACACGTTTCTGTAATACCTGTACCCAAACTACAAGAGTGTGCTGTTAGGGGTATCCTCTATTTCCCAGGTTTGGAAGCAATTTGAGCCACAGAGATCATCTGTGACTGTAGATTAGGAAGCTCAAGTCCACTAATGTGGCCTAAGACCCCTTCCTGGGCCTTAGTTTCTTTTTCTGTAAAATGGTGTGGCTGTACAAAAATGATCCCTGAGGTTCCTTCCAGCTCTGACACCCTTCCGTTGGATTCCTGCCTTGGCCAATGGCTGACTCACTGTTTGAAGAACACGCCTGTGGTTGCAGTGGTGGTAGTTTCCTGAGACGCCAGGCGAGGGCAGCAGGCAGTAAACAGACACTGCTGCGGAAATTCGGGTGAGGAGCATCTGTGAGGCAGGGAAGGATTTCCAGAAGGGCTGTGGCCACCATGACTCCTCTTCCTTTCTTTGGTCATAACGTAGGCTGGGGCATCCCTCATCTCCGTGCCCTCTGATACCTGACGGTCCTCTATTCCTGCAGATTCCACCATCCTTGTTAACTACAGAATATGTGCCTCCCTGAGAGTGAAGAGTTGCAGTCACAGCTTCTAAGGAGTGTGGGCCAGGACTGGTCCTCAGCTGTTGGCTCACAACATCTTCTTTCTGGAAACTCAAAGGTACTGCCTAGATAAACTCACGGACGCCATGCTCTGCCTACACCTTGTACTCTGGTATTTCAGCAAACAGACCCTGGGGTCCTATTTAGAAGCACAGGAAACCTGTTTGTTCACCCTCTGCTTGTACTTCCGAACCGTGCCTGGCTTCCTCTCACCCCTAGGCCTCTGCACATTCTGCTCTTCTCCCTGGAGGACCCTCAGCCCTTCTTTTCCCTCCAGCTCCTTCTCCCACCACAGGGCCCAGCTTTACAGGCCTCCTCTTTTTGGCTGTTCTCCCCTTCCTGCCCCTGCCCAAGTCTGTGCTCAGATCCTGATTCCATTAAAACAATAGAAACCTCATCTGGCTGACAAGCAAAATGGGAAATCGTTGCAGGGACAAAAGATATCTCTCAGCGTGGCTGGGAAGTAAGATAATTGGATGTGGGAACAGGAGAGAAGAACAAACTGACTGTCCAGTCTAGGTGTGTCCCTGGAATGGGCAAGCCCCATTCATTGTCTTATGTGGCTCAGCAAAGCTGCAAAGGCCCAGAGAAAGTGTGATTGGCTCATGCCATGCAGTTGGCCCTGGACTGACAGTGGACTGGTTTACAGCCCCTCCAAGACTGTCACAATGTGGGACAGGCAACTCCCAAAGAAACTCGAGGTGCTGATGGACAGGAGGAATGGATACTGAGGGGGTGGGCAGAGAGCAACACAACAAACTCTGAGCCAGACAATCATTTGCAGGAGGTTTATTAGGGAGGGTTCTTGGGACCAATACCCGTGGAAGGAAGGGGATGCAGGCAGGATTGAGCAGAAGGAGAAGTTGAACTGAACTGCAGTGCAATCCCAATAAAGATCTCAGCTTTAGAGATTTAGAGCCTAAGTTGGGGCAAAAGATCCAGGCCTTTTTACCTCTGAGTTGACCCAGGAGGCCTATCTGAATTGGAAGCAGGTATGGCATTGGATAAGGCCGTTTTCTTGAGCTGAAGTGCTTTCCTGAAAGAGCTGTTGGCAGAGCTCTTTGCAGCTGCAGGAAAAGTGCTCCATTCCTGAAGGGGTACCTGGGCAGTACATTCAGTGTGCACAATATAGCTGATGGGTATCATGGCCTCCTTCAGGTTTCAGGGCTGCCTCCCTACACCTTTACTGCTATGGGATCAGATCTTTCAAATACATTTGATTATCTCTAAAATAAATACCATTAAGGAAACGGACCTGCTGCCAGCTCACAGATTTCATAGTAAAAAGTAATGAACATTGGCTTATAAGCTCATTTACAATGCTTGTGTACCCAACCACCACCGTCCATTAGAGCAGTCAGCTGGGAGCTGCCTGGGGCGGGAGACGCTCCTTAACCAGAACAATCCTCTCCTGACAGCAGAGGGCCTTCTTTGTGTAATTTCCCCAGAGGCAAATACATCCCTCACGGACCTTCTGAGGCTGATCTCATGAAGCTGCAATACACTCCTAGCTCTCCTCGGAAATCTGAAAACAGTGAGATCCAGTCCAGACCTATTCCAAAGGTCTCAGCTGGCAAGGCCAGGAGAGAGGCTGGGATCTTGGGAAGTGGCTCAGAGCCCAGGAGTTTTTGTAGGGACAGCCCTGTCAGGCCTCCATGGAGCAGAAAACTGCAAGGCCAGAAGGGATGCATCCCTTGACACCTCCCCCACCCAATGACATCACCCACACAGTTGGCCTTATCCTGCAGCACTTGAAGATGCTCAGACCTTGAGTCACTCCCAAGGTCACACACTGACTCACAAGCTGCTTGTTAGCATCACCTACTGTTTCTTCCTTTTCTTCCTAAAAGAAAAGCTGTAACACAGGGATTGTGCCAAGTGGGTATTAGAGCCGTGTCAGGGAAGGTAATATTATATGATTCTAGTGGCTTGAAATAACCGACGCATAAGAAACCTAGCTCATAAATTTACCATTGCTAATTGTCTATGGATTCCGTGTCACGGATTTTTTTGCAAGTCACCCAGTGTTCTCAAGCAGCTGCACAGGGCTGCAGTGAATATGGACATCTGACACCCGGAGATAGGGGCAGGCCACAAGGCTGAACATGAGAGCACACCCAGAAGTACAGGGAATATTTATTTCCTCTGAACCCATCCTCTCTGTGCTGTCTTCAGAGGTGAAGAACAAAAATGATGCTCAAAAAGATTGAAAGGACTGGTAACCTTGGTGCACAGAATCATTATTCATTTCTGATCTGAATACATTAGCAAGCCAAAGAAAAATCCAGTATACACTATGCATTCCGACTCCGTGACCCTTATTTCCCACTCCTCACTTCCAAGGTTGGCTTGGTGACTGAGCACAGACCCTGCAGGCTAAATCAAGGCAAGCTGAAGCTGGAGATGGTTCCGGACCTGTTGGTGAAATCTCTAAGTGAGCTGGTTACTTTTCAATGCCTAAGCTGTGCATGGAACATAGATCGAATGTGCAATACCAAGCGCCACAAGGAAAATGTCTTCACGTTAAAGGAACAGAGCCTTGCTGACTGTGGTTGCTGTTCTTCACAATGGACTTGTGCAAAGTCCACAATGCAAAGAGTTTTTTTGGATCCCTGCCAATGTTAGTCTCTGCAAGACAGAATTTGACTTAATGCAGCAGGTACTGAAAACCTTACTCTTCGGGGACCCTAATTCTATGTGGGATCTTGGATTTCAACACACATTCTGAGAGCCACAGTTTTGGCTAAATGTAGCACATCACTGGGGCTTGATCCTAGCTCTTTTATTAACTGTGTGAGCCTTGACTATGACATTTAATCGCTTTGTACCTTACTTTTCTTGTCTCTATGAAGTGGGTTAATATTTTGAAATATGGACTGAGTTTTCTTGTCGTGTTTTCCTATACTCAGCCCTTTCCCCAACCCTTACTCTTATTTAATAATCTAGGCTTTGTTTAGCTTATTTTTACCTTTTTTTGCCTCAGGGAAGCAGTATAGATTACAGAAAATTGATCTTTTTTCCTGATTTTTAATGTTTTAGATCCAATAGAACTCAGCAAGAATATGAAAAAGATAATAGACTTGGAAGGACAATAATGTAAGAGCAAATCATCCTGATTCTAAAACTAGAGATTTCCCTGGCTGCAAGAAAGAGAGACTAAGCAGAAAAGATTCTATAGACCTGCTTGGTCCGTGAGCTGGGAATTCCTGCATCCAGCCTCCTGCATCCCTGGGTGAGTTCTGGGACAATGACAAGACAAGTTTGGGAGAATCTGGGGACAGAGAGCATCTGGACCCCTATTCTTGGGTAAAGCGCAGGAAGTAGCAAGACTCCCAAGTTTGGAGGTAGGGAAGTGAGACAGGAAAAGGAGAAAAACCAGCAGATGATATGCTCATGAGTGGGTAACCACTGTGAGCAGCTGGGGCTCAATTCTGTGGTGGACCCCTGAGAAACCATGAAGAATACAACTGTTCCATTGGAAGACAGGGAAGATGCAGCATTTTTCCACTGATTCTCTTCCTTGTTGAATGAGAGTAGCCCAGGGGATGATCTCCCCTTCATTTCTTGATAGAGCAAGCACCCACAATGGTGAAAAAACACCTCATATAGAAGAGCAAAGAATATATGTGCTTGGGGAGGAAAACTAGCAGCATGTAGGGTTCTGTATTCCCCATCTGCGCACAAACTCAGAGATGGCCCAAGAGGGTATGGGATGAGACACTCACAGCAGTTTCTACATGAGAGTGATGTCCCAGCTGAGTAATCAGGTTCAGATAAAATGAAGTTGAGTAGAACAATAACAATTCAGAATCTTGCACTTCTATATGAATGAATCATGGTTTCCCAAGTAGCTGTTCTTGTGCAAAACCCTAAGAGTAGCCATTGAGTCTTCTCAATAATCCATGAGATGGGCATTAGTTCCATTTTGCAGACAAGACGACTGAGGCTCTGAGAGGTTCAGCAACAAATCTCTGAGACAGGGTTTGAATTTGTGTCTGCGTGACTCCAAAACCTTCCCTTTGTTCCTTTGAACTCTATTTCCTCACCAGCTCTTGGTGTCCTTCTCTCCTGACATCTAACCCCACCATTAGATGACAACCTCCCTCTTGACCCTTGAATCTGATGGCTGACATTGTTTCTACTTGCTCTGGGGCCAGCCCATGTGGACAGTGCTCCATCTTATTTATACCTGTGCTTGGCAGAACACTTTTGGTTGTAAGTGACAGGCATTCAACTTCAAAAGCTTAGGGGTTTTTTTTGTTGCTGTTGTTTGTTTTTTGAAACTATTTGGGAAGGATCTAGGACATTTCATGTACACATGCGAAAGGCAAAGGTGCTAATGGTTCTCAGAGATGCCTGAAACTAAAGGCTGTTAGGCTCCTCTCTCTGTCTCTGTCTCTCTCTCTCATTTCTGTTTCTCTCTGAGTGTCAGCTTAATTCTTGCCTAGTACAGGCTGGCCTCCTACACATGGCTAGAAACAGCTGCCCCACTTTTCTCAGAACCAGCTAGAGAAATTCACAAAGGACTGTTTTGACCTTGCTTGCACCAGTTGTCCATCCTCAACCAATCCCAAGGCTGTCCCCAGAGAAGGTAGAGCCACTGTGAGCCAGGAAGCAGCTCTAACTGGAGTGTGTGAAGCCCCTTCCGGCCAACATGGATTCAGACGCTAGGGGTCCATCTTAAGAACCTCATAGCCCTTGAAACAGGGCTAAGCACATAGTATATGCTCAGTGAACATTGTGGCAGACTGTATTTCCTAAGATGTGTGCAGCAATATCTCTCAACCCACATTATCTTCTAAGTGATTTCTCTCAATGACACTCTTCTCATTGAGACATTGTGTTCATTCCATATTCCTTCCCCTCAATTTGGGGTGAACTTCTGAGAGTAGTAAGAATGACACTTGGTTATTTCTGGGTCATAAAAGTCAACATAGCTTCTGCCTATATTGGGATGCTTAGTCCTGGAACCCAGCTACCATGCTATAAGGAGATCCAAGCAACCATATGGAAAGGACCCATGTAGATGCCATAGCTGGCAGCCCCAGCTTGGGATCCAGTAAGCAGCCAGCATCAACCAGCAGACATGTGAGTAAATGAGCCTTCAGCGGTTCCAAACCCCAGCTGTTGGGTTACTTCCAGCTTTCAAACCTTCCTTCCCTGAGACTGAGACTCCAGATATCATAAGGGCAGAGACAAGCTGTTCCTATTGTGTAATGATATGGCTAGGCTTTGTGTCCCCACCCAAATCTCATCTTGAATTGTAATCCCCATAATCCCTCCATGTTGAGAGAGAGCAGATGGAGGTTCTGCAGTCTGGGAAGTCCAACCTCGAGGCACCAGCAGATTCAGTGTTTGGTGAGGGCCAATTCCTTGTAGTTGGCACCTTATATCTATGTGTCCTCACATGGCTGAAAGGGTGAACAAGCTCCCCTGGGTCTTTTTTATAAGGGCACTCATCCCATTCATGAGAGTTTTGCTCTCCTGAGCTAATAATCATCTCCTAAAGGCCCCACCTCTTAATACTATTGCACTGATGATTAAGTTTCAGCATATGAATTTTGGGGGACACAACTATTCAGACCATTAGCAGAAAGTGGTCTCAACAAAGCATGGTAAGAGAAGGGGAAAGAGAGTCCAAGAAGGGAGGAAAACCAATAGAGAATATAATGATGATCAGATTGACTGTGGCTACTGGTGCTGTAACTGGGGTACAGTCCTACTGGGAATCCACTAAGCAACTATGCAGATCATATCTCAGAAGTGTCTTATCAAGGGGTCAGAAGCTGAGGTATTTATTCACCAACTCTTTCCCCTTATTAATTGAAGGTTGCTTCTGATCATGGACTCCCTGGAATTTCTGCCCAGCCTCTCATACATCAAGCACAGTTCTACAACCAGACAACACCCTGGGCAGTAAGTCACAGGTACTGTAGTAAGAAACTGGCAGTGTGGAAGTCCTAGCCAGAGCAATCCGACAAGAGAAAGAAATAAAAGACACCCATATTGGAAAAGAGTAAGTCATATTATCTCTGCCAATGATATGATCGTATACCTAGACAGCCCAAAAGACTCTTCAAAAAGACTCCTAGATCTGATAAATGAATTCAGTAAAGTCTCAGGTTACAAAATCAATGCACACAAATTAGTAGCACTGCTATACACCAACAATGACCAAACTGAGAATCAAATAAAAAACCCAATCCCTTTTACAATAGCTACAAAAAAAACTTCCACATATAATTAACCAAGAAGATCAAAGATCTGTACAAAGAGAACTACAAAACACTGCTGAAGGAAGTCAAAGATGGCACAAACAAATTGAAAATACATCCCATGCTGACGGATGGAAGAATTAATGTTGTGAAAACAACAGTGATACCCAAAGCAATCTACAGATTCAGTGTAATTACTATCAAAAGACCAACATCATTTTTCACAGAATTAGTAAAAAGAATCCTAAAATTCATATGGAACTGAAAAAGAGCCCAAATAGCTGAAGCAATCTAAATGAAAAAACAAATCTGGAGGCATCACATTACCTGACTTCAAAGAATACTACGAGGCTATGGTAACCAAGACAACATGGCACTGGTATAAAATAGATACAGAGACGAGTGGAATGGAATAGATAACCCATAGATAAAGTCAAATACTTACAACCAACTGATCTTCAACAAAGCATACAAGAACATACAGTGGGGAAAGGACACTCTATTCAATAAACGGTGCTGGAAAGTTGGATAACCACATGTAGAAGAATGAAACTGGATCCCTACCTCTTATCATATACAAAAATTAACTCAAGATGGATTAAAGACTTAAAGATAAAACCTGAAACCATAAAATTCTAGACGAAAACCTAGGAAAAACTCTTCTGGACATTGGCCCAGGCAAATAATTTACGATGAAAATCCCAAAAGCAAATGCAACAAGAACAAAAATAAATAAATGGGACCTGATTAAACTGAAAAGCTTCAGCACAGCAAAATAAATAATCATCAGAGTAAGCAGACCACCGACAGAATGGGAAGAAATATTTGCAGTTTATGCATCTGACTAAGGACTAATACCCAGTATCTACAAGGAACTGAAACAAATCAGCAAGAAAAAACAAATAATCCCATTAAAAAGTGGTCATATGATATGCATAGACATTATACTGCTCAACATCACTAGTCATCAAGGAAATGCAGATTAAAACCCCAACGAGATACCCCCTACCCTAGCCAGAATGTCCATTATTAAAAAGTTGAAAAACAATAGATGTCATAAGTCTACTTTTGTGGGCTTTGCTTCCAATGACAATTTAATTTTCAGAGCCTTTGCTGTGCAGTTTGGCCTGCGGGTGTGTCTAGTGCTACTGGGGCTCCCACTGATCCCTGGATGCTGCCTATCAGGCAGAAGGAGGTTTCCCAGATCTCAACCACCTGGTGCCTCTAGTGGGAGAAAGGAAGTCTCTGGCTCACACAAACAAAGATTGCTTTCTGGGCTGGGCACTTGTAGTGGGATACACCTGCCAGGGCCACCCAGTTACCAGGAGGAGGAAGGGAGTCTCGAGCCCATGGGGAACGAAGAGGCTTCTGGGGCTGGGCCACCTCTTGCAATGAGATCACTCTTGCCTGAGATGCTTGCTGCCCAAGTGTCTCTTGGAAGGGGAGGCTCAGGAAGTCTTAGGCCCAGTGGGGAAGGAGAGCGCTATTCTTGGCTGCTTATTGTTATTAGGGATCCTCATCCGTGGTGTGAGGGACTTAAGCTGCTCTGTTTCCATGTTGTTCCGTCAGTGGTGGGGTCCCCAACCCATCAGCTTCCCTCTTTCCACTGTTTAGAGTTCTCCTTTGGTTGGCCATTTCAGAGTTTATCACTGAGGCATTTCCAGAGTTTATAGTTGTACTTACTGGGGAGAAATAGGGAGAAACGACTGTACACCATCTCATCTCTGTCTTGTTTTGTTGGCACAAGAACCCAAAATAGCCATGTGGCAGTTCCAACTTCCAACTTAATGGGCCCACTGTTGAGTGCCCTGGTATAGGTCTTCTCTCAAGGAATAAAACCTAGACCAACAGAACCCAACCTTGTGAAGAGTAGAATAGAAAATTCTGCATGTGTGTTTTCAGGTACACGAATGAGAGGGACCACTGCCACTGCCACCCCTTGACTCCTGAATCTGTTTACCATGGCTCTGGGAGGTGTGGTATACATAACAGTTGCTGGTTTCAAGCATATATCACACCCCAGAGGGCAGTGCCCCAGCTGCTCGTGGTCTCCCAGCTGGTGCCATGATGGAGTCTTCAGGAGGTCATGCTACTCTTCTCCCAGGGCAGGTGCTTCTGGGTGGTGGGGTACATGGCAAGGCAATGAAGTCCGTGGTTATGAGCCCATTGCTGTGCTTCTCTTACTCTCAAACAAATTCCTTTGTTGGAAGAAATGAGAGATACCATGATGGTGAATAAGGTATTTTACAAGTCCATAAATGGGGCAGTTGGCAGAAGCACCATGAGCAGGGAATGCAAATTCATGTGCAGGACTTATATCTCTTCTAATGAGGACAAATACCTGCCTCCTCTATGATGAAAGGGATCCAATGGACTCTATCCGCCACAAGGGAGCTATTAATTCCTCAGGGAATGGTGGATACTGAAGAATGAGCATTGGCCTCTGCTGTTGGCAGGCACTTAGTGGTACCAGTAACCACAGCACCCACAGTGGAGAAGTCCAAGTTACTGAGTCCAGGTGAATCCTCTGTATCTGCCACCATGTTTTCTTCCTTCCGTCTCTCCTCTAATCTGCTCCTCTTTCCTCATTATTTCCTTTTTCCTCTTTGTTGTTTTCTTCTTTCTCTTGACTAAATGTGATTGTTTTCCTTATATAATAACTAAAATGAATTGCTATCTCATATCTCTGTACCACTTAATGATCTAGATCTTCGTTTTTGCTTAATTAAGATTAACATGAGTTGATTCAGGTTTTTTCCATTCAATTCATAATTTTTTTTCTCCATTCAGCACTTTAAGTATCTCCCTTTACTTTCTGGCTGGTATCCACTTGGAGAGTTATGAAGCATAGAGGCATTGTGATTCAGCGAATCTGGCAATGGGTCCTTCCTACTCTGACTTTGCTGAACTTGCATTATCCCATCACCCATAGATGTCTTTATCTCCTCACACTGGGACCCTTTGAATCTTCTGCATTCCCATCTAGTTTTCTGCTAGGGTCTGCACACAGAGCTCTGCTATTACTTCTCCTTGAGGTACTTTTCAAAGCATCTTCAAGGCCACTAATATTTTCTCTTTGCTAGCATTTTCATGTCTCCTCCTTGGGGACATAGGAAATATCTGGCTGTGCTGCCTCACCTTCTGCGGACTTTGGGAAACTTCGTGAAACCATCAGAGCTCCCTGGCCACACTGTCATCCCTGGTCACTTCTGCTCCACTATGCGTAGCTTGATTTTCCAGCTCTCTCATTTTCCTTTCAGCTTTGTCCCTTCTTCTACGTAGTCCAGAGAGTGAATTTTTTCATTTTGGCAGAGAACACATTTTTCTCCATTTTCATTTTGTTTTTTGGCTTTAAGAACAAAACCTTGCAGATAGAACCACATCATCTGTGCCTTCCTCGCTGGTCTTCTTTCCCACTCCCTCTCCAAAGGGAAGCATTATCCTCTAGTTGATTTATATTTTTCCTTTTGGAAATTTTTATACTTTTAAGACATATATTTATCTACAATAAATTCTATCTACTGTGTTGCCTGTTCTAAATCCTTTTATTTGTGATATTGCACCACAATGCACATAGGATTTTTCTATCAGCTTTATTCATTTAACATTATGGTTTTAAGATTATATTTATACATGTAGCTCTAATTCATTAACTTTACCTACTGCTCTGTATGAATACTTTACAATTTGTCAATTCTTTCATTGATATGGACATTTACACTGTGTCCAATTTTTTCTTTTTGCAAGCATAAACTCTCCTTGTGCATGACTCCTTATGCACAGGTGTGAGTTTTTCAAGGCATATGCCTTTAACTAGAATTGCAGGAATTCTAGGACACAGGCTATGAACACCTTCAACTCTATGAAATATTGAAAGATTGCTTCGCAAAGTGTTGTAGCAATTTACATTTTCACCAGCAATGATTAAAAACCACCAAGCTCCAGGATCCTTGTCAATATTAATACTGTCATGTTGTTTTGTTTTGTTTTACATATTTGTCAATCCAAGGAATGGTATCTCATTTTTGTTCAAATTTGCATTTCCCTGGTTAATAAGAAAGTTGAAAACTTGCCATATGTTTATTGGCTATTTGAATATCTTTTGGGAACTGCCTTTTTATATCATTTGCTTACTTTTCGCTTGGGTTTTGGATCTTTTTGTTATTTGTGCAAGTACTACCTGAAATTTGGGGTAGTAATTCTTAATAACAATATACAAATATCTTCTAACAGTCAGTAGTCTTATTTTTTCTACTTTATTTGTGATGTTGTTTGTTATACAGGTGGGCTGATAATTAAGCTCTCATCTCTCGGCTTCAAACTCACTTCACCAGCAACAGGAGATTTCACATTTAACATAACAAAAATGCCATTATTTTCCTGTGAGGCTTATATTTCTGTGACTTGTTTTTTAAAATTTCCTATCCCAGTGTCATATTTTCTTACATTTTCTTTAAAAACTTTAAAGTTTTGTCCTTCACATTTAGTCTTTTTTTGAGCTCACCTAGAAATTATTTTTTGATATGGCATTAGGTAAGGATCTATTTTTTTCCCACATGCATTCTCTATATCTTCAGCATTATTTATTGGATAACCCGCCTTTCCTTTATTGATGTGTAATATCATCCCTGCCGTGTTTCCTTTCCAAGTATGTATAGTCTATTTCTGGGGCTCTCTGTTTTGTCCCTTTGGTTATTCTTTGTGTCATTAGACAAATATTATAGCATCTTATTACTGTAGCTTTATAATGGACTTCGACATATGGTAGGGTAAGTCCCCCCTCCTTAGTCTTCTTCAGAATTATCTTGAGCCTCCTTAGCCCTGTACTTTTCCATATTAATTTTAAGATCAGCTTATCTCAAATTAAAACATAAAAAGAAATGCTTTGAGAGTTTAATTAAATTTATGCTGCATTTATATTTCTCAGGGGACAAATGACATCGTTACAATATTATATTTTTCTATGCATGATCACAGTACATTTTCCCATTTTTTTCAATCTTTTCCTCCTACGTCTTAATAATATTTTGAATTTTGTTTATTAAAAATCTTGTTCATCTTTTTTGTTTTACTTCTAAATAGTTTTGTTGTTGTTGTTTTTCCAACTCAATTAGTATCTTTTAAAAATTATATTTTGTAATTTTTTGTTGCTGTATGTATAGAAGCAGCACTGCTGGGTTTTTTGTTTTTGTTTTGGGTTTTGTTTTTTTGTTTTTTTAGCTTATCTCCCGCAATTTGAGAAAAAGCATCAGTCTTCCCTGTTTACCTAAAGATTTCTTAGGTTTTCCAGGTGGACTGTGACTCTTCTGCTTTGAAAGCCCTTCAGCGGCTCCCCATTTCACCCAGAGAGAAAGCCAACATCCCTGCCATAGCCTGTGGTCTTTCCCTTCCTCGATCTCTCTGACCCTCTCTTTTGCTTCCCTGCCCCTCCCTTTCTGCACTTTAGCCACACTATTTACTATTCTTTGAAACACACCATGCTTGTGCCTGCCTAAGGCCTTTGTACTGACTGCTTCCTGTGCCTGAAATGCTCTTCCCCAGATTCCCACGTGGCCAATTCCCTCAGCCCCTTCAAATTTTCAATTAAACATCACTTTCTCAATAAGGTCTAATCTTGGCCACCGTATTTAAAATTTTAATCCCACCCTACTCTACCCTGGACACTGTTTATCCTTTTATTCTCTTCTGCCCATAGTTTTATCATCATCTAAGACATGACATCATTTATCCATTTATTATGTTTGCTGTCTCCCCCACAACTTCATTAGAATACAGACTCTACAAGGTGAGAGAATTTTATTTGTTTGGCTCACTGACATATCCCAAGTACCCAAAAGAGGACCTAGCACATGTTACGGGCTAAATAAGTTTTAAATAAATGGATAGATATAGCATATTAAAAGAAGCAAGATGCTTTGCAGTAAAGAAACCTGTTTGTTTTTGTTTAACTCAGCATTTCATGGACTTATTTAACTATAGAACACTTTTCATTTTTTGCCTGACACCCACTATCATCCCATGGACATTTTAAATATGATGCTATAACATCTTCAGTCCAGTGGACCATCATTTTATGGGGCCTAATATTTGGAGTAAAACAAGGGCTTTGTGGCATTCCTGGAACACCCAGAGCTGAAAGATTCAGCCTGCTCAGTGAGGTCACACTGTGAACCCAGACATTAGTTTCCTCATCTGTGAAATGGGATCTTAAGAATCAAATGCTCTTGATTAGAGTCTAATGACATGGGGTGTTCTAGGTAAATCAGAGTAAGTGGATCTCATACAACTTTCAGAAAGTTAGATAGTAGACTCAACTGTAGAGCCACACTGACCACAAGGAAACATGCTTTAATAACTTAGAAAGTACAATGGGATCTCACAGTGCCTCATAATGTGGTGACTGGTGTTTAGATGTCACTGGGATACCTGAGAAGGCCAACGCTTGGATCACATGAAAGCTGGATGTCAGGAGATGTCAGTAAAACCAAAGGTGTCCTTCGCAGAGCCTCAGATGTCATTCAGGATGCAGTTATTCCTAGTTCATTGGCTAAACCCACTTGCGGCAGGTTGAGATTCCAGGAGACTCTGAAACTCTGAAATTTGTATGCTGGTGGTATATTGAGGTGTCTCATGGGAGCAACATCTGTGAAGGGTGAGGGAAGTAGAATTGGGCAGAGGGAGAACTTGAACTGCAATGTTTTTGCAAACTCAGCTGGTCTCACAGGGAACTTGCAACTGTGATGATCCTGTAGAGATATCTAACATTGAGGAAGAGGGCTGAGCCTTTGTATCCCCATATTAATAAGGAGCTGGGGGAATAAAACCACTGGCCTCACTCTCTTCCCATCCCCTGATCTCCTACTAGTGCTTCTCATTGGCCAAATTTCTTGCTAAGCTGCCACTTTCCCAGTCCTCTGATTAGAGAGAAGCCTTTGTGGGTACTTTTTCCCTCCGTTGGTGTTTCTGTGTTGTTAGCTTCTTCAGCTCCAAGTCTTAGATATATAAGGCAAAAAGGAAGCCCAGAGAACTCACTGCCATGTTGTTCCTTAAGTCCTGAGGTCCCTATTTGGTCTGCATTCTTCTCTCTACTTTTCAGAGCATTTTCATGTTCATTTTATATGTAATATCCAGGGAATTTAGTTGTACTTAGCAGGAGGAATAGGGAGAAGTACATTTACTTCTACTTCATACTCCTGGAAATCCCTGATCACTTTTTTTGTTTTGTTTTGTTTTTTGTTTTTTCAAGAGAGTCTTGCTTTGTTGCCCAGGTTGGAGTGCAGTGGCATGATCTCGGCTCATTGCAACCTCGCCTCCTGGGTTCCAGCAATTCTCCTGCCTCAGCCTCCCAGGTAACTGGGATTATAGGCACACACCACTGCACCTGGCTAATTTTTGTATCTTTAGTAGAGATGGGGTTTTACGATGTTGACCAGGTGGTCTCAAACCCTTAACCTCAAGTGATCTGCCTGCCGTGTACTCAGCTTTTTTTTTTTTTTTTACAGTCTCCTTCTGTCACCCAGGCTTTATTTTGGCCCACTGCAACCTCCGCCTCCCGGGTTCAAGTGCTTCTCCTGCATCAGCCTCCTGAGTAGCTGGGATTACAGGTGTGCGCCATCACACCCAGCCAATTTTTGTATTTTGAGTAGAGACAGCGTTTTGCCATATTGGCCAGGCTGGTCTCAGGTGATCTGCCCTGGCCTGGCCTCAGGTGTTCTGCCTGCCTCGGTCTTCCAAAGTGCTGGGATTACAGGCATGAGCCACTGCACCCAGCCCACGTTTTAAAATTAATATAAAAGAAGTATTTTTAGGAAGATGATATGGCTTATTACAGTGGTTTGTAATTGATAAAATGGATGCTGGCCTTCTCTATGGAAAAGTTCTGAGCTTATGTGACTTGATACTCTAAAGACTTGGCTTTCCCACAGATCTCTTGACTCTCTTGCAGAATAGGTGCATGTAACTTCTGATTCCTTACTATAAGGTGGCTCATTAATTACGGATATCGGTTACCAATAATTCAGTAAGCCTCCAATGAGAACAGCTATAAAATTCAAAGTGGTCTCTTTTTATATGTTTTTAAACTCAAGCACATTTTCATCCACAGGCCAGGCCTAAGTCTATAATAAAATGCAAACAAGTTTAGTTAGAAAAAATAATTTGTCAACCTAAAAAAGAGGCTTAGAGAGACAGACAGGATCTCTAGAACAAAAGATTTTAATTGCAAATTGCAAAGGGTTGCAACTGGGGATATATGTGCTATGAAAATTATAGGCCCACACAAGGAAATTCAGGACAAAAGGAAGTTTTTAAAGACAAAGAGAAGCCCATGCAAACTGCTTTGAAAGAAAGCTCATTGGTTACAGGCACTCATTGCGGGAGCTGCTGTTTAGTCCATCAGGGAAGAAAGCCATTGCTGTGCAACTGTCCTGGTCCAAGGGCACTATCTGAAATACTGTAGGCCAGAGGAAATTCCTGTGATGAGCTCTGCTTGCTCTGTTTACAAGGTACAGCAAGCAGGGCAGGCATTTCAGGAAATCACGTCTGACAGCTTCTTCTTCATGACCCTCTCTGACTTCATTTTGGTTAGGGTTTTCATTTAAATAACTCTATTTTATTACTGTTAACTTCCACATGTTGTAGGAGTGACATCAATGAAAATGGTGGAATAAGGACATCTAAAACTCTCTCATCTATAAATACCATGAGAAGGCCAGGAACGGTGGCTTACGCCTGTAATCCCAGCACTTTGGGAGGCCAAGGCAGGTGGATCACAAGGTCAGGAGATCAAGACCATCCTGGCTAACAGAGTGAAACCCCATCTCTACTAAAAATACAAAAAATTAGCCGGGTGTGGTGGCACGTGCCTGTAGCCCCAGCTACTTGGGAGCCTGAGGCAGAAGTATCACTTGAACTTGGGAGGCAGAGGTTGCAGTGAGCTGAGATTATACCACTACCCTCCAGTCTGGGTGACAGAGCGAGACTCTGTCTCAAAAAAAGAGAGAGAGAGAGAAACTGGCAAAAAATATTAGAATAAACTTTGTCAGAACTCTGGAAATTAACAAAAGACTTGTGGCAATACAGAAAGCATTTACTTAAGAAAAACGGCTGAATCTGCAAGAACAGTGAATTTGGTGGTATTTAATTTGCTCCACATTAGTCCCCCCTTATCCTCACAGGACATGTTCCAAGACCCCCAGTGAATGCCTGAAGCTCAGATAGTCTCCAATCCTATATATACAATGTATTTTCCCTACATATATGTGCCTATGATAAAGTTTAATTTATAAATTAGGCACAGTAAGAGATTAACCATAACTAATAATAAAAATAGAACACATGACAATATACTGTAACAAATGTTATGCAAATGTGCTCTCTGTCTTTATCTCTTCTCTGTCTTTCTCTGTGTCTCTCAAAAGATCTTATTGTATTGTACTTACCTATTTTCAGACTATAGTTGACCTTGGAAAGTGAAACCGTGGGTAAGCAGGGGACTCCTCCCATATCTAGGGGTGCAGTAGTCTTAAAAACTAGCATCCTACAATCATGGTAAAAAACACTAGCAGCTAGGCAGCCACTGAAGGGAACAGAACAGAACAAAACAGGGTTAGAGCTCCTTCAGACTTTAGTATCAGAGTATTGTCGTTATTTGGTTTTTCTTTTTGTTCCCTGGAAGACATCACTTGCCAAGCTCTTTATTTCACCTGATTCAGAAGTCATTCAGTGGAATCCCCTTTTCTTCAGGGGCATTGATGGAAAAGATGAGAAGCAACTGTTAAACTCTGCAGCTGCCTAATGGATAACAGTAGGGCAAACAACAGGTTAACCAAAAACATAAAAGGAAAATTGAGGAAAGAGATGTCCACATAGAGGATTTGAAAAGCTCTGACCTATTCCCAGAAATCTAGAGGCTGTGCTCTAAAGCTGCGCGCATGGCCAGGGCTGTGCACATGCTAGGGGAAGACCTGTGAAAGCCCTAAACTCTCACCTCTGTCTGACCTTGAGGCTCTGCATGAAGAAAGTGAAGGGTAAGGCAAAATTGTCAGTTGCCAATCTGAGTGTTGAAGAGGTACTCCACCCTTGGCAAAGTCTGGGAGACTATCAGTTCCACGCATTTGAGGAAATATCTTTCCAACCCATACCTAACAATTAAGCTAACAGAGCAGGGACACCAGTGGCCACACACAACAAAGAATTTAGACTAATGCAGAATTAGTTGAAAAAAGTCATAAACAACCAACAACAACAATGACAAATAGCAACAATAAAAGAAAAAACCTGGGAGGGGAAATCTGATTTTCAGAGTTGCCAAATTGTATTATCTAAAATGTCCACATTTCAACAAAACATTGTAAGAAACAAAAAGTATGACTTATACACTGGAAAAATGGGCAATAGGTAGAAACTGTCCCTAAGGAAGCCCAGGCATTGTACTTACTAGAAAATACTTTAAATCAGTTATTTAAAATATGTTCTAAGAATTAGTTTGAGACAAGCCTGGGCAATATAATGTGACTTTGTCGCTACCAAAAAATGTTAAAAATTAGCTGGCATGGTGGCACATGTCAGTAGTCCTAGCTACTTGGGAGGCTGAGGCAGGAGGATCCCTTGAGCCTGGGAGGCAGGGGGTTACAGTGAGATGAGATTGCACCACTGCACTCCAGTCTGGATGACAGAGTGAGATCTGTCTCAAAAATAAATAAATAAATAAATAAATAATATTCTAAGAACTAAAGGAAACCAGGCCTATAGAAATAAAGTGTGAGAATAATGTTTCAATAAAGAGAAAATATAAAGAAAAAGGTAGAAATTACAAAAACAAACCAAATAAAAATTCTGGATTTGAAAAGTACCATCACTGAACTGAAAAATTCATAAGAGGTTCCCAACAGCAGATTTGAACTGGCAGAAGTACATAAGCAACAAACTCAGAGATAGGCCCATTGATATTATTCAATCTGAGGAACAGAAAAAGGAACTAAGAAAAACGAACAGAGTCTCAGAGACATGTGTGACACTGTTATGAACTGAACGTTTGTCCCCCTCAAATTTTTATGTTGAAACCCTGCAACGCCCAAGTGATGGTGTTAGGAGGTAGGGCCTTTAGGAGGTAATTAGGATTAGATGAAGTCATAAGGGTGGAGCTGTCGTATTGCCCTTACAAGAGTTATGAGAGAGCCTTCTCTCTGTCTCTGCCCTTCTGCCATGTGAGCATATAATGAGTAGATGGTCGTCTATAAGCCAGGAAGTAGGCCCTCACCAGACATCATATTTACTGGCAGCTTGATCTGGGACTTCCCAGACTCCAGAACTTTGAGAAAGAAATGTTTGTTGTTCAAGCCACCCAGTCTATGGTTTTTTTGTTATAGTAGCTCAAATGGACTAAGATAGACACACCATCAAGTATATCAACATACGTATAATGGGAGTCACAGCTACAGAGAAGGAAAAAAAGGGGCATAAGAATCTTTGAAGGAATTATAGCTGAAAACTTCCCAAATTTGATTAAAAACTACACATCCAAGAAGTGCAACAAATTCCAAGTAAGGTAAGCTCAAAAACATCCACACCTATATACATCATACTCAAACTCTCAAAGCCAAAGATAAAGACAGAATAACTACCCAGAAAGTGAAAAAACGACCCACAGAATGAAAGTTTTTGCAAATTGTGTGTCTGATAAGGGTTGTGTATCCAGAGTATTTAAAGAATTCTTGCAACTGAATGATAAAAAGACAAAGAATCCAATTAAAAATGGCAAAGGAGTTGTATACAAATCTAAAGAAGATATGCATATAGCCAATAAGCACACAAAAAGGTGCTTGACATCATTAGTCATTGGGGAAATGCAAATCAAACCATGAGATACCACTTCATACCTACTTGCATGACTATAATAAAAAGGATAGAAAATAACAAGTTTTGGAGAGGATGTGGAGAAATTATATTTTATATATTATATGCATCAGAATATTATATATTATATGTATTATCATATATATTTTAATTACATATTATATATCACACATTATATCTTCATTTCATACATCAACAAAAAATGAAGAAAAAAGGCCGGACATAGTGGCTCACACCTGTAATCCCAACACTTTGGAAGGCTGAGGCGGGCGGATCACGAGGTCAGGAGGTTGAGACCATCCTGGTCAACATGGTAAAACCCATCTCTACTAAAAATACAAAAATTAGCTGGGCATTGTGGCATGTGACTATAATCCCAGCTACTTGGGAGACTGAGGCAGGAGAATTGCATGAACCTTGGAGGCGGAGGCTGCAGTGAGCCGAGATCGTGCCACTGCACTCCAGCCTGGTGACACAGCTAGACTCAATCTCAAAAAAAAGAAAAAAGAAAAAAAATACTGTAGTTGCCAATAGAACGATAAATATACCTGTGATATAAACTTAAGCAAAAGGAGAAAGGCCTAAATCTGCAAGTTCACTGTGAATGTTGCAGTGTATGTGGTGATTAAAACACAGCAATAGTCTTATGCTGGAGAAATTAAAGATTTTTCTGAGGTATTACTTTTTAAATAGGTGAAAATTGAAAAAGGGAATATAAGCACTGCTCTAATTAGTTATTTTGACTTTCCTTGAATATTGCCACATCATGGCATAGATGCATGATAGTCTTGTATGTATCTAATATTCAGTGGGATTAATAGCCGACATTACCTAATTATTGGCTAAGTTTGGATATCCAATATTAACTTATCAAATTGTTAGAAAACAAAAACAAAATTGTGAAGTAAATCACTTGAAAATGGTATATTTTAAAAATTTTGATTACCCAGCACATCAGACATTTTCTTTCATATTGGACATCAGTCTTGTAATGAGCCTGAGCTACAATGGATACGCACACACTGAGAACACAGAAGGAGAAAAGAAAGAGATGGAAAAAGAGTGTAAGTGGGGAAGGCGGGAATAACTAAGAAAAGCTTGAGACAATGTGCAGGAGCTACTTATGCGCTTGATGAGAGTTAAATTCTGAGTAAGGGCTGTGATGAGAACCTGCCAATGGCTCTCTGTGGGTTGGGCTAGAGTTTTGATGCCAGGATGATGGACAGCTCTCAAATCCTACATAAAATGCAACTGCTTTTCATTCATTTTGGAGCAAAAATAATTTGCTTCCTCCCTTCTAGAACTGTGTAGCCCAGATTTCCTTTCATTATAAAAATTTTCAAATATTCTTAAAAGCACAATAATACAATAGGCCTCTATCTACCCAATTTCAGTTAACAACATGTTGTCAGTCTCATTTCATCTACCCATTCTTTTGTATATTTGTTTTACGCTGGGGCGATTTAGTGCAAATCCTAACATCATGGTGTTTCCCTCCAAATTACTTCAGTATGCATTTCTAGCTGATATAGACATTAAAAAAATATGACCACCACGCCATTATCACACCTAAAAAAAATTAATAAAAATTCTTCATATAAATGTTCAATAAGAGTGTAGTCAATATTTTGGCCAAGAATGCCTCAGAGTTGGTGCTTTACACTTTACATTGCATCACATGGGTAGGCACATAATGCTTGGTTATTCCACTTTTAGTAGTGCCGAGATGGAACAGTGGATCCAGATGTTATCACCCTGATTTATTCTTATAAAGTTCTCCACCAACATTTCACCCAGTGGTTTCAGCATCCATTGAGGATTTTTGCCTAAAATTACTCTAAAATATTTACTAATTGTATCCTTCCATCTGCCTTTATTAGTTGGAATTGTCTACACAGAACTTGCATCACCTATTTGGTTATGCTGAAGAGCAGTTCATGCAGGAGGGACAGGACAAATGCTTGAATCTTTCCCTTTCTTTGTCAGGATCCCTAGTAACATTGAAGATTGACCAGTAAATGTCTATTTTTTAAAAGTATCATTATAAACATGGATTTTGATTCAGTCGATGGCAATTTCAGTCTACTGCGTTAATTTTTTATGCTTAAATTGTTTCATTTTTAGCCAGTGGGAGACCCTTCAAGTTGACCCCTGGGTGCCTTTGATATGACCCACTAAAATGGGCAGTTACCTCCTTTTGTGGCACAGCCAGGACCATCTTGTACATTTCCTGCCCTGGGTGTGAAATCAGCCATTCCTCAGGGAACTCTGATTTCTTTTAGTGGGAAATGATATTTAGAGACCACAATTCAGGCATAAAGGTCACTCATTGCTCCTAGGTCCCTTCAGCAAACAGATCTAAGATACACACATGTCTTTTTAGAAACAAAGAAATGACGAGGTACTGATATGTCCTATTTATTCATGAGATTACAGGGTTTTCCCATTATTTCTTTGGTTGTACAGTATCTTTTTTTCTTATAGCCTGCCAGCTTTTTCTGCGTTCCTGAATTTGGTTGGATAGGCTCAAGACCTAACCCCACAGTGGCTTCAGATCCACCCTTTAGTCCCCTCCCCACTTTTCCATCCGAGCACCTCCCAGCTCTGAAATGTAATGAAATGTCTGATAGTTTCCTCATTAGAACTAACGTAGTGGAAATGAAATGAACTTGAGGGCATGCACTGAAAATCTTCCTATTCCAGGCCAGCCCAAGGTCGTGTGAGCCATTGGATCCCATAACACTAACATTTCCATACAAATACCTCACAGCTTTCCCAGGAAATTACTCCTGGCAGAAATGCCTCCCCAGCGAAATCACAAGCAAAAGTAATTAAATGAGCTTGGTAGTCAAGAGCATATCGCCAGAGAGCCCATCTCCGATAGTCCTCTGAGACAAAGCTGAGTGTTTTTCCATTCTTTCTTTCTTAAAAAAATTGGAGTCAGGTTGAATTATGTTCCATAGCAACTTCTGCCAATGAAGTTGTCATGGTTACAGGTGAACTGGAAAGTGAGCAGTGACAAGCTGGGCTTGGAGTCCCTGAGCTACATGTCTTAAAGATACATCCATTTGTCTTCTGGTCCTGGCCAGAAAAGTAATGAGAATTAATAGCATTTCCCAGCAAGGTGTAACCTGTGGACAGATGCGGACCAGGGGAAGACAGAGCCATGGGCCTCTTCAAATAAATATTCTCCTCCAGAACCCAGGGTCACGTTATTCCCCCATGCCTTCATCTGCCCATACATGGGGGATGGGGCTGAATCACTGTGTGCTTGCAGCTTCCCAAATGCAGAAACGGTGAGCCACACCCAGGAATTATCCTTAGATTAAAAATGGAGAAATAATATCTCCCTCTCATCTATGGTACTGCTGTCCAATAGAAATAGAATGCGAACCACAAATGCAAACCATGTATGTGATTTTATATTTTCTTTTTCTTTTCTTTTTTTTTTTTTTTTGAGACGGAGTCTCCCTCTGTCGCCCAGCCTGGAGTGCAGTGGCGCCATATCGGCTCACTGCAAGCTCCGCCTCTCGGGTTCACGCCATTCTCCTGCCTCAGCCTCCCGAGTAGCTGGGACTACAGGCGCCCGCCACCAAGCCTGGCTAATTTTTTTTTTTTTTTTTTTTTTTAGTAGAGACGGGGTTTCACCCTTTTAGCCAGGATGGTCTCGATCTCCTGACCTCGTGATCCGCCTGTCTTGGTCTCCCAAAGTGCTGGGATTACAGGTGTGAGCCAGTGATTTTACATTTTCTAATAGCCGCATTTTAAAAAGTTAAAAGAAACAGGTGAATTTTAATAATTTATGTTTAACCCAATATATCCAAAATGCCATTTCAATATGTAATTAATATTAAAATGACAAATTTTACATTCTTTTTTCATACAAAATTTTTGAACTTTGGTGTATACTTTTCACTTACGGCACTTCTCAATTCATTATAAACTCTCATTGGAAATACTTGACCTATACTGAGATCTCATAAATCTTACAGTTGAAAAAGTTGATTCACATACTCAAGTTAATCCAAACATACTTAAGGGTTTTAAAATAACAAACTGAGTATGTTCTAAATATTAAATTTAAATGAATTAAACTGAAATAAAATTTAAAATCTAACTCCTCCATCTCACTAGCCACATTTCAAGGGCAAAACAGCCACATGTGGCTGATGACTGCTATATTGGACAGCATGAGTCTAAGGCTTTGCTACTCAAAGTGTGGTCCCAGATCAGCAGCATCAGTATCATGTGGGAGCTTATTGGAAATGTGTTCTTGGGCTCTACCTCTGACCTGCTGATTTAGAACCTGCATTTTAACATGATCCCCAGATGATCCTCATGCACATTACAGTTTAAGAAGCTCTGCTCTAAGGGAAAAAAATCTGAAACTCTTAATGTGGCTTTTAAGGCCCTTGATGAGCTGACCACTGCCCCAATTTCCACTCTAATCTCTCATACTCCAAATCCATTTTCTATCTCTTCTTCCACAGTTCGGTATCTCTGTTCCTGCTGTTCTCCACTTACATGGAAGGCTCTGTTTCGACCTTCCTTCCAGACCCATTCAGATGTCACTTTCTCTGAAACCTTTCTGATCCTTGCATTCTGGCAGTGTTAAACATCATTTCTCTGCATTTCGTATCACTCTGTACCTTTGCTACAGAGTCCTGTTTTTGCAGCCTGGCTTTAACACCTATTTACTGTGAAGTCTTGGGAAAGTTACTCAACATCTCTGAGTTTCACTTTTTCATTTGGGGAAATGGAAATTATAGTATTTCCTTCATGCACTTGCAGGGACTATAGATGCAATAATATTTCCATGTAAAGATATCAGTAGTTTCTAAGTCATGGGGCATCTTTGGCCACCTACCACTTATGCAACATCTTGGACAGTCACTTAAGCCTGTCAGGCCTCAGTTTCCTCATCTGCAAATAAAGGAGTGTGACTAAGAATTAGGATTTGAATGTCTGTTCCTCCAAAACTCATGTTGAAATTTAATTGCTACTATGGCAGTATTGGTGAGTGGGACTTTTTGTTTTTGTTTTTTGAGACAGAGTCTCACTCTGTCGCCAGGCCAGACAGAGTGGCACAATCTCAGCTCACTGCAACCTCTGCTTCCTGGGTTCAAGTGATTCTCCTGCCTCAGCCTCCCAAGTAGCTGAGATTACAGGTGCCCACCACCACGCCCAGCTGATTTTCATATTTTTAGTAGAGACAGGGTTTCACCATGTTGGCCAGGCTGGTCTAGAACTCCTGACCTTGTGATCCGCCTGCCTCGGCCTCCCAAAGTGCTGGGATTACAGGAGTGAGCCACCGCGCCTGGCTCAGTAAGTGGGACTTTTAAGAGGTGTTTAGGTCATGGTATTAATTAATGTCATTATTGCAGGAGAGGGTTCACCCGCTCTTGCTCTTGTTCCCTCTCTCTCTTTGCTCTTCTGTCATTTGATGCCTTCTGCCATGGTATAGCACAGCAAGAAAACCCTCACTAGATGCCAACACCTTGATCTTGGAAGTCCCAACCACCAGAGCTGTGAGCCATACCGTTCCTATTCTTTATAAATTACCCAGTCTGTGGCATTCTGTTATAGCTGCACGAAATAGACTAAGACACTGGAGCTCTAATATTACGTTTCTGAATTACATTGTTCAGTGTGAAATATCCTTAAAGACATTAAATGATGCTGAAATTTTTGTTCCTTTCAGCTCACAGTCTTTAATTTCCCAGAGTTTGCTTTTCACCCATCTCTTTGGCTCCTCTCTAAGCCCTTCACCTGATTTTAATTGGTTGGATCTGCTTGTGGTTTGATTGACCGGTTAGAACATTAGTCTGTAACACCTATCCCCAAGAGCATAGTTGGGATGCGCAATCTTGGTGAGAAGCCATACTCTATGCATTTTACATAGTCTCAAACCATTCTTATTCATTCTTAGTGCATATTTGACATGTCCAATCCAATGGATATTGAAGAAGAAACATCCAAAACACAAACTAACACACCTAAATTATGATTGAAAACATATGCATGTCCATCTGCTAGAGCAGAAGAATGCAGGGATCTATGCATGTATGATGGCATCAAGTGCTCAAATTAGGCCAAGAGGTGGTTTGCTGTGATTGTTCATGAGGCCCATGGGCTAGCGAGGTCCTTCGGTGGATTCCATCACCACTGCCTTCTTCGGGGATTTCTCCCTCCAGCCCCAACTGTCATGCGCATGTTGTTGCCCAGCAGCTGCCATTTTTTGATATGATCCTGACCCTGCCTACTCGAAGCAGTTGCTTGCTCCTGGAGAGGCACTTAATCTCTTCCTTGGGACTTTTTAGGAGTTGGGAAATAGAGTAAGCTCCTCTTTGTTGTCCTGGCATTTCCAGTATAAATGTTAAGAATTATGGTTTCTCCCATATGGTAGAAGCTGATCTATGGTGAAGGGAAGAAAATGAAGCCAATATGTAGACTGAAGCTGAGACAAAAGATGGAGCACACCCATATGGCCTCACTCCTGCTCTTTCAGGATTTCATGAGCAAATAAATTCCATTTCTATCTATGGTATTTCCAATTGGATTTCATTTATTTACAACCCATAAACTCTGAATTCTTCTTACACTTGAGGTCCTGGTGGGGTTGGCTGGTTAGCCTTGTGCCAGTGCCGCAGATATTGGGAGTGCTGACCAGGCAGTCCAGGGGAGGATGCTCTAGACCTAGATCATGACCTGGCATCCCAATGGCAGCAGCATCCCTATCATGCAGGTGTTACTTCAAATCATTAGAACACAAAGCTCGTAAGCATCCAGGTCACAAAAGTAGCTCGCCTTGTTCCAACTCATTCTAAGGCTGACTATGTGGGGAGAGAACACCAAGCCAGGGGACACTAGTGTCCAGGCCCCCAGTTTCTACATTTCTCCACGTGAATTGAAATTCAGATCCATGGCTTGTGGATATCAGCCTTCTGTGAGGATAATCAGTTTGAATCAATTCTCTCCAATTGATCATTTCTGGGGCAAGTGCACGACAGTTTCTGGACTGTAAGTTTTTGTGGCACACTGAGTACTGACAGCTTCCCAGTACAGCAGCACCCTGAGGCCTTTTGCTGTTGCTCAGCCTTCTTCTCCTGGCACCCACAACCCCCCCACATGTCTGACTTCAAAGTTCCTGCAAGCTCCTGAGCCTTGTTTGTTTATTGTTTTTAGAAGCTCATACAGTTTTGGGGGGTTTTTTTGTTTTTTTGTTTGTTTGTTTGTTTTTTTAGGTAGGGTCTGGCTCTGTCATCAAGGCTGGAATGCAGTGGTGCGATCTCAGCTCACTGCAACCTCTGCCTCCTGGGCTCAAGCAATCCTCCAACCTCAGCCTCACGAGTAGCTGAGACTACAGGCACGTGCCACCATGCCTGGGATTTTGTTTTTTTGTTTTGTTTGTAGAGACAGGGTTTCACCATGTTGTCCAGGATGCCTTGAACTCCTGAGCTCAAGCAATTCACCTGCCTACGCTTTCCAAAGTGCTGGGATTACAGGCATGAGCCCCTGCACCCAGCAGAAAAGCTCTTACGTTTTCATATATCAAAAAGTAGGACTTCATGAAAGAATCTGATAATATTAACATTTTTAAACACAGAAAGAAAAATGTTTAGGTGAAGAGGTTATTTCCAAGTCACAAACCTACATGATGTGTTAGGGCAACTCAAAATACTACAGCTCTGGAACAGTTGTGCAGACAATACAAGATTCTAGGGGGTAAGTTGATAAAACATACAATGGAATTTTGTTTTTTTTTTTTTAATTCTCATCTCCTCCAAAATTCTTTTAGGTTGACCCCAGACAAGTAGAGGATCTGAAGGTGAGGTTTAGAGGCTCTCTTGCTATTAGGAAGAAAGCAATGCAAGGGAAGGGTGTGGAAAATGGATGAGAATTGTTAACAAGCAAACATTTCCCAGTATCTGTACTGTCCATGTGAATTAATTATAAACAAGAGCAGGGCGATAGCCTGTCTCTAAAATGGCCCCTATAGTCTCCCTGGCCTGGTAATTCACACTTTTGTGTAATCTCCTTCCATTGAGTGCATCCTGGACCTAGTGAATCACTTCTAACATGTAGAATATAGCAGAAGTTATAAGATATCACTTCCAAAATTAGATTGCAAAACGACTGTGACTCTGTCTTGCTGGCCCTCTCTCACTGTCTCTCAAAGCCTTTGCCCTGGAAAGCCAGCTGTCATCTTGTAAGCTGCTCTATGGAGAGGCCCATGAGGCAAGGAACTGATGTCTTTGGACAACAGCTGGAGGACCCGAGGCCTCCCATCAGCCACATGAGCGAGCATGGAAGCGAATCCTCACTGAGTCGAGCCTTCACATGTAACCAGTGGACCTTGGTCCAAACACCTTGATTACAGCCTTGTAGACACCCTGAGTCAGAGAAGCTGCATCCAGAGTACTGACCTATAGAAATTGTGAGATAATGAATGTTTGTTGTTTTAAGTTGATAAGTTTTGAGGTACTCTGTTATAATACAGATTACTAATACAAATGACAATGTGAGAGCCAAGAGAGACCCCGCCTACTTCTCCAGCCTTATTGTTCACCACTTTTATCCTGTGCTCCAACTGTAACAATTTAATTTTTGTTGTTGTTGTTTACCATTTCCTAACACTCTATTTGCTCTGGCTCATTGGTAGGTTTCTGCATACTCCATTCCTACTTCCTAATATACTAATCTTTACCACCATCCCCCCAACTTCTTTGTCTGTCTAATTCCTACTTCTTTTTCAACTCTTAGCTTAAATATCATTTCCTTTGGGAACCCCTCCCTGAACCTCCAGGTCTGGGTTAGTGCCCATGATAGTGCCCCCATCACATCCTGTGTTGTATTAATGTTTACTCAAAAAATGGGCTGTCCACCAACCCTAATAGCCAGTGATTGCCACCATGGCAGAGATTATGTCTGTCTTGCTTATCACTGCCTTGTGTCTCCTGAAGCAGGCACAGAGCCTGGCATATAATAAACAATCAATAAATATTTGTTGAACATTGTTGAGAACTAGGAAAAGAGGATTGTAAGGAAGGAGGATGGACTGCAAGCTAGAGTAATTAGCCCCCACAAAAGTAATCAAAGCAACAACAAAGGAGACCCAAGCTTGGGATATTTCTGAAAGTGGAGCTCATGGGATAGGAGTTAGGTGGCTTAGCTGTGTATAGGGCAGTTGAAACTGTTCTCTGAGGTTCACGTGTAAAAGCGGGGTGCTTTCCACGGATGCCCAGAAGTGAAATTAGGTGGGGTGTTGTGATCAAATCTAGGGGTGGGAAAGGAGGGAGGCTGTATGGAAGAACATGTCGGGGGCGGGGGACTTTAATTGGATGTTCACACCAGAAGTACCTGTCTTGTCACAATGTTAAAACACTTTCAGATCTTCTGGTTATGATACTCTCACAAGGCAGAGGCATTTGGAAAATGTGCAAAGCATTTCTGGGATCTTAAAATGTGTCATTTGTCAGCTTTACCATCCAAGTCCAGTTCCATCATCTATCTTGGACCTCAATTTTCTGGCCCATAAAATAAGAGGTTCATCTAAATCATTGCTAAAGTCCCTTTAACCTTTGTAAAATAAATAATTCCTCTATGATCTGAAAAAGTGAACAATTGGCTCATGTTACTGGTATAAGTCGATTCTCCTCAATGGAATAAAATATAATAATCACAAACAAAGTAAAAACATGCACTATAGCAACAAAGAAAATTAAGGGCTTATTAAAAATAGAAAATGATAATTTTACAACATCTGCGTTCATCTCTAAGGCACTTAAAGGAAATTGGTTTGGGCCAAGGCAGATGAGTCAGTTCCCTCATTCCAATCTATTTGTGATTCCCATGAGAATTGCTGTCACTTCTTAAAGACTCCTTTTGCAAGACACTTGTGATCTATGGGTAAATGAAAAAGGCAGGTTACAAAACAAAGCATACAGTATGACTTCTCTTGGCATGTTGATGTACTCACACAAAGAAAGCCTTTTAGGAGGTGGTATACCAAAAGGCTAACTGCAGTGCTCTCTGGATGGTTAAATTAAGGGTAATTTTAAATTATGTTGTTTTAGCTTCTGTGGCTTTTGCTTTTGCCCATTAGAAACATATTATTACTTCTTCAATAAGTCAAGCACAAAAGCTTTGTCAAAACTCCTTTTATGTCCAAACTTGCACATCTGGAGTAGTATAAGCCTTGCAGAAAGAAGACTGTTGCCACAGACATCATTTTATCAACAGAGCTCCAGCAATCTGCAATGTGAGCAGGCTGGGCTGCCTGGGGCCTGCATCCAGTCCTCTCTACACCTACAAGCATGTCTCTGATGTGCCCTTTGGAAAACAGAGGGATTATTTCCTCATGTTTTCAGAATTTTGTGTAGTAGAAACTTTGATTAGGAAAATGAGGCCTCTTCCAGCTTTTAATTATTATAGCATCCATAATTCTTTTTAAATAACATTTTCCAAGATTCAAATAAAATGCACTATAAGTTGATTGTAGACACTTTGGAGAATATAAAAAAGTAAATGTAAAATAAAAATCACCTATAATCTTACCACTCACAGAAACATGTTTCATCCATTGAAACATGTTGGAATATGTTCTATTTTTTTTTTCTTTGCTCCCTCCCAAGCTTACATATGTGAATGTCTTGATGTGAACCAGTCATGTCCTATTTTTTCCATATAAAATTATATCTGAAGCATTCTTCCATACAGTTGTTTTTCAAAAGCATGGGTTTAAGTGGATTCATGAGATGCTATCATATAGATGTGTCGTAAGATACTTACTGTCCTATTGTTGGACAGTTGGGTTGAAGTCTTGCTTTCTTTCTTTTTTGGCTACTGTGAAAATACAGTTATTATATTTTCCTGGATTGATATTTTTGTCATGACAAAATGTACCTCTTTCTCCCAGCAATATACTCCTTGGCCCTTTAACTCACTTTATCTTCAGTTTCTATTTGGTTAATGCTTGCAGTGTTTGTAGTGTTTTCAATCCTTGTGCTTTCTAGTAAGCAGCATATAATTGAATTTTATTTTCCTTGATCTAGTCCAACCTTGTTTGTCTTTTGATAGAATATTTAGTTCATTTATATATAAATGTGGTTGCTGATATCTCAGGGTTTAAATCTACAATATTATTATTTGCTTTACCTCTGCTGTGTTCCCTTTTTCTCTTTCCCTGTCTCTAATTTAATCATCTTTGTTGTTATTTCATTTTCTCTCCTGTTAAAGTTTGTTAGTTATCTATCTTTTCAGTGGTTACCCAAGGGATTTCAACATGTGTCCTTGACTTTTGAGAGCCCAATATAAATTAGTACTCTTACCATTCTTCTTCAATTTTGTAAGGTTCTTAGATCATGTAACTCAACTTACTCCTCTTTTTTGTATAATTGTTGTCATATATTTTAATTCCATATGTACTTTAAACCCCACAAGACACTATCATTAAAATGGTGTTCTACAGTCAATAATCCTTTATATTTATTCACATATTTACCTCTACATTTTTTCTTCATTCTTTTGTGCGTTTCCATACTTCCATCTGGGATCATATCCTTCTGCCTGAAAAACAGCTTCACTATTGCTTTTATTACAGATCTGATAGTGGTAAATTATCTCAGTTATTGTTTGTCTGAAAATGTCTTTATTATCCCTCTAGTTTTGAAGGCTATTTTTGCTTAGGATAGAATTCTATATTTGTAGTTATTTTCTTTCAGCATTTAAAAAAACACTTAAATTTTTAAATTAACATTTAATTTAATCTGAATTTTATTTTTTATTTTTTATTTTTTTTAGAGACAGGGTCTCCTTCTGTCACCCAGGGTGGAGTGCAGTGGTGTGGTCACAGCTCTCTGCAGCCTCAAACCCCTGGGCTCAAGTGATTCTCTTGCCTCAGACTTCCAAGTAGCTAGGACTACAGGTGTGCACCACTATGCCTAGCCAATTTTTTAGATTTTTTGTAGAGAAGAGGTCTCATTTTGTTGCCCAGACCACTTAAAATTTTAACAACATTTAAAAAGTTTTTTTATTTTAAAAATGTTTAAATGTTTAAAGATGCATTTTTATTTCCATTATTTATTTTAAGAAGTCAATTGTCATCCTTACTATGACTTTTTAAAATGCAATGTGTCTCTCTTTTTTTTCTGCCTTTTAAGATTTTTTTTTCTTTAGTTTTGTTTTATAGCAGTTTTACTATGATTTGCCTAAGTATGATTTTCTTTTTTTTTTTTTAATTATTTTTTATTATTATACTTTAAGTTCTAGGGTACGTGTGCATAACGTGCAGGTTTGTTACATATGTATACTTGTGCCATGTTGCTGTGCTGCACCCATCAACTCATCAGCACCCATCAACTCGTCA
>NW_012109019.1:42202-129714 GCF_000951045.1 Mandrillus leucophaeus | reverse complement strand
ATTATGTTTATTGATTTGCGAATGTTGAACCAGCCTTGCATCCCAGGGATGAAGCCCACTTGATCATGGTGGATAAGCTTTTTGATGTGCTAAGTATGATTTTCTTTGTAGTTACCTTACTTGGATTTCACTGTGTTTCTTAATATCTTTAATCAAGTTTTATGTCTTTCATCAGTTTGGGAAAATATTTTGCTATTTTCTCTTCAAATATTACTTCTGTACCATTTCCTCTTTCCTTTACAGAGTTCTAATTATATGCTTATTAGATTTTATTTTTACTATCTCCCATTTGTCTCTTAAATCTTTTCTATATATTTTTTTCTTTTTTCTCTTCATGTGTCATATGGATACTTTCTATTAACTTAACTTCCATATTACTAATTCTCTCTTCAGATACATCATCTAATCAGCTATTAAACCTATCTAATGTGTTCTTAATTTTGTTTACTATATTTTCCAATTCTTGGATTTTCTTTAAATATGTTTAAAAATATATTCCAATTCTCTGGCAAAATTTTTCATTTTGTCATCTGCTTTCTTAAGCATATTAATAATAATTATTTGAAAGACTATGTTTAATAATTCTAATATCTGGATCAACTCTGGTTCTGTTTTTATTGTCTGATTTTTTTCTTTCTGCTGTCTCTTGATATCCTGGGAATTTTAGTTGAACGTGAAATATCATGTATTAAGTATTGTAGAAACCCTAAGTGAGCTTTTAGCTTATGGCAGGCAGTTATAGGACAGATCATGTTAATCCAATTGCAGATTGAGGGTGAGTATCAGTTTTTCTGAGGTCTAATTTATTTTTAGCTAAACTTTACTCCCAGGGTGTAGGTCTCCAGGGGTTCCATCTGAAAGCCTGAGTTATTTACCAGAGTCTCTCTTTTTTAGTGGGACTTCAAAACCAATTTTTATCCCCCATCTCTCTGAGGCTGCAAAATCTGTTAATCTCTTCAACCTCTTAGCTGACACTATCTGCTCAGTTTCTCGAAGCCTACACTATTAGTGATTTTGTGATTCTGTATCACATAAAAGTCTCTTTTTGTTGCTTAGCATCTCTGGCTACACCACTCATGAATCCACAGCTCTTTTGTTTGTTTTTGTTTTTTTGAGGCAGAGTCTTGCTATATCACCCAGACTGGAGCGCAGCGGCACAGTCTTGGCTCACTGCAACCTCTGCCTCCTAGGTTCAAGCGATTCTCCTGCCTCTGCCTACCAAGTAGCTAGGACTACAGGCACGTGCCACCACGCCTGGCTATTTTTTGTATTTTTGTAGAGATGGGGTTTTGCCATCTCTACAAGACTAGCCTGGGTTGGCCAGGCTGCTCTCAAACTCCTGACATCAGGTGATCCACCCACCTCAGCCTCTCAAAGTGCTGGGATTACAGGCATGAGCCACCATGCCCAGGCTGATCCACAAATCTTTTGAGGGGAAAACAGCACAGAATGTCAGGTCACCTTATTTGATTTCCCGTGTATCCTGAATCTTGGATCCTCAAGTTATGGCTGTCTTGGTAACTTTCCAATCCCTAAACAGATTTGCTTGAGTCTGAGCTTTCTAGCAGTTTTCAGTATGAGGTTTTTTCCTGCAACAAGATAATCTAGCATTATCCTCTTTTTTTTTGCTACTGTAAATATTACTTCAATTAGCATCCTTATACATAAACCTTTATCTATATATCTCCAAATTCCTTAGGATGGATTTGCCATAATGGAAATTTCTGAGTCAAAGAGTACACATTTTTAAGGCTTTTGATACATACTGTCAAATTTCTTTCTAGAAAGATCTTATCAACTTACATTGCCGGCAGCACTGTGTGAGGGTGTCCAACCCAAACTGTTAATTGATTGCTATATCATATAGTATGCCAAGCTTTATAATAAGCAAAGATAGCCTCAAATGCTTGGAACCAATTTATTTTTACTCTTAAAATCAGAGTCAATTACCCAACATTTGTTGAAGAGGAAAGCAGATGTAGGTATTAAAAACCTACAACATGATTGGCATGTTACATATGCTACCTAAAAAAGTTCTGTTTTATAGGTATAGTCCATTACATCAGTGCCCCAATTCCTGACCTGTCTCTGCATACATGTTCTTTTCACTTCTAAGACTCATTGATTCAGAGTTCAGCAATGTGACTTTCTTTGGCCAACGGGATTGCTGACTGACATGATACAAGCAGAGGTGTGAAAAAGCATTTATACCATTGGGCCAGTGCTGTTGCAGTTTTGCCACATCCATTAAAAGGGCATGCTTCCCCTAGCTTGTTGGCACCAGGACAAGGGGAAGAGATATGTGGAACAGAGCCATGCGAGGTAAACTTCTCTAGCCAACCCACAGATACATGAGGAAGCCCAGCCAGGATCAACAGAGCCAGCCCCTGCTGACACACAGACATGTGAGTTATAATCATAAATGATTGTTATTTTAAACCCCTGAATTTTGGGGTAGTTTGTGGGGCAGTGATAGCTAACTGATAAGAAGGTATCATTGTATACATTTTACGAAGGAGAAAACTGAGGCTTAGATAGATTAAAGTTTATAGCCAACCTCTGTTACATACTTACTTATTTTATGCTAGGCGCCTTTCTAAATGCAAAGCTTATGTTATCATGTTAAGTCTCCTCATAACCTACGAAATAGATTCTATTACTATTATTGCCATGTTACAGATGAGGAAACAAGTAACTTGCCCAAGGTTATACAATTAGTAAGTGGTGAGTCTGGCATTGAAGCTAGGCCTCTCTTATTCCAAATTCCATATTTTATCCACCTCATTATGCTGCTTCTACTAAACTAGATATAAGGGTGTGGAGGTCTGGCAAAGATAGGGGGTTAAGTTAAAGGCCCTGAACTCACAGAGCTTACAACCTGTATGGGAAGACAAGGTGTACACACAAAGCATTCAATATGAGTATAAGGTAATGTTACAATATATCAGTATCAAAGGCTTTTAAGGTCATGTCTCCAGTTCAGCGCACTTCATCTGAGCTCCACACGTGGTGATCTGCAACTCTGTGCCTAACATCAATCACTATTTCCCACTCTGATCCATTCTCTGCTTGACAGCTATCTTTTTTCTTTTTTTTTTTTACATCTATCTTTTAAAATTCAAAATCTAATCATATTGAATCTTGAGGAATCTATGCTAAATGAAATAAGTCAATCACAAAAGGACAAATACTGTACAATCCCCCTTATGTGAGGTACTTAGAATAGGCAAACTCACACAGACAAAGTAGAAGGGTGGTTTCTGGGGGTTTGGGGGAGGGGATAATGGAAAGGTACTGTCTAATGGGTATAGAGTTTCAGTTTTACAACTTAAAAAGGGTTATGGGCATGGATGGTGGTGATGGTTGCACAACATTATGAATGCATTTAGTGCCACCAAACTATACTTACAAATCTGTAAGATGGTAAATTTTGTTATGAGTATTTTACCACAATAAAAAAATTTGGAAGAAAAAAGTGTAATCAGTTCCTAGCTTAACACCCATCAATAGCTTTCACTGCTCTGAGAATAGAGACCAAAACCATGAGTATGGCTTACACAGCACTGCATACTCTGTTCCGTGCTCACCTCTTTAGTCTTATTCAGCTCCAATTCTCCCACTTGCTGTTTCCCTCTTGATCTCCAGCTTCACCACCAGGGTTCCTGGTGCCGAGGGCCTTTGCACATGTCATTCTTCCAGCATGAACTGCTTTCCAGAGCGCTCCCACCTCTATTTAGATAGCTCACATCTTCAAAGTAGCCCTCCATGATTTCTCAAACAGGGGCACGTTTTCCTGCCATCCTCTTTTAGAGCTCTTGGTTCTGTTCTTTCACTTCACTTTGTCTCTGGTTTTATTATATACTTGTGTGCTTATTTGATTAATTTTGGTCTTTCCTGCTAGATTTTGATCTTCAGGAGATCATGGACAGTGTCCGTCTTGTTATTCATTGCAGCTACAGCAGCTGGCACAGGACTTCATATGAAGTGATAAATTAATGGCTCAATGAGACAAAGTACAGGAGATGCTGTTGGCTCCTGCTCCTACCACATCCCCTCAGCCCTCCTCATTCCCGTATATATTGAAGGCTTTCTAAGGAAAGTACCTGGGATTCTCCATCTGAGGGCTTTCTCTGGAATGTTCAGTCCACAGCTGTGGGGCACAAGGAAGTGCTGAGACTCCTGAAAACAGCTCCTGCCAAGATGGATGGTAAAGCCTCCCCACTACCCTAGGGTGGCTCTAAGGAGCACTCTACACAGCCTGCAGAGTTTCCCTCTGGAGTGAGCTACCACTTCCTGCAGTGATGGCTTTAGTTCACCCTGTGTTTGGCTTCCTTCCCTTCCTTGTCTCACTTCTCACTCTCTGGTTAGCTTCCTGGTACCACCTCTCAAATAAACCAACTGAAGAGAATGTCACAACGAATGAAAGTCATGGGAAGGGAGAAGACATCCCCATAGAGGGGTGATTTGGACAGTTTCTATGCAGCACCTGGGATGTTAATTGGACTTTGCAAGCCTGGAATTGGAGCATGGATGCAGCTCTATTTGCAAAGTTGCACAGGAGAGGTGTAGAAAAATGAGCAGGATGTATTGGATCTCCTTCCCTGCCCGCAGAATGAATGACTTTTCTGCTCTAACAAGCTGTCTTTGGGTTGTGTTAAGAATTCTTTTCCATCGCCTTCAGGAACCTTCCTTTTCCTAACTGGCGAATTTTAATGTGACAGTGAGATCATTTGTTCTTTAGGTCACATTGCCAAATCAGCCCCATTACTATTTGTGCTTTTACAAAATGTCTCTTTCACAGTACAGGATCAAATACTTGACAGAATAACAAAATATGGGACAGAGAAAATTAAAGAGCCTGGTCTCCAACCCTCAAAGTCAGGCCAAGGGCTGGCGATTTCTCCAGTGAACTAAGGAGGAAAGGGGTGACGGAAATCTGATCAGAGTAGCACAAACAGAAGGTTTCTTCTCCTTCACCCCACAGTCGTTTAAAATGTCTGTCAAATGATTGCCCCATCCAGCTTGGCTGTGAACCAGTAGATTCAACCAGTCTAGAAGAGGGTTTTTGGTTTGTATTTCTTTTTCTTTTTTTTTTTTAATAAAGGAAGCGAAGCCAGCAAGCTTTCAGCCTTCTCTTTGATGGATGTAATTCAGTCCAAATGCCCAAATGTACATTGCAGATTCTCCAAAACACTGATAAATATTCCAAATGATATATTGCCTACTGAAGGAAACTGTTGAAGAATGGTGTTCCCTATGCAGAACTAGGGACCCAAGGCTCCCTCTCGATTTGGTGCAAGAGTTCCAGCAGTGGCAAGACTGCTTACACAGCATCTGGTTAAAAGTCAACTCACTCATAGCTGGGCCTCCATAAGCTCATCTGCAGATGTTTTCTGGATAGAATTTGTGTATGATATACAGCAGATCATTTAGGTTGTTTGAAAAAAAAATAAAGCAGACTCTCAGTGAGAAACTCAATAACTGAACATTCATTACTATCTTCCAAGCTTTCTGAGGTATTATTCAAGGCAGAGACCTTATCTATCTCGTTATTTTCAGAGTTTTTACCTGGATATAATAGTATCCTCCAATCCTGCACCTGTTGACAATAAACCAAAAATTTGTGAAGGCTGATGGAGATGCACAGTGGAAACTAAGTCAGGGACTACGGATGACGCTGGAGTCTTGTGAAGAGCTGACTTGTTCAGTGTTTCAACAGATGGAGTCAATGTTAAGTGAAGCTGGTCATTCTAGTAGAATGAAAAGACATTCAGGGAGAATTGAAATGAACCATAGGGAGAAAATTAAAGGTCAATACTTTTTAAATGAGTCTCTCTCTCTCTCTCTCTCTCTCTCTCTCTCTCTCTCTCTGTCTCTCTCTTCTCCTTCTCTCTCTGCTCTCCTTAAGCACCTAGCTTGGAAATCCTCTCCAACCTTGAAGGGCCAACTGACAAGGTACCTCCCTACTGCCTTACTAGTTAATAGCTAATATGTACTGAACCATCACTATGTGATAGATACTATCTCAATAGCTTCCTGGACTTATTCTATTTAATTTTACACTGCCATATACTAAGATAGAGAAAAAAGTCTTAAAACGTGGCAATAGAATTTCTGTTATGAAAAAACCTGTCTTTTGAAAGCATGAAGTATTTGATGAGTATAAGGAGATCGCACAAACTGGTTCACTGAGTGCTCTCACCAATGCCCTTCCACCGTGCCCTCCATGCTGGAGATAGAGAACTACAATCTCCATCTCCAGACTTCATGCAGGTTGGGGTTCACCTTAGACCCAGGCTCCACCAAGAAGATGCAAGCAGACATAACTTGGAAGAAGGAAAGGAATTCCACAAGGTGGTATCCTACATGGGGATATGGCAGAGATGAGTTTGGCTTCTCTATGGCCGGCAGGGACAGGTCACTTCCTGCTCATAGGAGGGACAGCATGATCCTGGGGCCAAGATGGCAGCTGTTCCTTTGGCAGTTTGATTCTCGGACATCGTGGTTGTAGGACTTGTTCCTAGAAGTCCATCTAGAGTCTGTTTCTTCTTCATCCCAGTGAATCTGTGGGTCACCTAACATACCTTAATAAACCATTTTCTGCTTAAGCCAGCCAGTGTGGATTTTGTTGTCTGCAACTAAGATCATTTCTGACACACAAGGCAGAAGATTAATCCTCAAGGGCCTGGGTCCAGCTGGTACTGAGGCTCCAGAGAGCAGCAGTGACTGCCTTGCATAAGGCAAAGAGAAGCAACTGTGTTGAAAAAAACAAGGGCAGGAGGAGAGGAGAGGAAAGCAGACAGCACACACATGGCATGGAGTACAGGAAGCGGCAACAGAAGCCTCGATTGTGGTTGCAGACGAAGAGCAACTAACTTGGATGTTGTTTGTTATGTGGTGCATGGGACATGACACATCCTCAACTTTGTCAGTTCTTTGGTAAAGTCTATTATTCTTTGACTCTCACAAATGCTTTATATAAGTGCAGGTTTGTTGTAGGACCTAGCAAAACAGTAAAATTTCTTTGGACTGATTCATAATAGCAACCATGATGCAAGTTCACTGAAGCCATGGGGTGGCCTTGCAACCAACCAGGCCAAGAAGCCAGGAGGATCCAAGTGCCTTTCCCTGATTCTCAAGGAGCAAGAAGCCCCCAGCTGACATCTGTGTATCATGCCTGCACAGCATCATTGTTTCCATTTTCTGAATGAAAAATTTGAGGCTTAAAAGGGTCATACATTGACTCAGGTGTTCATAGTTAGATCTGCCTGATTTCAAAGCCTGAGCTCCCACTCATAGTAAGCTGCCAGTTTAGCCATAAAGCCAAATTAAAGTACCAGGAAAAAGCATATGATAAATACCAAGCCAGCAAGTAGAATATGCAAAAGGGACCCAGTCACAGTCCGGGGATCTCTTACTGTCCACATGGACATTGCAGAGTTGAGGGTTCTCTATGAGCTGCCTTCCCCTGGCCTTTGCTCTATGTGGCTTTCTGATGATCTCACCTTCTCTTGGGTCTCAGCTGTGAGCTCCCTCCTGGTTCTCTCAGAGATCACTAGCATTGTTGTGGCCCTGGTCATACCCTTGTCTGTGTTCTTTGCTCTCTAGAGTCCTTCAAAGGCAACATTTTATCCCTCAAGAACTTGAAAGAGGGGAAAGAGAGAAAGTGCCTTTCTGTCCTTTTTCAATGCCCTATCTTTATCACTTTACTGCATGCCTAACACTGATGGAAACCTTACTCAAATAGGATTAAGCAAAAAGGAAAAAAAAAGGAGAGAAGGGAATTGATTGGCTCATGTTTCTGAAAATCCCAGGGATTTTAGCTTCAGGTCTGGTTGGATCCAGGGGCTCAGAGGGTCTCTCATTCTCTTACTCTGTTTCCTTTTCCCCTCCATCTCTTTACTCCATTTCTTTTATTCTCCAGTAGAGTCTCACCTTAGGTGCCTCTTGGCATATTCCAGGCTCACATTCTTAATGACTCCCAAAGAAAGGGGCTTCGCTTTCTCAGGAGATACAACTCAAGTCCTAGAACTGACTCTCATTGTCCACTTCTGAACCAAATCCTGTGATCAGGGGTAGAACTGCTGTAATGGCCGAGACTGGGTTATGTCCCACCCCTGGCACTGGGACGAGAGCAGCCTACTCAAACCACAGGGACAGAGATAGAGAAGGAGTGGCTTTCCATGAGAACTCCAGGGAGCGTCCCCACAAGGAGAACAGATGCTGGCTGAGCTAAAACAAGAAACACCCACTGTTCTGCCTTTACTGCCTTCTCTACACCCAGTCTTCCCTTCTCCTTCACCATATAGTCTGTTTAGAGCATCACTCCTGGGGTCTGTTGGAATCTATCTGAATGCATTTCCTCCCTTTCTCAGTGGAACTTTCCAGATTGTGGCTCTGCAAGGGACACACCCCTTGCTTGCTGGCCATGTCTGCCCAGCCTTGCCTCATTTTATTCCCAATGTTTGGCACAGTGACTGGCACAGATACAGTGTTTGGACAATGTCTGTGGCCTGACTGGATGAGGCCAGGGGAGCAGAGAGGCCACCGAGCTCTTTTTCATTGCTGGGGTGGACCCAGAACAACTCCATGGTGCTGTCTCAAGACTGCAAGGGAAAGACCCAAGATTCCAGACTGACGGAGCTGTCATGTTGGGATTTCACTTGGCTCTGCTTCTTCTTTCACATTGCTAAATTTTGTACAATAATATATGCCAAAGGGCTCACCATACATGAAATTTCCCTTAGTTGAAAACAGCCCCAGATCCAGGGTCTGGGGTTGGAGAGAGAGAAGCCAGGATAGGTGCTGCTTGGGAGTGAGGTACAGAAGAAAGATGTCCCAGGGATGATGCTCTCTTCCTACCTGCTGAGGCCTGTGATGTTGTCGTGGGAAGAGGGGAGGATGGAGGAGGCACCAGCTGTACTCGCACACATGTTCCTGCCATGAACGTACAGCATGGGATGAATTGACAATGCTTCACTGGGATGACCCTCAAATGAAAATCTCCACTCCACTGTGGCTGTTTGAACAGTCAGGGCAGTAAAAATGCTCATTTCTCTCCATCTTGATCATATCAGAACTTTGAGTCCTTCTTTTCCATATGCCTCATGAATTTGAAGAAAGTACAAAGCCATGGTTGGATGATAACCCAGGGCTTTCTTCTCCCCATAGATGGGGCTGTTCCCATATGAATTCCAACAATGCCCTTCCAGAGGCCCTTTCGGGATTTCATTTAGCAGGAGCAGTTGGTAAATGGAGGCACCAGGGACCTGGAGAGCCATTTGCTTTGAGCTACTATATTAGTGCTGTGTCCTTATAGCCAGCCAGGCAGGGGGCCCACAGCACACAGACCCAGTGAGAAGACTGGGCAGCCCCCACGCATGAATTGCCAACTTAGTGCTCCTGGCACTCCTCTGAGTATGGAAGAAAATGACTGCTGTCAACGGGGTAACAGTGATGACCTTAGAGTGTCTGAGAATCTAGTTTAAGACAGACAATCTCCAATAAGTTGACCTAGAAAATTCCTGTCACCACTGCCCCTTCACCTCTCTAGGTCTCAGTTTCTTCCCCAGAAGATGAAGGGTAGACTCCATTGTCTCCAAGAGTCTTGAGTGTTAACAGCCGCACACTGAGCTTTGCTTACCTGCTTCCTTTACCTGGAAAAGGACAAAAGGAGAACAGTTATTTACAGACCATTGAGCAGCCCTCTTCAATCTTGGAGATGGTCTGCCTGTCCTCTGACTTCCTGTTGAATGTTTACTTTGGGGGCACTGCAGCTACAGGGGAAGTGTTTGTGTCGTCTCCCTACTTTTGTGCTTTGGTTCAGAGAAGGGAGCCTCCACCCATACTTCTGCTCCCTGTCTCTTCCCACCTCCTTCTTGGGAAAAGGAGTTGATAATCCAATGGATCCAAACCTGACATTCGCTGGGGCTTTACACTTAGTACAAATGCATTTCCATGAGCCCTTTCCTGCTGCAAGTAACAGCTTGTAGTGTGTAAGTGCACGCACATATGTTAGAACACATCTCCAGGATAAATTCCCAGTGGAGGAATTTCCGAGTCAAGAGCAAATGCATTGAAATTTTTAAACTTCCGATTGTCCTCCAAAAAGGCTGTACCTCGTGGCAGAGAGTGCTAGTAATGTACCCAATATCCATTCTCCCTTGGCAATCAAAAAGCTACATATCTGGGCCTCTCTTGTAAATGGGGTGGCCAATGAGACGTAAGCAGACGTTTTGAGTAATACTTTTAAGAAGGCTCCTTGGCTTCTGGACCTTCCTCCACTTTCTGTGTGGATCTCTGTCTTGACGGCAGGAACTATAGCAACCTTGTTATAACCTCAAGGATGGAAGCTGTATGCTAAGTACAGGGATAAGAAAGGCCAAATGAGCCTGGGTCCCTGAAAGTCCTTGTAGAGGCTTCAAACAGTTCTGAGTTGTTTCTCGTTAAGTAGGCAAAAAAAGTCCTAATTGTTCTAAGCTATCTCAGTCAGGCCTCTACTGCTAACAGCTCAGTGTAGTCCCTAACTGATTCACACTGACTTTCTCACTAATAGCCAATAGTGTATGTCTACTGTTGTGTGTATGTGTGTATATGTGACACACACACACATATATATGGAGAAAGGGGGGGGGGAGAGAGAGAGAGAGAGAGAGAGAGAGATGGAGTCTCACTCTCGTCCAGGCTGAGTGCAGTGGCATGATCTCAGCTCACTGCAGCCTCCGCCTCCCGTTTTCAAGCAATTCTCTCAGTCTCTCGAGTAGCTGAGATTACAGGGGTCTGGCACCACACTGGATAATTTTTTATTTTCAGTAGAGACAGGGTTTCACTATCTCTGGTCTCTAACTTCTGACCTCAAGTGAGGACAGGCCTGGTTCACTTGGCTAGACTGGTCTCAAACTCCTGACCTCAAGTGATCTGCCTGCCTTGGCCTCCCAATATGTACACTATTTTTGACCATTACATTTCTGGTGGAATTATCCTCCAAGAAATCCAAGATGTGGGGCAAGAAAGACTGAAGTAAATTACTGAGTTGTAGATTTCAGAAGCAGCTATATTCAGGGGGTAACTGTATCTATTTGCATAAATGAGCCACTAAACAGATCCAAGCAAGTGACCCACGATTGTCCTGTAGGGTGTGTGGAGGCCAGTTCACAGGGTTCTCAGTCATGTATTTCCCAGGATATGTACCAAATGGACTTTTTTTCAATGAAACCCAGAGTATTTACCATTAGAGGATGTATCTTCCTTCCCTCACTCATTCAGAAAAAAAAATCTCCTTCCGTAAGCCTGCATAGGCTGGAAAATTCAAATAACAGTCATCTGCAGGAGGAAAGGCGAAGGGCAATGTTGAGGATGAGGAGGTAAAAGAAGGGAATGATTCGGAATTATGCAAATTGCATATGACCACAACTTAACGTTTATTAAAGGCACTGCAATGAGTTAATCTTTAATTTCAGGAAATGAATGTCTTTTATAATTATCGTCCTCCCAGGTAGCATGTAATTTTCTATAAAAATCAGTGCATAGCAGGGGCCTTATCAATGCCCTGATTTCACCTCCTGCTCTTGCAGGATGGTGAATACTCACTGTGGGACGGAAAGTGGAGGGTCCCCATGCCAAACAGATTTGATAAATTCAGATGCTAGCAAAACGGCCTATCATGCCATCAGTGAGCTGGCCAAATATAACCTTGAATTTAAAATATACAATAGGGAAGATTTACAAAAATTATGTTACCGAAAATGATTATTACATTTTCAAATGCATTCTTTTAAAATTCCTTCAAAACTTCATTTCAGCACCATATCTGGAGAAAGAAGGCCTGGATGCTTGGCTGGGGGAAGGACCCTCGTGCTTTGCCTCTTCTCACACAGCAGCTCCCCCAGGCCTTACTCTGGCCTCATTTTTCTGATGTGGACACAGCTTCCATTGGATTATCTGGCTTCCCATTTCCCCACTTGCTTTGAGTCTGAAGATAACTTTTAAAGACCCTAATAGATGCATGGGTTTTAAACTGAGTAGCGTTATAACAAGTTGCTAGAATTTCTTCATGCATTTAACAGACAAGTACTTTTTAAAAAATCTTATATACTTTTTGAAATGGCTAATATATATAGGGCCACTCTGTAACAGAAGAGTAGAAGCAAGACTGGAGGAGGATGAGGGGGAAAGATAGATATTACAGGAATTTACACAACTTGGCAGTGGGGAGGGAGAGGGAGCAGAAGGGGTGCAGCGTGGCATTGGGGAGAATGGAGGGAGAGATGGCAGGTCAGAGATGCTAGTGTGGCATCACACCAAGCTGGGTTTCATCTCTGTGCCTCCACTTGCTAGCTACATGGCCTGAGGCAAGACATTGAATGACTTAGCCTCAGTTTTTTCATCTGTAAACTAGGGACAAAAGTAATCTACTGCATAAAGTTGTAGTGAGGATTAAATGACATAATTTCTACATAAAGCCAAACACATGATAGGCACTGAACAGATGGTATCTCTTATTATCATTGTGGTAGGTAGCCTCCAAGAAGGTCTACTATGATCCTTGTCTCTTGGTATTCAGCACCTTGGCATGGTCCCCTCCCAAAATGAATCAGTGCTGACTGATGTGATCAACAGAAGACTGCAGAATTGATAATTTATGAGGCTCTGAGCCTTCTCAAGTGAGATCACAAAAGGAATAGCAGCTTCTGCCTTGGCGTCTTGAATCAATTGCTCTAGAGGAAACAAACCGTCTTGTCTTGAGGACATTCAAGCAGCTGCATAGAAAGGCCTGCATGGAGAGGTGCAAACTTGCCATTTCTTTGAGCTAGCCGTCTAGGATGCAGATCCTCCAGGCCCACTCAGTCAATCCTTCAGTTGACTGTAGCCTCAGCTGACATCTGACTGCAACTTTATAAGAACCAATCAGCCAAGTCGCTTGCAGATTTTGGACCTAAACAAATGGTGAGACACAACAAATGATCATTGTTGTTTTATGCCACTAAGTTTTGGGGTTATTTGCTATGCAGCAATAGACAACTAATACGGGATGATGATATTCATTATCTAATGCTACATAATCAGATTTGAAAACCTAGTGGCTCAAAAATAACAAAAATCGTTGATTATTTATTGTGGTTTCTGTGGGTCAAAAATTTAGATAAAGCACAACAGAGACAGATTAACTTTGCTGTGATGCTCAGGGTATCAGCTAAGATGGATTGAAAGCTATGGGCTTGTATTAGTCTGTTCTTGCACCGCTACAAAGAACTACTTGCTACTGGGTAATGTATGAAGAAAAGAGGCCCAATTGACTCACAGTTCTGCAGGCCATACAGGAAGCATGGCTGGGGAGGCCTCATGAAACTTACAATCGTAATGGAAAGTGAAGGGGGAGTAAGCATATATTCACATGGTGACAGGAGAGAAAGCTTGCAAAGCAGGAAGTGCCACACACTTTTAAACCATCAGGTCTCGTGAGATCTCACTCACTATCATTAGAATAGCAAGGGGGAAACCCGTCCCCATGATCCAATTACCTCCCACCTGGTCCTTCCCACAACATTGGGGACTGCAATTCACCATGAGATTTAGGCGGGGACACACAGCCAAACCATATCAGGGCTGGAGTCATCTGAGGGCTCATTCGCTCATACGTCTGGCAATTTATATTGGTTGTCAGTTGAAAGCCTAGCTGGGGCTGCTGGCTGGTATACCCATTGTTATGGATTGAATGATATCCCCCTGCCCTCGAATTCATATGTGGAAGCCCAAACCTTCAATACCTCAGAACGTGACTGTACTTGGATATACAGCCTTTGAGAGGTAATTGAGTTAACATGAGGTGAATAGGCTCATTTTAGGGTTAGGCCATAATCCAATCTGACTGGTATCCTCATAAGAAGAGGGGACTGGGACACAAAAGAGACACAAGGATGGGCATCCACAGGGAAAAGGCATGTGGGGGCTCAGTAAGAAGGCGGCCATCCTCAAGCCATGGGGAGAGGCCTCAGAAGAAACCAACCCTGCTGACACCTCAATCTTGGACTTCCAAGCTCCAGAACTGTGAGAAGTAAATCTCTGTTTTTTAAGCTTCCCAGTGTGTGAAATTTTGGTATGGCAGTTCTAGCATATTAATACACTCATGCACGTCCTTTCCATGTAACCTGAGCTTCTTCACAACATGGTGAATCTGTTCCCAGGGAAACCAGAGAGACAGCAAAAGAGAGAGAGAGAGAGGGAAAGAGAGAGAGAGAGAGAAGCTGTACCACTTTTATGACCCAGTTTCAGAAGTCACATAGCATCACTTCTGACATTGTCTGTTCATTAGAAGTACGTCACTAAGTTATGACCATACTTGAGGAAAAGGGAACTAGACTCCCCCTTTCAAAGGAAAAACAGTCAAATAATTTGTAGACATATTGAGAAACCATCCCAGTCTTTACCATCACCACCATGTTCATCATGCAGATTTTAAGATGCTGGCAGGCCAGGCAGGTGGAGGTGTGTATGCCCCAAGCAACTTGGATTGGGAATGTGGATCTGGAACTCAGGGCTAGAGATGTGGGCTTGGAAGGCATCCACACAGAGAAATAGAAAGGGAACGTGACCCTAGAGAAAGGGAGACGACTTGGCCTTGAGGAATGCCAAACTCAGCTTGGTGCACATGAATATGGATTTAAAATGCTGGGAAAGACCTCAAAAAGCCAGCTACCTAACCCAACTTGGATATTTAATAAAAAGAAATGTACTAGTTTTTTCCAGTCTACTAAAGCTTCCTACCAGCAATGCTCCACAGCCAGAATAGTTTTCAAAAAATGATGGACTCAAAGATGATCAGTGTGTGCAAACTGGGTCCTAGGTGACCTGCAGGCCATCCTGTTAGATCCTATCCAGGAGATTCGGCTTTGGCCAGAACCCAATCCCTGTCCACCTCCAGCAAGGGGCTGCTCTCTTGGGCTGTTAGGTGCCTCTTTCCATCAGTGATATGACTGGCTATCTTGTGGAGACTCATAAACTCAACATAGGAGCTTTTTAAAACGTAGAAGTTTTTAAAACAACTTGTATTTAAAATAACAAAACAATATATGTTCATTTCAGAAATAAATTCATACAGGTAACCAGCAAGATGGCAATAAAAACACCCATAATCTTACCACACTGGGTCATGGCTCATTGAAATTTTGTTGATATCCTTCTGTGCTCTGTGCTCTTACTGTGCACAAATATGTTCTTTTTAAAAATGGGATCACATGGAATGTTTGATACTTTTTCATTAAATATGATACAATGTGAAATATCTTCCACTGCATTAAGTAAATATTATTTTGCAGCATCCTTTTAATGATTTCTGAGATGATCTGTGATTTTACTTAATCCTGTATGACTGAGGAATTAAGCAATTTCCAAATTTGTTTGGTTTCTTTTTTCCTACTTTTTATCTTGAAATAATTACAGATTTGTGAAAATCTATAATAAGATAGCACAGAGAGGAATCTCTTCATCCAGTTTCCCCCAATGGTTACATTGTACATAATTATAATACAATATAAAAATCAGGAATTTAACCTTGGTAGAAAGTTTGTGTGTAGTTTTAGTCATTTTATCATGTGTAAATTTGTGTAACCACTACCACAATCAAGACAAATAACTATTTCATCAGTACAAAGATTTCCCTCCTGTTACCCTTATATATTCACACCTACACCCTGTCTTCAACCTCTGACAACCACTAATATTTTCTCCATCTCTATAGTTTTGACATTTCAAGAATGTTATACAAATGGGAACCATGCAGTATGTAACCTTTTGAGACTGAATTTTTTCACCCAGCATAATGCCCAAGTTGTGGCATGTGTCAATTGTTCCTTTTTATTGTTGAATGATATTCTTTATATAGATGTAATAACAATTTATTTAACCATTCACCTATTGAGGGGCATTTTGTTTCTTGACAGCTTTTGACAATTACAAATAAAGAAAGTAGGAACAATTGTGTACAAGTTTGTGTGTTGACATAAGTTTCCATTTCTCTGTGATAAATGCCCAAGAGTGTGAATGACGAGTCATATGGGAGGTATATGCTTAGTTTTTTAAAAGAAACTACCAAGCTATTCCCACCAGTCAGTAATATATGAGAGATCCAGTTCTTTGCATACTCACAGCATTTGGTATTTTATTTTTTAAGCTGTCTTTTGTTGTTGTTGTTGTTGTTTGTTTGTTTTTGAGATGGAATCTTGCTCTGTCGCCCAGGCTGGAGTACAATGGCGTGATCTCGGCTCACTGCAACCTCCGCCTCCTGGGTTTAAGTGATTCTCCCCTGCCTCAGCCTCCTGAGTAGCTGGGTTTACAGACATGCGCAACTATGTCCAGCTATTTTTTGTATTTTCAGTAGAGACGGGGTTTCACTATGTTGGCCAGGCTGGTCTCGAACTCCTGACCTCGTGATCCACCCGCTACGGCCTCCCAAAGTCCTAGGATTACAGGCATAAGCCATCACGTTATGTCTTTTTAAGTTGTTTTAATAGATGTATGGTGATACCTCAGCATAGTCTTAATTTGCATTTCCTTAATGGCTAGTGATGTTGAACATTTGTCCATATTTGCCATCTGTATATCTACTTTGGTAAAATATATGTTAATGTCTTCTGTATTTTTTAAAATTTATGACCCAGGATAAAGTTTATCTTAATATATACACCTTGGTTGCTTGAAAAGAATGTGTATTCTGTTGGTGGGTGAAGTATTATGTAAATGTCAATTAGATCAGGTTGGTTTTAGTGTTGAGCTTTTCTATATCCTTGCTGACTTTCTGTCTAGTGTTCTATCAGTTGTTGAGAGAGGGATGTTGAAATCTCCAATTACATTTGCAGAGTTGTCTATTTCTAATTATAGTTCTATCATTTGATTTATTTATGTTGAGGCTATGTTGTTAGGTGCATCCACATTTAGAATTATGGCTTCTTGGTGAATTGACCCTTTTATCATTATATAATTATCCCTTTTTTATTCCTGGTAATTTTCCTCGCTTTCGATTCTACTCTCTGTGAAAATAGTATCACCACTTCAGCCTTTCAGTTTATTATCATCTAAACAACCCTATTCGGCCTTTGCAGTCATCCACAATTATTAGAAATTCTTGGTTAGAGGCTTTTGACTACATGTTTTTAAAGGCTTTGGGCTGAACTGACAAATTGCCCTGCATAAATTTACCAACTTAATACCTAAACATTTGGGCTAATTTAAAATCATTATAAACTAAAGGCATGGCTTTCCCAATTTGATAGGCAGAAATCTTATAACTCTATGGAGGTGGAGTTGGTGGTGATAGGTGCATCTCTAGATGACTTAAATTCAAAAAAAGTCAAGAGATCTAAGAAAGAAGTCAATAGATCTAAAATTCATAAATTGAGAAATAGGGGCATATGTATATTCTTAGAATCCGCGGGAATGCCAGATGCCACAGCCATAAATAGCTGCCCTTGAGGACTGGACAGCCGGGACTGGACAGTGGGATAAGGTGACAGCTGGTTAATGAAATGGTGCCGCAGAGGACTGGTACTTTTGTATTTAAGTTCTCTATAGCATTACAATTTTTAAAAGCATGTAAACCTATTACCCTGACTTTACAAATGACATTTGGTTGTTCGTTAAGCTTGCATTTAAATTTATTATCAGAACTCCCATAACTGTGTAATCCTAACACTAAATAAAACTCAGCCTCTCTGGGAGCAAATTGTCACTCTCAACATTCCGCAGGCTGGTGGCGGCGCGGGCTGTCCTCGGACGCAAACTACACCTCCCAGGATTCCGCGAGCCAAGGGGGTGGTTCTGGCCGGGACGGGAGCGACTCGCGGCTTTGCGCACGCGCACAGGCTCCGCGCCGGGCTCGCCAGCCGGGCGGGCGCACGAGGGACACCTGCGAACCTGGAGGTGGCGGAGGCTGCGAACCCGGTGGCGCGGCCAAACCTGCGCTGGCTGCCTGGGCCTCCTGGGCCAGGAGCTGGCGCTGGGGGCGGCGGCGGTGTGGGAAAGTGGCGCCGCAGTGGGGCCTCCTGGACGTGTTGGCGGAGGTGGCTTCAGTCCCGCGGAGCCCAGGCTTCAGGTAAGACGCGCGCGCTCGGGGCTGGCGCGGACTCTGACACCCGCCTGGGACTTGGAGTGGAGGGGCCGAACCCTCGACCCCCTGGAGGAGACGATGCGGTGCCGGGCCCCAGAGTGAGGGGGAGGTTCTAGGACACCTTCCGGAGATAGGAGAGTTTGCAGAACTGAGGGGTGTCGTGTGAAGCGAGCTGAGGGAGGCGCGGGAGGTGGGCGGGGCGGGGGTGGACCCTCAGGGTCGGGGGCCGAGGACCAGGGCAGCGCCCTGGGGCTTGCCAGTTGGAGGCCTCAGCTCGTGGCAGGCACTGGCGTTGGGTCCTCAGGCCCTTTTGCTTTGGGAGGTGATGGGTGGTGCGCATTTGACGCGGGCGGTGGGGAGCCACGCGAGGTGCGCGGAGCGGGCCTGGGCCTCCCGAACTGCCAACCCGGGCAGGCCTGCAGCTGATCCCTGGGCGCCTTGGGGGCGAGTGGGGCACGTACCATGTGTGTCCGGTGTAAGAGCTTGCCACGGCCTGCTTGGCAGTGCCGGGGTAGCCTCTGAAGTAGGAACCCAGTGGACTCCTGACTCCGTGTGTGTGTAGGAACCCGTCTCCCGCTCACTGATGGGAACTCTGCTAAAGTATGTGACCCTCAGGCTGGAGTCTTGCACCAGGTGCAGAGCGACCAGTGTCCGCTTACTTTATGTCAGCCAACACTTAGAGCCTGCTCTTGGGAGAAACAAGGATCCGCGTGGAAAGGGATGACTTCAGGGTTATGGGGCGAGCTTGGTAGGACTTAGTAGCTAAGAGCATAGACAGAGGAGGTTTCATTCACCAAATGTTTACTATAGTAAGCGCCCGGCCTTCAAATCCTGGTTCTCCGCCACTAGCGGTGAGCGCTTGAGCAAGTCATTTATCGTCTCTGAGCCTCTGTTTCTTTTTCTGTGAAGTGGAGATGAAAGTACAATGCCTTTATCACGGGGTTGCAGTGAGGATGAAATAATGCCAGGCAAGTCCGCAGCCCAGTATGTCTAAACAGTGAGTGTGCAGCAAATATCAGCAGTCGTGGTGACTAACGATAGAAACTGTTTGAGGTGCTTGGAGTCCAGGTTCATCTTTACTGGGACTAGCTGCCCTCTCTGGCTCTCGTGAATCTTGCAGATCTTCCAGCTCATCCTTTCATATTAGTCATGAGGAATCTCAGTCCCGCAGAGCTAGGAAAGAGCATAGGTCCCCTCATCCCCAGGGATGGTCAGCACGTTCCTTCCTGAGCCTTGGGCCCCTGCGAGAAGAAGAGGAGAGTGGAGATCTTCAGCAGAAAGGAAGACATGGTGCTGGTGGCTGGACCCTCCGTGGCCATGTAAGTATGCTGGTTGGCAAGTTCTTGCTCTGAGCCTTGCTTTAGAAAATATTTAGCAATAAACAAATAAACATTGCACTAACTAGAAAATTAGATTACCAAATCCCCCATTCCCCAATGGTCCTTGTCAATCTCAGCTTGGTTGTCAGTGGAATACTTTCCCCCGGAACCTGCTAATCACGTGATTTCCAAGGTTTCTTAAATTGGATGAAATAATAAATGTGAAAGGTGGAACCTACAAATGTCATCATGGGCTTTGGAGTCAGTCTTGGTTTTGAATCCTAACCCCTCCACTTAATCGCTGTGTGACGTTGGGCAATTCACTTAATGCCTTTAGCATACTTCCTTAAATGTGAAATTGAATTAATAGCATTTACTTCAGGTTTGTAGTGAGGAATAAATGAAATAATAATGTAAAGCAGTTAGCACTGTGCCTGGCTGAGAGTGAAAGCCAGTGAACAGGAGTTATTTTACCATTATGATTAATAATAATATTAGAAAAATAATTGTCAGGCATGGTGCTTTGCCTTTGCTGTCTCTTTGAATTCACAAAACCACCCTGTGAAGTAGGCATAATTTTGTTTTTCAAATCAGGAAATGAAGGCTTGGAGAGGTTAAGAATTGGCCTAGGGTCACATAGCGGCTAAGTGACAGGGTTGGGAACTCATATCCTGACATCTCCAGCTCCAGAACTGGTGCCATGTAATTCTCCTTCTCTGCTGCCCATCATCCTTGCTGTTGTTGCATTCTTGAAGCCTAGTTATGACCTGGGGCAGCCTCCAGTCTTGCAGCAGGGAGTCTTCTCACACCAAGTGGGTGGGAGGCAGGATCCTGCAGCCTGGCTGTGTGCTTCCTCTCTGTGGCTGGTGTTGGGTGCGTGGTGAAGCTGTAGGGGACAGTCCCTGAGTGAGTTCAGGGGAGGAGGTGTTAGGAAGAGGCAGCCCAGGCAAGGCCTGTGACCTCTTTAGGGTCTCATCACCGGACGGCAGGGCCGGGTGAGGGTGCAGGCTGGGTGGGACCTGGGAAGCTTGTGTATGAGAAGAAATGCCTTCGTTTAGCTCCTGGGAAATGTTCTGGGGCTGCACAATTATCTGAGCCTGATCTCTGCTTTGCGAAGGAGAGCAGACCTTGAGCTGTGGATGTGAGGAGAAGGAGCCCCGGACTGAGAGCCAATATGCTGCCATTTTAATCCTGGCTGCCTGTGAGAGCTCACACTGCCTCTCAAGATCTCTTTTATGAAATAAAGAGTTGGAGGAAATAATTTCTAAGGGTTCTTGTAGCTCTAAAGGTCAGTGGTTTTGTAATTCTAAATTGATGGCTTAACCCTCTCAGCACAGTACTAGGGCACATGGGATAATTATCACACTAATATGTTACCTAGACTCCTTAGGGTGAGAGAATGTTCACAGCTCCCTAAGCCACCTGTCATAGCCGGGTACTCTCTGCCTGGCTGGGTGGGGAGGAATTACAGCAAGAAGCCTTGGGTTGCTAAGTTACAGTCTAGGGCCTGTGGTTCTACATTTCCAGGGCCACCACACCTGCTGTGCCCTTGACTAATAAAAACTCACAGCTCTACAGTTTACTCTGCTTCTCTGCCATTGAGTGTTCCTCCAAGTCTGATGACAGATGAGCACAGTACTAAGAACAAGACCTCTGGAGTGAGAGACAGGTTCAAATCCTGGTGCCCCTTCTTGAGCTTTAGGAACTTAAGCAAGGTACTTAACTCCACTAAAACTTGGTTTTCTCATGTTAAAAGAAAGTGGGGATAATACTGGTACTGCATTGGAGGGTGAGGCTTAAATGAAATAGGTCAGGAAAAGGGCTTAAGATGGCGCCTCTCACATAGTAGGTGCTCAGTAAAGTAAGATGGTGAGACTGTTCATCTCTTTCCCCTACCCAGAGGCCAACATCCTCTTTCTTAGCTAACCTGGACAAGGATCAATCCTTTTGTTTTCTCTGACTTCCCTTGTCCTCACTGGTACATACTCCAGCACCTGTAAGAGAATCAGATCTTTCACTCTGCCAGTAGTGACTGCCATTGGTACAATCTTATGCTACAAATTTCTCTGTTTTCTCCATTCTGAAAAGGCTAAGAGAGGGCCCCTTCTTTGCTGTGTAGTTGCTCCTCAGCCCTGAGCTAAGCCTCAGGAAGGGGTTGGGGACCTGGTCTGCTGTATTGCCACACCCAGTGATGAAACAGACCCCGGGGTCCTTTGACAGTGGAGGTTTGTGGCAGGAATCATGGCACATCCTGGAGTGGCATCTGGAGTTGCCACAGTTGTGCTGGGTCGCAGAGCTTCCAAGAGAGTCACACAGTAGCCATTGTAAGGAACTGGAGATGCTGTCCAAATTTGCTCTGTTCAGGGGTTCCTTTCTCAGGGGACCTACCTCCTCTCTGCTGGCTTGCAGGGATGGCCATCTCCCTATGTCCCCAGCTGGTGGCTGCTTTAGACCCAGGCTCCATCCTTAGTCCATTTAGCTGTGGCCAAGAGGTCTGGTCTCATTTCTTGCCACTCCCATACCACAAGTGGTGCACTTTGTGTGGGAAGGAATGAGTTGGGGCAACTTGTTTCAAAAGAGAGCTTAGAGTCTGGCAGGCTTCTCAGATTTCCCCAGAGCTTAGGCTTATGCATCATCTTAGCAAAAGCTGGGAACAGAATTTATTTAGCCTTTACTGATACTGATGGGGAGAGTTATTCTCAATTGAATCAGTTGTTTAACCTGGGCTAGCTAGAAATGCCTTGCTGAGTATCGCGAAATTGTGAAATGTTAGAAGAACCTTAGAGCAGTTCTCTCAGTATTGTGCACACATTAAGAATCACCTGGAAGCTTTATTAAGACACAGTTCCTAGGTCGTCCTCTCAGAGAGATTCTGGTTCTGCAGGTCTGAAGTGGGGCCCAGGATTCTGCATTTCTCAGATCCCAGGTGATGCTGCTACAACAGGTGCATGGATCCACTGAGTCCTGCTTTGGAGGACACCATGGCCAGCCCTACTCCCCGCTATGGAGTAGCCCACATGGGTTGTTCTTGTTTTTTGCTAGACCACTTCCAGGCAGGGGGTTCACTGCCCTACAAAGTAGCTGATTCCTCCATGCTCAAACTGTTATAGTCTTTAGAGAAGTCTTCTTCCAGCCGATCATGCTGAGCTCCACCTCCCCGTGACTTCTTTTTGCAGTTCTTACTCTAGGTCCCTGGAGCGGCTGGCACACCTGTGCTGGGCAGGACAAAATGGGAATCATATGTGCCACAGTCCACACTTGTGCCTGGGGCTTGGGTTGCACGTGTCACCATCATCCACGTGTGTCCAGTCAGGTAGAAGGGATTGTATCCACTCCTCAGGAGCAGCCTCACTCTTGTTGTGCAGCAACTCAGGTATTTGAAGACGCATGGGTGCACGGGCTTCTTTTCTCCAGGAAAGTGTCCCTACTCCTTCTAGCATCCTACACAGTATAGGGGTTCTCAGTCCTTCCTCATCCTGGCTGCTCCAAGGTGAGTGTCCCAGAAAGATTCACATAGGGTGGGGTCGTATTAATGACTAATTGTACAGACTCTAATTCCTGACAAAAATGCGTAACCTGAACCTAATCATGAGAAAACATCAGACATTGAGGAATATACTAGAAAGTAGCTGGCCCTGACTCTTAAAGGTTGTCAAGATCATAAGTCGAAGATAGACTGAGAAGCTGCCCCAGATTGGAAAGGAGTAGAGAGATGTGATAACTGGATGCCATGCTTCATCCCAGACTGGATTCTGGACCAGAAAATAGAAATCATATGTTAATAGTATTATCATTATAGTATCAATATTCATTTCATGAATTTTTGTTGTGTAACAGAAGGTTTTCATTCTTAGAAAATACATGCTAAAGTATTGAGGGCTAAAGGGGCCAGATTTCTCCATCTTATTTTAAAATGATTCAGAAAAGAGAGAGAATTTGTATACAGTTGCCCTCCTCAGGGAGACTTGTTCCAGGACCCCCCACAGATAACAAAATCCAAGGATGCTCAAGTCCCTGTTATAAAATGGCGCCATTATTTGCATATAACCTATGCAGTCCTCCTGTATACTTTAAATCATCTCTAAATTCTTTATAATACCTAATACAATGTAAATGCTATGTAAATAGTTGTTATACTATATTGTTTTTAAATTGATACTTTTTTATTGTATTTTTTTTTTTTTGAATATTTTTGATCCACAGTTGGTTGAAGTCACATATGCAGAACCTGTAGATATAGAGGGCTGACTGTATATAGAGAGAATGATAAAACTAAGATGTCAAATTAGCAGTTGGTGAATCTGGGTAAGAGTGTAGAAGAGTTCTTTGTCCTATACATGCCACTATTTTGTAAGTTTAAAATTATTTCCAGATAAAAAGAAGGAGGTCGCAGACCCTGTAGCCAGCCTACCTGGGTTAGTCTTATCATTGCTTCCTCTGTAAACCTGGCTTTCTAACCTCCCTGAGCTTTGATTTTTACCATCTATAAAATAAAGATCATCATTGCAGAGTGAAGAACCTGGCACCTAGTGATTGGCCAGTGGATCTTAGCTATGATAATATCATTATTATTAGGAAAGGGAGGAGTTCAGGGTGACACAGTGGTAATGAGACCAAAGGAAAACTCAGCCTTATCCTGTCACCTCCTTCTGCTTGCTAATGTGGGATCTCAGGCTCCCTGGGTGTCTGGCAGGGACCTGGCTGCTATAAAGCGTCACCCTGCAGAAGGCTTTGCAGGTAGTCACCTGAGCCCATAGGGTTCCAATGTTGAAACCCAGGTCTCCTGGCAGCTTTATCCCCTGCCTTCCCTGGCACTTCTGTGCCTGCCCCACAGCCTGGGCTCCCCAGGCTCTACCTGTCTGGGTATGCAGTGCCCACTGAACTGCACATGGCTTTGGACCTGGCCATCACTGCCCATGACTTGGAGGCCTCATGGTTTGCTGGACATATGTGAGAAGTAGACAGTGGTGCTTATCTTACTGTGGACAGATTGTAGCAGTCATGAGTAATTGGGACATGTAGACACATAACAGAGATGCTCATCTTATCCTCCATCACCACCAAAACACCTCCAAAAACTTGCTCAAAACTCACCCACCCTCCAGCCAGCTTCCCTGGACGATTTCCTGTTGTGCACACTGCCTCGTGTTTCTTTGTGAATATTTTATGCTTCATATACAGGGTGTCTTCGGACTCTCTTGATCAGTTCAACCCTCTCAAATTGGGCCTGACGGTCCATCTGGATGTGTGTACACACTGGCGTCTGAGCATTCCCTGTAAGAATTGTTTTCATTTGATTTTGCAGTTCCACCTAGAAAACTTGGTGTAGGCGTGTTCTCCGTTACCATTGTGAGCCACACAGCAGAGGTTCCCACCATTCTGTTCCCTGTTTGCGTCCCTGTTTATAACCACATTGGTACACAGTGATGCCAGAGAGGACCAATACAGGCACATGTCACTTCCAAGTGACCCATTTGCGCTAAGCAAAAGCCAGATGACACGGCAGGCTATGTGGCAAGCAAAGGTTTCTGCGTTATTTGGAGGCTGAACACCGGTGAGAGGGTTGCAAATGAGCTGGTGGAAAGCCGAATGTCCTGCCCCATACTCAAACCTTGGTTTATCCTCAACAAAGACTGACATCACCCTTCTCACCAAAGTAGTACTTTGTAGTAGTATACAGGTGACTGTGACTTAATTCTGTTGGAGGTTTTCCTGCTTTGAAGGGGTTCCTTTTCTATTGATAAGGCAATATAGTCACAGTCATCAGCTATTGATGGTGGATTAATGTCTCCAGCTTTGACTTTGCTTTGCTCTTTATTCTAAAGCAAGAAGATACTACCCATGTCAAAGTTTTAATCTAAAAAAGTGAGCCCTTAACTAAATGTTAAATATGCCTTGATAATTAAACTTATTAAGTTTTACAAGAACCACTCAGGCTGCCAGGATTTTGCCAAAGGATAAATAACCTTGGTCAGAAAACCTGATCTATAAATGCCTGAATTTATCAATAGCATTAGGTTAATATTTAGGAGCAAATGTAAGCATTATATTATTAATACCAGTTCCATGTACTACTTCTGATAACCAAAAAAAAAAAGAAAAAAGAAGGGGGAAAGAGATTATTCCGAGGATAAGGTTGAGTTAATGAAACATGTGTACTCCTTACTAATTCACAACATATAAGACCACAAATCAATACAGGACTGAAAGCTTCCACAATCTAGCACTAGTACTTCAGGCTGCATTTAGGACAAAGACGCTTTTCAGTGACAAAATAAGAATTCTGTAATTTTCAATTGAAAGTGTGAACAATCCTTAAAAGTCAAATTGCTGTAAAAGTAATAAACCCTTCTGCACCATTGCTGACCCCCTCCTGGCTGGGGCCCTGCCTGATCTTCTGCAGCCTGGGTCTGGCAGGTGCTGGCTGTCTGGTCCCACCACCTCTGTAACCCTTCTCATGGAGGAGTGACCGGTGAGCAGCTGGTTCTGGCAGTCACACAGCTGGGAACCCGGGCACAGGCCATGGTGAGGCCAGCAGGACAGGGGATTTGCTTTAGACCAGAGCTAGCAAACCAGCGTCCATTTTTACCTGGCAGCAGTGAGGCCAGCAGCCCCAGGCCTTGGTGCATGTTGTCTTCACTCAATTTGAATAATTATGAGAAGTTACAAATTAGGACATTTCACATTTTCAATAGATTTATTGCTTCTCTGGGAAGATCAGAAGAGGGTTGCTATGGACTGAATCATGTTCCCCCCATTTATATGTTGAAGACCTAACCCCCATGTGATTATGTTTAGAGATAGGTTGTCCTAATAATTAGGGCCCTAATCTGATAGAACTGGTGTCCTTATATGAAGAGGAAAAGAGATCAGAGTGTTTCTCTCTGTCTCTCTCCCCACCTCCCTCCCTCCCCTTGCTTTCTCTCTCCCTTTCCCCCTCCCTCGCCTGACCCTCTCCTCCCTCCCCGCCACACAGAGAAGAGGCCATCTACAAGCCGGGAAGAGAGGCCTTACCAGAAACCAACCCTGACAGACCTGTGAGAAAATTCTGTCATTTAAAGCACCCAGTCTGGTGTTCTGTTATGGCAGCCCAAGCAGACTGATACAGATAGGTACCACCAGACTGCTTTCGTGCCATTCTCTCATCAGCTGGCATTAGGTGTTCAGTCTCCAGGTCACACAGCCCACCTTCAGCTTTACTTTCTCCATTGGCTCCGGCCCTAGCAGGCATGTGAGTGTGCACCTCCTACTCTGAGCCCAGAATTTCTGGGGCTTTTACTCCTTATCAAACCTCAAGGCCCTTGTGGGCTTTTCTGTGCCCATGTCTGGGGCTGGCCAGGTCCCCCAGAATGGAGCCTGCACCCAGCACCAATGACCAGCCTCACATGGTGAGCCCCCCGCCCCAGGCAAGTGGCCCCACCCCAGCTGCTCAGCTGTTACTGGGGTCTGCAGATGTGACAACATTATCGACGCTATCCTCTGATGCTCACAACAGCTGGGATCCTAGAAAGGAAGATTCACTAAGTCTGGGAATCTGATAACATTTAGCTGCTCTTGGGAGCTTAGTAAAGTGGTTTGGGGGAGTGAATTGATAGCTTGCTCCTGCCTCCCTCAGTTTCTAAAGGGATTTTCTAGGCATGTTTTTAATCTCTTGTTGATTTCTTTTTTCCCTGTCTTTTGAAAAAAAATTTTGTTTTATCATGCTTTGTCCTGGCTGAGTCACTAAGCTCTTTGTTCCCCACTCCAGGTGGTCTCTAAATTTGGTGCCCAGTGTAGAGGCAGAAGCAGATAAACATGGTGGTGTTGGAGTACCCTGGTCTGTGTGACCCTGGAATGCCGAGAAGGCGAGGTCCAAATGGTGCCGGGGCTGTTAGCATAAGACAGTGCTTAGAATCCATGTTCAAATCCTGCCTCCATTCCATACATGCTCAGGGACTTGGACACATTTACTTAGCTTCTCCCAGCCTCTGTGTCCCGATCTATAAATGGGTAATAGAAATAGTGGTGTTAGCCTCTTAATATTGGTTTGAAGATTGAATGAGAAAATATACCTACAGTGTTCAGTATACTGCCTGGAACATAAAGTGTTGGAGGCTGGTGGTTCTGAGTGTGTGTTTCAAGGTAAGAGTGGGTTCATATTTAATAGTTGCTGGTAATCTGGGAATCAATTTTAGGTGCTGATTGGATCCTTGGTAGCAGGATGGGACGGGAGGTACAGCACAGAATCACTTGCTCGTCCCAGAGCAGTGGAGGGACCAAAACTCTGCTTAGGGCACGAGTAAGAGGAGTGATGGGAAGAGGCAGCTTTTCCTAGTTTGATTACCTCTGCTTTTCTAAAGGAAAGCAAACAAATAAGGATCAAGGTTGTCATGTCCCCCTTGAAGCCGTTTTGTCTCCTTCAAGAGTTTCACCGCTGAGCATGGTGATCACATCCACCCAGCATTCACTCATCTTCCCTTCTCCCTGCTCCACAGCCTGATGACTCTCAGCTGGTCAGCCAGTGGCATTCTCTGGTCATTGTCATGGGTCCAGGAGGGGACTGGGCTGCAAAGTTGGGTGGGATGTGTGTGCCCTTATTTGGGCTTGCTCCTCCCTGATTGAGTCCTCTGAATGTCTGAGGTGTTTCTTTCTCTTCTCTGCGCCTTGCCCCACTTTAATGAAGACTGGATCTTCTGTATCTTGAGGGTGGTTTTCAACACAGTCTTTAGAGTTTGAGAACACTGGGTTAAGACCTAAGCTTCACACCTGTTGTAACCTTGGACAAGTCACTGAAACTCTCCAACCTCCGATTCCTCATCTAAAAATAGGGAATAATGATACTTCATAGGCTTGCAGTAAGTACATAGAGGAACGCTTTAGGGCGAGACAGCCAGGAAGCACTGAGCACACAGCTGTCCTGGCTTGGAGCAGGGGCAAGACTGGAGAACCCTTTGTTAGGGCACCTGCCATGTCCTTGCCCAAGCAGGAAAAGGGCTGATCTGTTTTTTTTTCTCTGTGTGGAATGGCTCATGTCAGAGACCATCTGTCCTGTACTGATCCCATCTCATTGGAGGCTCTGTAAGCCCAGAGGGTGGTGGGGTGCTTTGCATCAGTGACCATTGGACCTTCATGCCCACCCGCACATCCTAAAGAATCAGCCTCTGTTTTCAGGAAGGCACTAAGTAGAGACAAAATGTATTATCCTGGGTGGCCCATGCCTCCAAGTACCACCTCTCACCTCCTCAAGACAAGACTCTGTCTGGGCAGCCCTTGTCTCTTGAGAGGCAGCACAGGTGGAGATGCTTGGGGTTGAATCCTGGACTGTCAACACATGGCTCAGCCTCTGAGCCTGTCTCTGAAAGGAAAATGGAGACAAAGTGCACCACCCTGCTGAGCAGGGGTAAGGAAGGATTTAGCGAGGCTGTGTGTGCGTGTGTGAGGGACCTAGCATAGCACTGGGACATAGCAGGAGCTCAACAGGTTGGGGTGCTAGCCAGATCTGACTGCAGACAGGGGGACCTTGCATGACTGCTCAGAAGTGGGTTCACTGGGGGACAGAATTAAGGACAGCAGGTGCAGGAGAGGCACATTCCAGCTCTGCTTTTGTGCTCTCAGAGTAAGTACACAAAGGAGGGTGGGCTGCTTAGGGCTGAGAGGGAGTTCCTCGTCACTGCACAGTCAGATTTCTTGTGATGCTGGCATCCTGGCCCCTGCCCATTTCAGCAAAGCCAGGAGACAGATGAAGTGGGGAATGGAGGTCTTCAGTCTGAAAGAGTTCTTATCCCTTTGTCGCCAGTGCTCTGGGGAGGCAGTTGGTGCACAGAGGTGCCCTGAACGATCAGACATTAGGACCAAGCAGACAGTGTCTGTCAGACCAGGCTGCAGTCCTGTGGAAGACAGTGGCTTAGCTTCAAGTCTCTTCAGGCTCCAAGGCCAAGGAGGGCCACCTGGGCTCTCTCACGCCCTGAACCTCGTTGCTGCTGTTCTGTTGTCAGTGAGACTGGCAGCCTCTCCAGGCTGTGATAGCCCCACAGCAGTGTAAATTGACCCGGAGAAAGGGGAAATCACTGGGTCTGTTGCCCAGTAAGCAACTTGGCCCAGTTATTCTTCACCATTGTGAATTTTCCTCCTAGAGAAGTATGCGTTTATTATCCAGGAACATTTCGATGTGGTGAAGAGGAAAGGCCTCTTTATCTTCTTTGGGGCTGGAGATCTGATTAATGTACTCCTTGCCTCCATCTGTTGTCTTTTGAAAACCTTCCTGAAGATTTTGCATGATCCTTCAGTTCAGCTGGCTTATGCAGGCTGTTGGGAGGAGGGGCAGGTGCCACTAGGGTGTGGGAAACAGGCTGACAGTGTTTTGTAGTGACACTGACTGCTCAAGTACTTGTTGGCTTCCTACTACCACACTGTGGCTACCTACTTCACAGTAGGTAGAAGTGCAAGGGTGGCTTTCCATGTCTCCACAGTGACAAAATACAGTAATATCTGTTTATTAAGGTTCCCCTCTGGATTCAGGACTAGATCTATTATTTTTTTTAAGTCTCCCAGGAGCAGATCCTGAGATCCTAAGACAAGGATTCTTTAGCAAGTAGATGATTTGTATTCAGTCCCAATGGACATGTAAACATGAATGGGGAGTGAGAAAGTGAGAGAGGGAAGGGAAGGCAGCCAAAAAGGGTGTGTGTCACGCTTTTTACCATTGTGGACAGCTGGGGCTTAATCCCACTGGGGACCCCTGGGAGCCAGTGTAGAACATGTCTCAAAGCTAACCTGCCTGCGGAGTATGAGAGTGGGGTATTCATCCGACAGTGGTGTAGGCTACCTGCTTGTAAGTGGTAAAGTTGGTAGAAACTCCCAGGCAATCAACTCCAGGACCTGATTGTTGCTCTGTCCGTCTCCAGCAAACCTTTCTTCCCATTTTCCCCTTGGAAGGGTAACTCAGAAACCTGAAATGCCCAGTGCAGGTCCATGCAGGCCAGTCTGTCCTGCCTTCCATCAACACTATTCTGGCAGGGCCTGAGAGTGGGGGTAGGAGGATGGGAGTTGGGAGGGATTAGGGACTGGGGGATTGGGAAGACTTAGCAGCTAATTAGAAGCAGCCCCCGTGTCCCCCAGTCTCGAAGGCTGGTCTCTGCTTAGTTGCCAATTTGCCTCACAAGGCCCCCACCCATGTTTCCTAGTTTATGAGCTTTGCCCTAAGGCCCTGATATCAGTGCTTTGCTGGGATTGTCCACTGCATGTACACAGTCAGTCAGGTCCAGATGTGGACCCTAGACTCCTGCCTGCCTGTGGCCACTGCCCCATATCCCCACCTGCTGCCAAGCCTGCCTTAGAGAGGGGCAGGTGGCAGAATGATCACTAGAGAGATGATGAATACCTGGAATACCTGGGGGCTGAGATGCCCACTCACGTTGGAGGTAAGTCTTTCCTCTCTTCTTTCCGTATCTCCGTGAGGGTCTGGCTATTTGATATTCCCTGGGTTTGTCTGTTTTGGCTTTAGCTTCTATTGGAAGCTATTCTTTGATCAGGGCAAAATGTGTGTCAGCTCATAGGACATGCATCTGCCTCCCGTCTCTCCAGAGAGGGCTTAGTTTTATTTTTTCTGAATATCAATTTATTTCTTGTTTACTCTTCAGAATTCTCTTGTTTATAAATAGTGATTTATTTAATTCTTTATTGTTTCCTTTTTAATTTATTTATTATGTCAAGTAAACACAAAAGAGTACAAACATATAAAGAACCCCACCATCCCCCACCATCTTCCACAGTGATCAGTATTCCCCTGTCGGGTTCTGTCTGTCTACTTTGTTTGCTGGAGCAAACCACATTCATGTCATTTTACATGTCATTACCATTTATAAAGACTCATGTTCTCAGCTGGGTGCGGTGGTTCACACCTGTAATTCCAACATTTTGGGAGGTTGAGGCAGGAGGATTGCTTGAGTACAAGAGTTTAATACCAGCCTAGGCAACATGGCCGGACCCCTTTCTCTACAAAAAATTTAAAAATTAGCCAGGCTGGTGGCCCGTGCCCATAGTCCTACCTACTTGGGAGGCTGAGATGGGAGGATCGCCTGAGCCCAGGAATTCGAAGTTGCAGTGAGCTGGTATCATGCCACTGTGCTGTAGCCTGGGCAAAGCAACAGTGAGACGCTGTCTCAAAAATAAAAAATAAAAAAATAAAAATTCACGTTTCTTATGTAATTTATTTTAAAAATAAATAACTTTTTTATTTTGAATACATTTTAGACTTACAAAAAAGTTGCATAAACCACTTCTCCCCACTTCCCCTACTATTAACATCTTACAGAGCATAGTATAATGATCAAAACCAGGAAATTCACACAACACATTAAACCACAGACCTTATTCAAATTCTGCCTGTTGTCCCATTAATGTTCCTTTTCTGGTCCAGGATGCAAGCTAGAATCCCACACTGCATTAAGTTGCTGTGTCTCCTTAGTCTCCTCCAATCTGAGGCAGCTCCTCCATCTTCCCTTGTCTTTTATGACTTTAGCTCTGTCAAGTACTGGCCAGGTATTTGGTAGAACATCCCTTAATTTGAGTTTAAGGTTTTCTCTATTAGCTAACCTACAGACCTTATTCAGAGCCAGAACTGGAGCTAGAACCATGGATCCCCATTTAGAAATATAGATTGAAGTTACATATTTTGGGCAGGAAAACCATAGAAGTGAGGTCCTGTCTCAGTGCATCATATAAAGGGGTACATGATGTCAGTGTTATTACAGGTGATGTTAATTTTGATTACTTGGTTCGGGGCATGTCTGGCAGGCTTCTCTACAGTAGTTTCCATTTTTACTTTTGTAATTAATATGCACCTCATGGGGAGATACTTTGAGACTATGCAAATATCCTCTCATCATACTTTTTCACCCACTAATTTTAGCATCTATCAGCAGATCTTGCCTGCAACAGTTATCACTGTGATGTTTGCCAAATGGTGATCTTCTGTTTCCATGATTGCCTCTATATTTTTTAATTGAAATTCTCTAAGGAAGATCTGTCCGTTCTCTCCTAATTATTTATTCATATCAATATTGACTCATGGATATTTTATTCTATGGGTTATAATTCATTACTATTACTTTTTAATTTTGGTACTAAAATTATACAAGATTTAGCTGTTGGGAGCTCTTTGATGCTGGCTCCTGTGCCTTTTCACTGTCTCCTCATCTTTTTTTTTTTTTTTTAATACTTTTACATTCTGGCACTACAAAATGTTCCAAGCTCGTCTTGTACTTTCCCTGCCCTAGCCCTGGAATAAACCATTTCTCCAAGGAGCTCTGGTTCCTTTTGTAGAGAAAGATTTTTAGAAAGCTAGTTCTGGTTGCTGGGTATACTGATTGCTGCTGCACTGTCACTGCTTCCCGGCCCTCTTGGTGAACTGAACTAGGACACCTATAATTCCAACCTTTTCCTTAGCTATGACAGTTATCACTAGACACTTTGTGGGAGGAGAATCAGTGTCTGAAATTAGCACCTTGATCTTTTGTATATACAAAAAGTGTTTGAGCTATGCTTGACATAGTTCCTCTTACAAATGTCAGTCCAGTCATTCGTTTAGGGTAAACACTCACAAATATTGCCACTGCTCCCCCTGCTCATGTTCCTCCCTGGTGCCTTCCTCCCTGCCACCCCAGCATGAGCTCCTCTTCAGTTCCCTGGTTTAGATCTGAGCTGAGGACCTCGGGGTGATTTCCCTTCCACCCCCTGGTAAGACAGTCTCTCCCTGTCTTTCCAGTCTCTTTTGAAACCTTTTTGTCCCTTTTCTAATTTTATCCTTTATTTTTTTTCTTCTCCTAACCTCAAATGTTAATGAACTCTCCCTCTTCCTGGTCTCTTTCTAGCTCCTGGCTTCTCCTCTTTCCTCCTAGAGATCAGATGTCAGAACTCCAGCTGAGGGCATGTCTTACTGATCACATAGGTGTTCTCTCTTGAGAAGAACTGTCCATACCTTGGTGGTGGTAAGGATACCTGGTTCTTATGGCAGGACCACGGGACACTGGTCAAAAATAGTCATATCAGCACTTTAATGTGATTCAGCACAGTGGTTCTTAGCTGGTGGGGTTGTATGGAGAATGTCCACTTGGGGGCATGCCTATTTGAAAGAGCATATCCAGTGATATAATTTTACATTGAAAAGTAAAATATATAGATAGATGTTGATATAAAATACCGACATCAGAAAGTAAAGGTTGATGGAATTCACTGGTCTTGAGGAGCAGACGTTGCAGAAGAGAGTCTTATGAATGAGGGAGAAGGGGATGTTGAACTTTACAGGTCAGTTTGGGGCATGAGAGAATTTCTTTTTATTATCAATGGGTGAATGGGTTGAAAAGACTGAGGAAACATTGAGTTTAATTAGATTTCTCAGCTTCAGGGTTTCTAGGCTCACAGAGACACTCCCCTAGAGATGAACAAGGCTGACGGGAGGTGCTGTTAAAACCCAGCTAAGAAGGCAGCCACAGAGCTCTGGCCTCTCACCTGTGGCTGGCCCAGAAGTTCTCAGCCCGTGTTCCACAAGAGCCTTGAAGACCTGAATGAAGGACATGAAGTCAGGGCCCCACTATATTCTCCTTTCTGCAGGGCCCTCAAGATAGCTGTGATTTTATCCTCTTCTCTTACCACCAAGAAGGCCCATTAAGATGTGAAAGAGTGGAAGTTTTATTAAAGGATGAGCTTTGAGGTTGTGAGAATTTATTTAAATTTAAATCATCTGCAGACTTTGGGACTTGAATTGCCATCAGGAACATGCTGCTGTGCCCCCTTCATGCAGAGTGTGACCCACCAGCTTCCTCTGTGTGCTCCCTTCTGGGCGCCCCCATTCTAACACTCAGGCTCTCCTCTCCTGTATTAAATAGGGAGACACTGAGCTTGGGAGCTCCTAATTGGTTTTTTTCTACCTCTGTTCTCCCAGAGAACCTCCAAGCTGCTCTGTTCCAAGACTTATAATAGCTCCCCATTGCCTATAGGATATAATTCAAACTCCTTGATCTGGCATCACACCCTCGGCTGATTCTTCTAAGTTTCTCTCTACTTCTTCTCCTTGTGAACCATCCATTCCAACCAGACCGGACTGTGTTGTGGCCTTGGGTCACATTCCCTGGACTGCCTCCTACCCCCTGCCTTTGTACTGTTCAGATATCACATCTCTGTCCCTCTGAAAGCTCCAGGAAACAGCCACACCAGAGGACTTGTTTGCTCCTCAGGAGGGGTCTGGCACTTCCTGCCTGCAGGGCTCACTGAAGCCTACCTTCTGCCCGTGCTGTGACACTTTGGTGGCCTTAGTTCTCATTCTCTACTGTCAGATGGCACCTGTGTAGAAAATTGTCACAGATCCTCTATTTGATTGTTTTCATGTCTCATGAAAAGGTTTCTTAGGGAGAAGGCTTCATTTACCCAAGTTATAGAAGAGTCCAGGGGAAACTGATGCGAAATAATCCCTCTAGGCTGGAGCACAGAGCTCAGAAACAGGAGACACAGCCAGACCCTGCATGTTTACCTCATGCATGACACTTTGCAAACAGGTTCTCCTTCCATACCAGTTGGAATGTTCTGGCTGTGGGAAGCCAAAATCCCAACCCAGCCTAGCTTCAGCAATGAGGAAAGTTACCATTTCTCACAGCAGGATGTCCGAGATGGGGCTCGGAGATGTCACCAGGGTCCTCTATATCTCTTTGGCCATGCCATCCTAGGCATTGTCTTTGCCTCAAGCTGGTTCCTTCATGGTCAGCAGATGGCAGCCAGCAGCCCTGAGACATCTTCTTTTTCTGTCTAGTGAGTGGGAACATGACATGTGACACCTCATTCCTCAGCTGAATTGGTCCCACTCGGGTAACTTGCCATGGCTGGACCAGTACCTGGCCCCAGAAGTAGGCTCTGCTAACAGTCCGTCCACCTGAGGTGCAAGGTCTGAGCTTCTCTGAACCTCATGGGTATCAGCCGGAGGGTGGCTCTCTGGACACACTGGGGATGTTATTAGGAAGAGGAAGAGGGCAGTGACTGCTGGGGGAAGCAACAGTGTCCATTATGTCATCTGTCAGTACACTCGACCTGGATGCCCAAGAAGCAGTGGGTTGGCGACCGACCAGGCCCAAGGTGCCACCAGTGACACAGTGACAGCGTTCACTGTCTGGTCTGTCTCCATCTTCTTTGGAAGGAATCTTCTCCTGCTTAGCTTTAAAATCCTTTGTTTCAAATGACTGTGATGAAAAGTGACAGTTCCTGCCTCACCACTGATCAGTTTTTGCTTTGAGTCAGATGAAGGTAGCCAAGTGTGTCCAAACTGTTTTAAAATGCCAGTGTTTTGTCTATATCCCAGTGGCCCTTTATTAGCTACCTGGTGCCTTAAAACCTTTTTATTTTCCTCTCCGCTATATACCGCACCTGTTAGGTTGAACCTGATGGAATGAAATTGTGATTTTTATAAGATAAAAGTGGTTATCACCATTCACGAAATTCAACTAATACATATTTCTGACTTCCACTTTCCTGTGAGGTGGGTGCTGTATCCCCATTTTCACTGATGAGGAGCCTGAGTGTAGAAAGGACATGCAGTAGGTGGAGGAGCTGGGGTTTGAACCTGAGTCTTTCTGTCTTTATCCTCATATTTATCCAGACAGTGCATATCCTCTTCTGGGAGCTACCTGCAGCCAGTAGTGCATTGGAAGCTGAGAGCCAGGCTGGTTTGGGAGACGATGTGATAGCTACTGATTGATCAGTGATACCTTCAAAGGTGTCTCCAGAAGAGCAAACCCACAAGTTAAACTAATGTATGGAGTTGGCTTCCCAAGACTGAGGTGTTCTGACTGTTCTAGATCCAAGTAAGTTCCCCACCCCTCAAGAGGGTTTGAGCAGCTCATCCATATCAGACTGGCCCAGGCCCTGGAGCTAGGCAGGTAGATGGTGAAGTGGAGACTTAATTTCATGAGAACCTGAACACAGAAGCTGCACCAGCTGGGCCTCCTGGTGACCTGCTGGTCTCCCCAGTTGTCCCCACTGGGAGGCAGCGCTGCAGCAGGTGTGTTTTAGAACACTTCTGTTCTTATTCCTGATTTGCTGTGTGATGTTGGGCAAATTGCTTTTGTGGGCAAAATGAGGACTTGCTTAGTGGTTGTTAACCTTTATAGCAATGGAATTCCTTCTTAAGAGCACAGAACCCCTTTTTCAAATGAATTATTATGGTCCCTATATTAGTTTTCTAGAGCTGCTGCAACAAATTACCACACATTTGGTGGCTTAAAATGAAAGAAATTTATTCTCTCCCAGTTCTGGAAGCCAGAAGTCCAAGACTGAGGTGTCAGCAGGTCCATGCTCCCTCTGAAGGCCATAGGGGAGAATCCTTCTTTGCTTCTATTTTGCTTCTAATGGTTTTGATCATCCGGGCTGGTTCTTTGGCTTATAACAGCATTACTCCAGTCTCTGTCTTCCGTCATCACGTGGCCTCTGTTTCTCTGTATGTCCTTTTCTGTCTCTTTTAAGGGTAGTCACATTGGATTTATGACCCATCCTCATCCAGTATGATCTCATTTCAAGATTCTTATCTAATTGTCTGTGCAAAGAGCCTTTTTCCAAATAAGGTCATCTTCTAAGGTTAGACATGATTGCCTGAGTGGGAGTCACCTCTCCTTTCTGCCTTGTGAGAACAAAAAATGAAGCCACTCCTTTGTATCCTGGCTTAGCTGGGCTTATGTTTATTGCTTGCATCCTGCTTTCATAGTTGATTGCTAAGCAGGTGAGAAGCCAAGGTCAGCCTGATGCTTTATCTGATCATCCAGGCACCCAGGAGCCAGAGAGGCATAGCAACATGTCCAGTGTCATGCAGCAAAGTGATAGACCTGATCTGAAGTTCTGCAGGGTTCTGGCTGCAACATTTGGCCCTTTGTCTTTCCCCCATAGTATGTGATAGGGAAGAGTCACATGCATAGCATACTCCTGTGGGCATACAGGTGGTGTTGAAACCCAAAAGATATTTTGCAGTGAAGTAGAGCAGAACAGTAACTCATACTAGCTGTTGCTATTAATAAGGCATAACTAACACATAGGCTGCTCACTGCTGCCCACAGCTTAGGCAGTGGGGTTGTGGGTTCTTGTGCCAGCTAAACAGTGATCCTCATCTTCCTGATTCAAGATGTATCAGAAAGCAATTGAGTGATGGTGATGTGATTATAAGGATAACATTGAGCCTACTTTAATTTATATACAAAAGAAATAGGAAAACATTTCCAAGCTTTTAAACTGATAAGTGGTAATGTGTTTCATGGCCTGCTTCTTTGATTAAGAACTACTGGGTTTTCCTCAAATCTGTTTGTACCCCAGAATCACCTGGGAGCTTGGTTTAAAAAAAAAAGTAGATGCCAAGGATACCTCAGGTTCTGGTCAAAATGGAGTAGACAAAATTATCTGTATCCCTCTTACTAATATAGCTAAAAATACTGGACATTATATATAAAACACTGGAAGACTGAAAGGTGGAGAAAGGAGTGAACCAACTAGGGACTCTGGAACTCACAGCACAATGTAATGGTGAGTTCTCTGGGTTTTCTTCTTGCCTCCTATATATTCTACCCTGGGTGCTACAGAAGCCCACAGTCCAGGAATGCCAGTGAGCACAGAACAAAACAAAGCCCCAAGGAAGCTTGGTCTCTTTTGTCAAAGGACTGGAAGAAGGAACAGTATAGCACAACTGTTTTGGTTTTTTGGTTTTTTTTCTATAAATACTCCATTCCTGCAAAACACCAGAGAAAATTGCCTCCCCCTCCAGCCCTTAGTTTTAGTAAAGGCCAAATGGATAGCGTATTAGTCTGTTTTCATGCCAATAAAGACATACCCAAGACTGGGCAATTCACAAAAGAAAGGTTTATTGGACTTACAGTTCCACAAGGCTGGGGAGGCCTCACAATCATGGCAGAGGGCAAGTAGGAACAAGGCACATCTTACATGAATGGCAGCAGGCAAAGAGAGAGCTTGTGCAGAGAAACTCCTGTTTTTAAAACCATCAGATGTAGTGAGACCCATTCACTATCATGAGAACAGCACAGGAAAGAACCCCCCTGACCCAAGATTCAGTCATCTCACACCAGGTCCCTCCCACAACATGTGGGAACTACGGGAGCTACAAGATGAGATTTGGGTGGGGACACAGAGCCAAACCGTATCAGATAGCCTAGACTTCCACCTTTGCCTAGTGGTAACCAGCTGCCCCACACCCTCCCCACTTGATGGGAAGCCTAGACTTCCACCACCGCCTAGTAGTAGTGTACATCCTTCACTGTGATAGTCCTCTTGGGGCCTAGACTTCCATCCACACCCCAGGGTGTCATTGGAGGCCAACTGCAGAGCCTGGGTTTTGACCCCCTGACATACACTCTGTGCTGAGTATCCCTCACCCTCCCAGCCACAATGGTGTTGGTGGAGGCTGAGTAGGGAGCCTGGACGCCCACCCCCAACCAACAGTAAGAGTCAATGCTCTCCTTTCCCCGACCAGTACGGTTTTAACAGAAGCTACTAAAACAAGATTTAAGTAAGATCCAGAGTATCATAACATTATAACCAAAATGTCCAGGATAAGTTTTAGCAAAAAAAAAAAAGTTATAAAAACTAAATGGAAATTTTAGATACGAAAAATAGAGTAACCAAAATTTTAAAATTACTGGATGGGCTCAATCGAGAATGGAGAGGACACAGGAAAGAATCAGTGAACATGAAGCCAGAATGATAGAAATCATCCAGTCTGAACAACAGGGAGAAAAAATACTGGAAAAAAATTAACAGAGCTTCAGAGATATGTGGGAAAATACAGTTTTGTTTTTTTTTTTTTTTAAATCTACGATTGGTGTAATTGGAGTCCTAGTAGAGCAGTGTGGGGCTGCAGAAGTTTTCAAGGAACTAATGGCTATGTCCCACATTTGGGGGAAGGCAAGAGCCTACAGATTCAGGAATCTGAGCAAACCCCAAAGAGGATAAACCCAAAGAAATACATGCCAAGGCACCTCAGAGTCAAACTTTTGAGAACTCAACAAGATCTTAAGAGCAGCAGGAGACGATGCATTTCCCTCCAGGGAAAAACAGTTCGAAGGGTAGCAGTTCCTCATCAGCAGTCACAGAGGCCAGATCACACAGCATCATTTTTCACATACTGAAAGAAGGAAAATCTATACCCCAAATTCTATACTCAGTGAAGATATCCTTTAGGAATGAAGCTAAAATCAGACATTTTGACATGAAGGAAAACTAAGATAATTTGTTGCCAAGAAATTAACCCTTAAAGAATAGCCAACTAACAGAAGTTCTTCAAAGAAGGGATGTAGGAATGGAAGGAAACCTGGAACATCAGGAATGAGGAACGAACATAAAGAGTAAAAATATGGGTGAATATAATAGATGATCCTTTCCCTCTTGAGGAAATCATACTCGACAGTTGAAGCCAAAATTACTGTCTGATGTGGGTCTCATTATATGTAGAGGAAACATGTAAGACAATTATATTATAAAAGAACCTAGGTGGAGGTAAAGTTTCTACACTTATTTGAAAAGTAAAATGTCAATACCAGTAGACTGTGATAAGTTACAGGTTATAATATGATGCATAGAGCAACCACTAGAAAATCTATATCAAGAGATGTACTCAAAAACACTGCTGATAAATCAAAGTGGAATTCAGGCAATTCACAAGAAGGCAGGAAATAAAAGAAACAAATAATGCAGATGCCTGAGCCATACTCCAGACCTACTGAATCAGAACCTCCAGGACTGGTGCCTGGGAATACGGATTTTTATTTAGCAACTACTCCTGAGGATTCCAGTAATCAGCCAGGCTTGAGAACATCTGGAGTAGACAAGTATTTTTTAAACAGCAAGTTGCCAACCTGGTGAGTTAATTAAGATGATTATGGGCAGGTTTTTTTTGTTATTGTTGTTAATGAGCTTAGACTAAAGTGTGCTAGAAAAAACTAGAATGTATGATACTTGTTCAGGGTAATTCTCATTTCCTGATATTTGGGGGTGGGGAGTATATAATATATTCATATGTGTGGGCTCAACCTTTGGATAAGAGTAGGCCAGAAGAGATCTCATGCCTCCAGGAATGGCCTTCAACTAAGTAATGCCCAACAGGATTTGATAGACATGTATCCCAGCTTCCATACTATATCCAGCATATGATCATGGGAGAAAGGCTACACAGGGCATTAACAGCTCATTAAGGTACCCTGTATGTGTTGGCTTTGGTCCCTTCTGTGTCTCACTTTCCCACTCTCCTACAGGTGTTTCATGGGATAATTTCTCAAACTGTTTGGATTCAAATCCTTGCCCCTGACTCTGCTTCTTAGGGAACCTAGCTGAAGACACCTTCTCTTTCTAGGCAAGATGCACTTGGATTCTTTTCATCACAGGGAGGTAGGAATTGCATCAGGACCTAGCCACAAGAGAATAAAGGAACAGCTACTCCCTCCCGGTGCAGTGCCAGGCAGGTGTCAGGTGTTACCTGTGCTGCTCCTGTGTCACAAAGGATGAGCTTCTTCACTGTCTGAATAATCCTGGGTCCCAGAGCAGGCATGATACCCTTCACAATATCACAAGAAGAGGGAGTAAATGCTCACCCCTAGCCAGGCCTCTCTGTCAGTGTGTATATGTGGGAGAGGGCATTTAAAACCCTGTTGGGTTTTTTTTGGCTCAGTATACAAAACATTTTTCAATGATGACACCCAGATACAATTATCTTACCACTGAGGGGACGAGTTTCTACCCTTCTCTTAAGGGATTCTAAAGCCAGCAGGCATGATTTCTAAAGGAACTTTAAGCAGGAGCAAAGCTTAGCTGACCATACATGTGTGTGTCTCAGGTGGCATACCAGGGTCTTGTACAACCTGGGAACAGTGTTCACAGATCTCCAATGTCAGTTGTTCTCATTTAACAGAAAGTCATTACCCAGAGTCCAGGAATGTCAGGCCCCTGCAAGGGATTTTCCTATGGCCTATCATCACAGATACCTCTCTTGGTTGGCTTTTGCTGCAGCAGTGCTTCATCACAAACAGCCCCAGAATTTCAGGGATATTTAATCAGCTGTTGTTCAGCCCCGATGTCTATGTGTTAGCTGATCTTGGCTGGGTTTGGCTGATGGCACTGCTGCTCTTGGCTGGGCCCACTCAGTCACGAGGGATCAGCTGAACTAGAACAGGGTATGGCCGGAGCAGTTGTGCTTCGTGCGTAACTCGCTCCTCTTGGGGCCAGCAAGTTAGCCTGAATACATTCTTCTTATGCCAGTGTCATAAAGAGGGCAAGGCCAGGCCAAACACTTTCCAAACCTTTGATTATGTTCTGTCTGCTGACATCTCACTGGCCAAAACAAGTTAAATGGCTAAGCCCAAAGTCAGGTATGGGGATGCACTCTCCAACATGGAGGCGATGGGGAGTGAGTAAATATTTTAAACAATGGTCTAATCTACTATGCCTACCAATGAGCACAATGGCTGCAAGGATCCAGTGCCGTAGTGGGCACACAGAGCCTAGCACAGCGCCTGGCATATAGCAGGAGCTTGTAATGATGCCAGGCAGACTGTGCCAACTCCTTTTTCTTTTCCTTCTCTCCTGCAGGCTTTCACCAGTTCTCGGGATGCCCATAGGGATGGGTGAAGCCCGCCTGGCCTGTGGTGCTTCCCAGTGGCCGTCATCTCACTAGGGCCCCACAGTGGCATTAGGATGCACCTCTCTGCGGTGTTCAACGCCCTCCTGGTGTCGGTGCTGGCGGCGGTCCTGTGGAAGCATGTGCGACTGCGTGAGCATGCAGCCACACTGGAGGAGGAGCTGGCCCTCGGCCGACAGGCCACAGAGCCAGCCCCAGCGCTGAGGATCGACTACCCGAAGGCACTGCAGATCCTGATGGAGGGTGGCACACACATGGTGTGCACAGGCCGCACACACACAGACCGCATCTGCCGCTTCAAGTGGCTCTGCTACTCCAACGAGGCCGAGGAGTTCATCTTCTTCCATGGCAACACCTCTGTCATGCTACCCAACCTGGGTTCCCGGCGCTTCCAGCCAGCCCTGCTCGACCTGTCCACCGTGGAGGACCACAACACCCAGTACTTCAACTTCGTGGAGCTGCCTGCTGCTGCCCTGCGCTTCATGCCCAAGCCGGTGTTCGTGCCAGATGTGGCCCTCATCGCCAACCGCTTCAACCCCGACAACCTCATGCATGTCTTTCACGACGACCTGCTGCCACTCTTCTACACCCTGCGGCAGTTTCCCGGCCTGGCCCACGAGGCACGGCTCTTCTTCATGGAGGGCTGGGGCGAGGGTGCACACTTCGACCTCTACAAGCTGCTCAGCCCCAAGCAGCCTCTCCTGCGGGCACAGCTGAAGACGCTGGGCCGGCTGCTGTGCTTCTCCCATGCTTTTGTGGGCCTCTCCAAGATCACTACCTGGTACCAGTATGGCTTTGTCCAGCCCCAGGGCCCGAAAGCCAACATCCTGGTCTCGGGCAATGAGATCCGGCAGTTTGCACGGTTCATGACAGAAAAGCTGAACGTAAGCCACACAGGAGCCCCTCTAGGCGAGGAGTACATTCTGGTCTTTAGCCGAACCCAGAACAGACTCATCCTGAATGAGGCAGAGCTGCTGCTGGCACTGGCCCAGGAGTTCCAGATGAAGACAGTGACAGTGTCCCTGGAGGACCACGCCTTTGCTGATGTCGTGCGACTGGTCAGCAACGCCTCCATGCTGGTCAGCATGCATGGGGCCCAGCTGGTCACCACCCTCTTCCTGCCCCGTGGGGCAACTGTGGTAGAGCTCTTCCCATATGCTGTCAATCCCGACCACTACACTCCCTATAAGACGCTGGCCATGCTGCCTGGCATGGACCTCCAGTATGTAGCCTGGAGGAACATGATGCCGGAGAACACAGTCACACACCCTGAGCGGCCCTGGGACCAGGGGGGCATCACCCATCTGGACCGGGCTGAGCAAGCCCGTATCCTGCAAAGCCGTGAGGTCCCACGGCATCTCTGTTGCCGGAACCCCGAGTGGCTCTTCCGAATCTACCAGGACACCAAGGTGGACATCCCATCCCTCATTCAAACCATACGGCGCGTGGTGAAGGGCCGGCCAGGACCACGGAAGCAGAAGTGGACAGTCGGCCTATATCCAGGCAAGGTGCGGGAGGCACGGTGCCAGGCGTCAGTGCATGGCGCCTCCGAGGCCCGCCTCACTGTCTCCTGGCAGATCCCATGGAACCTTAAGTACCTGAAGGTGAGGGAGGTGAAGTATGAGGTGTGGCTGCAGGAGCAGGGGGAGAACACCTATGTGCCTTACATCCTGGCCCTGCAGAACCACACCTTCACTGAGAACATCAAGCCCTTCACCACCTACCTTGTGTGGGTCCGCTGCATCTTCAACAAGATCCTCCTGGGACCCTTTGCAGATGTGCTGGTGTGCAGCACGTAGCGAGCGGGCCACAGCCCGGCCTCGGGAGGGTGGCTTCTGCAGTTCAGCATCCCTGGGCCCGTTAATCCCACTGTGGAGACTTCTGGGAACTGTCTATTTATTGAGCAGGCCTGCCCCAGGCCTGTGCCTCCACGTCATCTTGTTGCCCCGGGGGTGTGGTGTCACAGCACTCCTCTTTGTCCTAGAGATACAGGAGCCGACTTCCCCTTCTCCCATCCTGAACATTTGTACCCCTGGAGAAGTTCCTTAGCAGGGCGGAGGAAGAGGAGAGGAGGAAGGAAAGAAAGAATCACAAGGAACCTCTGGCTAGGTGATCCTGATGTTTCCTACTGAGTTTTTCTGGTATCCAGATTTCTGGAAACCGAGTAATCATGTACTGTTTGATTGGGTGGTTCATCTGCTTCCATCCCAGTGAAATTTACCTGTAGCCCAGTTAAGGGTGTGTTTGGAACAGTCATTAAATGATTCTAAGCATCTTGGTCAAGTCTTCTTATTGGATGGGAGGAAGGGGAGCCGGTCTTCAAAACCCAGGTGCCCTTTAATCTTGATTGTTAACTACGGAGACGTGGCAATGGGAAAGCGTCCAGGATGGCAAAGTGAGCAAGCTGGTTGGATTTCATCTTGACTAGCTGAGCTAATATCACAGTTCCACCTACATGGGATAAAAGCCTAGAAGTAGGTAGGAGAGGGCAGAGGGGAGAAAGAGCTGTATCTACCATGAGTTTTTCTTAGGCTCAACTAGACATTCAGATTTGCAAGACCTGGACAGACCACACCTGGCGTCAGAGTTTCGTAGAAGGGTGGAGATAGATGCTCAGCATGCCAGCAGGGCCATGTCAGCAGTTCCCTTCCACACGAGCAGTCCTCACATCAGTAGTTCTGAGGGCCATCTTGATTCAGAAGCCCATGTCCCATAGGAGTTAACGTGTTTTCAACAACCCACAATCAGAGTTCCTAGGGTACCTCAAGGGACATGCCCAGTTACGAGTTTCTGCACTTAGGGAAGTCTAAGGCCATGCTTTCTTACCAGATGGTATAGCTTATTCTTTGTCCTTCCAGCCCAGGTGTAGCTTATCAATCAGAGGTCAAAAACTCCCATGGGCAGTTTGGCCTAATACTGCACCTGACATCCAGCTAACTGGCTTGTCTGACTTCCCTGGGAGCAGAGCTAGAAAGTTAGCCCAAGATCAAATCTGTCCTGAAGAAAGAGGAGTTTTGGCCTTTTATTGTTGGGGAGACCTGCTGCAGGTCTGACTCCTGTAAGGGGCAGAGGGAAAGAAGCCGGGGAGAGGAGGTGGAGCCTAGGCTGTAGCTCAGTGCTGAGAACCTCTCAGCAAGCTGATCAGGGAGTTCTTGAGCCAAAGGTGTCCATTAGATAAGTATCCCTCCCCCCGCCCACCACCCAGTGCTAGTCGTCACCTGGGAGCTGCAGTGGGAAATGTGGCCTCAGCATCAGTACTTGGTGGATTCAGCATGGCAGCTGGGCCATCCCCTTGTTCTCTGCTGCAGGAGATCTGAATGGTGCATTTTCATGGTCACCATGGATCTTTATGACATTCCTTTTACCCAGAATATCTTTCTCCCTAACTGTAGCATCCATCTGCCACCACCATAAACTGCCATGAGAACCCACACATCAAGACTCAGCTCAAAGCCAGAGATCTCAGACACTGCTGGGGCTGGGGGAGTGAAATGGTACAACCCCTTGGAAAACCATTTGGCAGTTTTTACTAAAGCTGAGCACTTAGTTGCCCTATCTCTCAGCAATTCCACTTCTTGAGATATACCCAAGAGAAATGAGTGCTTATGTCAGCAAAAAGACATGTCTTCAAATGTCCATGGTTCTACTCTTAACGGCCAAACACCATAAACAATTCAAGTGTTCATCAACAGGTATATTCATACAATGGACACGACGATTTTAAAAAGAATGAAGTGAATGTCAGACAACATTGGGTAAAAGAAGGCAGACCCAAAAGAATACTTACTGTGTGATTCCATTTGTATGAAGTCCTAGAACAGGAATACAAACATAGCAATGGAAGTCAGAATGGTGGTTACCAGGAAGGGAGGTAAAGACTGGGATGGACACAAGTGGGTTGTGTGTTGGCAACATTGTGGTCTGGATGGTGGTTGCACCGTGGACATTGAGGAAAGCCACCATCTTGCTTACACGGCACATTAGTGCATTCACTCACCTCTGTGCTTTCTGTATGGCACACCTTGATTTAAAAGGAAGACCACTTAGCCCAAGGGCCAGCTCTCTTGAAAACCCAGTTTGTCACACCCACAAAGCCTTACCCCTGCTGGCCCCGCCACTGTCTCCCGGGAAGCACTTACCTCTCCATGAGGCATTGCTCACAGGCTGGGAGCTCAGTGAGGGTTTGTGTCATGTGGGTCACAGCCAAGTCAATGAATGGTTCCTTGGCTCAATGAATATACGTATCTCTGCCTTTGTCCAAACTTTTTTACAAATTGGGAATCTGCTTTATGTGAAACTTTGCCCCCTCCCCCCCTTTTTTTTTCCTCTAACATTATGACATGACCACTGTCATGTCACTGACAACTACTCTTTGGAAACAAGACTGGTTAGCTAGAGAATGTTGTGTACAATCACTAGGAGATTAACCTTCTTCCCCCAGGCTCCACAGAGGAGCTGGATCCATGCCCAGCAGCCCAGGCCACCCCTTGACAGCACTAAGTAGTAGCAGCATTTTTTCTTTTGCCGCTGCTGCTGTTTAAAAAAACCATTTACTGGCGTTTATGTTGAAATACACAGATCTTCAGTGTAGAGTTACATGAATTTTGACAAATACATACATCAATGTAACACACACATCCCTACACAATAGAGACCATCTCCATCATCTCCATATTCATAGGGGGATGAATGTATAAATAATCTCTTATGACTCCTGTACACACACACACAGGAGTGATTAAGAGCTTACGTAACATCAAGGGCATTTACATTTCTCTATCCTGTTTATTATGAATCTGCATCTTAACCATCAAAGAGTCAGGTGAAGGGAAGAGCACAAGAGAGAGCTGAGGTCTGGGATATGCAGACAGCTACTAAGCCAAAGTCTGTCACAAGTAACCCAGTGGCTCCCGGGGCCAGAGCTCCTCAGCCCTTGGCTTCTGCTCCTCTTGCCCCTGACTTCCGCCGTAAGTCCACTCTGAAACCATCCTGCTGGCTGTAGGTGGGGTGGCAGCAGGGGCGTGCCACATCTGGACAGGGGGGCCACATGATAACTTAAACCCATAAGGAATGCCTCAGGTGTTCCTCAGCCCCTGACCAGCCTCCAGCTGTTCCAATCAGCCACAGCCCGATATAGTCAGGCTGTCCAGGTGCCCAACAGTCCATGTGGCCTACAGCTGACGGAAAACCTAGTTAAGCCAGGGTTTCCACCCTTCAGGACAGGAGGGCAGTTTCAGGCCTCCAAGTAGTCCTTTTCCAGATGCAGGGAAGGACAGAAGGCAGGCAGCCTCCTGCTGCCACCACTGGTCTCTGCAGAAGTGCAGCCCTGCACCCTCCCAGTCCAAGTGATGGTGATGATGATGGCCTGGCTAGGCCCCTGCAGTCAGCACCAGAGGCAGCGAACCAAGGCTGCATTGACCTGTGGACCGGCACTGTGGGCCTCCCTTCAGGAGGGTACAGGTTGTGGGGCCCAGGTCCCACCGCAGAAGCAGCACAAAGCCAGCCTCGCAGTCCGCTCTAGCCACACTGAGCCTATGGGAAAGCAGGTGGGCAGAGTGAGTTACCTTAAAGGGATGTGGTCTGAAGCCTCCTGTGTCATTTCTGTTTCCATTATGTTTATATATGAATTTTTGAAAGCCAAATAAATTCTAATTAACATTTTAAAAAACACACCCCTTCCAAACAGCAGCATAGTCAGCTATGTTTGTCCTTTAACCAAAGGAGTTCCATTTCTCAAAGAAAAAAATTCATGAAGTCACACACAACTAATTTAGAATTTGAGATAATTCTATCCTGGATCCTGGGAATAAAAAGTACAAGAAGATGTAATCTTTGCCTTCTGGGAGCTTACATTTAGTGGAAATAATCAAATGATGCGTTTTTGAGTGTTGTACTTTCAGACTTTTGACTGGTTCGGGTAGGTCAGCCTTTTCCTAGGGTTGCTAAATTTAGCAAACAAAAGTAGGGGACACCCAGTTCAATGTGAATTTCTGATAAACAATGTTTTGCAATACTACCTTTTCCAACTAACGGAAAATGGGGGTGGGGGTGGATTACTGTATAACTGTGAGGTTAATATCCCCCAGTATCCCCAGATCATCCCCATTTTCCAAGTTCAAATATAGAGAAACTGTTGGAGAGGGAAGACTCAACCATGCCTCCACTAAAATAAGAAACAGCAACAATACCAAATGCCAGCAATCATGCAGAACAACTGGGTTTACATTCATTGCTGGTAAGAATGTAAAATGGTACTCTGTGAAATAGATGAGCAGTTTCTTAAGAAATTAAACATGTACTTATCCTATGACTCAGAAATTGGACTCCTGGGCATTTACCCCAGAGAAATGAAAATGATGTTCACACAAAAGCCTGTACACAAATGTTCCAAGCAGATTTGTTTGCAATAGTCAAGAACTGAAAATGACCCAGATGTCCTTCAATGGGCAAATCGTTAAACAAGCCGTGGCACATCTGTACCATGGAATACTACTCAGCAACAAAAGGGATTGGGTTACTGATACGTCGACAACTTGGATGATCTCGAGGACATTGTGCTGAGTGGAAGAAAAGCCAACCTCAAAAGTTTACATCCTGGGTGGTTCCATTTATGTAACATTCCTCTTGAAATGAGAAAATTTTAGAAATGGAGAACAGATTTGTGGTTGCCAGGGATTAGGAATGGGAGAGAGTGAAAGGGGTAGGTGTGACTATATAGGAGTGCAGGAGATCTTTGTGGCAATGAAACAGTTCTTTATCTTGATTGCCGAGGTGTTTGATGAGTGTACACGTGATAACAGGACTGTGGAATCACACATATTGTACCAATGTCAAGTTCTTGGTTTTGATATCACACTACAATTAAGGAGGATGTAACTACAGGGGAATCTAGGTGAAGGGTACACAGGACCTCCCTGTACTATCTTTGCAACTTCTGTGAATTTATGATTTTTTCCAAAACAGAAAGTGTTTAGCAAATCCTTGGAAGGGCTGGGGGAGTGTGCTGTAGGGTCAGCCTCAAGGAACAATTCTGCAAACGCCACAACCCCAGCGGCTGCTGCTGTGGCTGTGAGTTCAAGAACCACAAATGGAGCTGGGATGTAGGGATGAGGATGCTGTTACCAGTGTCACAACCACCTCTCAACCATCACAAAGCTGGTGACTGGGCACTGGAATCACAGTCCAGCCCCACTCTGCCAGCCTCCCACCCTTGGGACCCAGAAAGCTGGCAGGTGGATACTGAAGCCTGCTCCAGAACACCTCTCATCTCCACCACTTTGCCTGTGAACTGAAAATAGCTAAAAGGCACAGGAGGACGTCCATACAGGAAGACAGCCCTCCCAGGAGAGCATCTGAAAGGTAGAGTCTAATTTGCATCCAGAGCCCAGCTGCAAGGGAGCCTGGGTAATGGAGTGTGCAGCATTTCAGTCTCAGCAGTGCAGGAGGCTCCGTAGAAAGAGGGTGGGTTGGAGGTTGGGCAGCCCAATCCCTGACATTCACCATGGTCACCCACCAGAACTAGGTGTGCCTTCATGTGGGCAGCAGAACTTCCATGTGGGCAGGGCAGAGAAAGGATGCATCCATTCGTTCCCGATGTGAAAATCATCCAAGATGCCTGGGATCCTACCCCACTGTTGTGTGTGGGTGTGTGTTTTAAATGAAGCAGCAGTCGTGAGAACCAGGCAATCAGATGTCCAAGAAGCAGGGCACCCTTAGCATTCCCTTTAGGCACGGCTTCCCGGGTCATGCTCCTCATACCCAAGGTGATGCCCAGCGCACTACTCACTTGACACATGGACACAGGGAGGGCAAAGCCTTGTGTCCTGTTGTTATGCAGAGTCTGTGGTATACAATGATCCATGGCAAATGTGGCTGGGAACACACACACAGGAGACTGTAAAAATCCATATCCTCATATGCATCAGCTTTAAGTGACTTTACCTGTACCTACACTTTGAGGGTCCCTGGACCTCCATTCCCTCGGGCACTAGGGACCTTCCAGAGCTCACCCAGCTTAGCCTGCTCTGGCTCAGGGGACATGCCTGTGTTGGACCTATCACTCCACCTTCTACTCTCTCCCTGCGCCTGCCTCAAAAGGCCAGATGTTCCCTAGGAATCCTTACGAGTAGCTAGGTCCTACAGTGGAATTTTGGACACTAGCAGTAGGTCAGCAGGGCCAAGTTAGACTTTCCTAGCATTTCTCAGATCACACCTCACATGTGGCTCCTTCTTCATCTACAAGTAAGCCTGCTGCTTTCTTGCAGGCCAAGCCCCTCCCATCACCAGCACCCCTCCAACCAACACCACCTCTGGGGTTCCCTGGGCCTCACTCCACCATCTCCCCAAGAGGTGCTTCCTCCTCTGCCCCACAGCCTCCCAGAGTCCTGCAGTCCAGCACTCTCCCCTACTCAGCCTCCTCCAAGTCCACTGGACCCATGACCCCTACTGCTATTTTCCTGCACAAACTGGGTGCTGCTACCTCTGCTGCTGTGTGAGATGTGTCGAACCCTGAGTTTCCACCTAGAGACACTTTCCTCTCTGGTTACATTGCCTTGGAGACTCAGTGATTCTTCCCTGGTTGCTTGGACAAAACCACCCAATGTGCCCTGCCCAGAGGTCCCAGAGGCTGAACTCTCAGGCACCCCAAAAGTCTTCAGTGCCTATACCCAAATGCCATATCTCCAGCCCCCCCAAATGAGCACCCCTGAGCAATGCTAACCAGAACCCAAGATAGTTCAGGAGAGGCCTCAGGCAGCACTTTTGCTGGTCCAGGGTTGGGAGAGGGAGGCAACAGAGGAGGAAGAACTCCACAGTTCCTCGGAGAGATCATAAGAAATCCCCCTGGGCCTCCTCCCCATTGAAGAGACCTTGGGGCAGAGTAGGTGCATGTATGAGGGAGGAAAGACCAGTGTTGGTAGCAAGGCAGGCTTCAGAGCCAAAACCTCCTGCCAGGGCAAAAGGAAAATGGGTAGTCCAGGAGTGGGATGGAGGAAGTCTACCTGAGCCGGCCAGCGCACCTCAGAGGGTCAGGTGGTGGCTGTGTACTCACCCACAAGCCCAGGCCAAGTGAAAACATCTCCAGATATTCACAGTTCTCTCCTGCATTTCTGTGTAGGCAGAGATCTTCCTTTGACCCCCTTTTGCCAACAGTGCTGTGTCTACCCTCCCAGGCTTTCTGGATCCTCAGTTACAGGAGACGTGCTTACCATACACAACACCAAGACACAGACAGTGACAGCCAGACGGAATATGGAAGACTGGGCCTGTCCCCAAACATCTGGAACGTGGGGCCACCACAGCATGGCCTCTTACTCCTTCCAAATTCTACGTTCTCTGTGGGAAATTTGCTTGATAATAATTGTTGAATAAGTGAATGAATGAGTGAATGTAAGAAGGAAGGAAGGATGCTATAGTGGTTGGGATCAAGGGCTCTGGAGTCAAACAGACCTGGGTTCAAATCCCAGCTCCACTAGTTACCTGCTGTGTGACCTTGGGCAAGTGACCCAGCCTCTCTGAGCATTAGTTTCCTTATCTGTCAAGGGGGAACAATAATGCCTACCTTGTGGAGTTGTGAGAGTTTGAGATGAGGAAGTATCTAAAGCTCCTGGCATGGCGTGAGACCACTGTAAATGTTCAGAACATGCCAGGTGGTGCTTATGGCTGTCTTAGAGTGAGCCTCCTCCCTCAGACAAGCTCAATGCTGCCCATTCACAAGGCAATGCAAGGGTGACATGTTCCAGTCAGGGATGCAGGGACAGGGTTCTCACAAGCAGAGTGGTTTATCGTTCCCTTCATACCCTTTGAAACATCATGTGGCCTGGGCATCCCCTCATCCCACACCACCTGCTTCCGCCACCAGCCCCTTTGGGGTAAGCTACAGCTCCTGGCAGCTGCCTCCCTGGAGTCACCCAGGCGCTCCTGTTGAGGAACAATGACCATATTTCTCTCCACCAACAGGGGGCAGCATTTTCTGCCTGGGATTCCTGCAAGGAGCAGGTGTGGCTTCCCCACCCAGCTGTCTTCCCTAAGTGGACCTGAAATCTGGAGACCCCTCTGGCATTCCTCAGGGGGACCATCCTTTCCAGCAGCTCTCCAAAGCAAAGAGCCCTGAATTGTAGCATTTACCGATTTCCATGGTATAAATACTCCTACCGTGGCAGATTCCAGGCCACCAGTGTGACATCACTGAATGCAGAGTTGGAAAGAAATGCATAGTAGTGCACACTTACACAGTGTTTCCACTGTACAGATATACAATAGATGTAAATAACCTCGAGATCATAGATGATAGCAAAATATAGTAAAATAATTGTGAGTGGTATATTTTGAATACTTATTACTTCTGTTTCAATGTAATTTATTTAATGGTAACTATATATAGGTTTTTTTTCCTCTTTTTTAATACCCTTCAATTGGGATATGCTTTTTTAAAAAAAATAATGAGGTGGGGCCTCGCTATATTGCCCAGTCTTGAACTACTGAGCTCAAGGGATCCTCCTACCTCAGCCTCCCGAGTAGCTGGGATTACAGGCATGCGCTACCACACCCAGCATATAGTTTAATTTTTTAAATAATGGCTGTGCTTTACAACATAAGCTCTTAAAAGCCGATATGAACAGACTACAGTATTTCACTGTGGCAGGCTGAAAGAATGGCCCTCCAAAGAAATATTCACTTCCTACTCCCCAGAATCTACAATTATTACCTTAAATGCAAAAGACTGAATATTATTTTATTTGGTGAAAGTGATATCTAAAAATTCTGAGAGGAGGCTCTTACCCTGGATTATCCAGGTGGGCCCTAGATCTAATAACAAGTGAGGTGTCCTTGTACGAGCAAGGCCGCAGGAGATTCGACATAGACACACATGGAGTGGAGAAGGCAATGTGAAAACAGAGGTAGGGATTGGAGTGATGCAGCCACAAACCAAAACACAAAACAAGACCAGGCGTGGTGGCTCACGCCTGTAATCCTAGCACTTTGGGAGGCCAGGGCGGGTGGATACCTGAGGTCAGGAGTTCAAGACCAACCTGACCAACATGGAGAAACCCCATCTCTACCAAAAATACAAAATTAGCCAGGTGTGGTGGCATATGCCCGTAGTCCCAGCTACTTGGGAGGCTGAGGCAGGAGAATCACTTGAACCTGGGAGGTGGAGGTTGCAGTGAGCTGAGATGTCGCCATTGCACTTCAGTCTGGGCAATAAAAGTGCAATTCCATCTCAAAACAAACAAACAAACAAAACAGGAGGAATGCCAAGCAGCCAGCACATGCTAGAAGAAGCATGCGACAGATTCTCTCCAGAGCCTCAGGTGGCAGCACGGACCTGCCAACACCTTGATTTTGACTCACCCCCAGAACTATGGTTTTGAACCACCCATTGGTGGTAGATTGTCATGGCAGCCTCAGAAAACAGTTACAGGCCTGACGCTTCTTCTCACATGGACCTCAGGTATTTGTCTTGTCCTTAAGCAAACCAAAACCAATGGCTGCCTTCTTTGCAGAGATTTCTTCCTTTGGATTAAAAGCTGGGTTAAACTCCTATCCCTCCTGAGTCTTCCTATCAGTCTCCAAACTCTCCTTTTGGAGGGACTTACATAGCTCAGGTTTTGCTAGAATAAGCTGTTTGCTTAGTTCTCAAATACATTATAGAATGATTCCATCAGAATTTCCAAATTGCCTGGCATTTTCATAAACTCCAGAAAGGCTCCACCTTTTCCTTCACAGCAAAGACTTGAAAAATGTTGTGCCTGGACCAGCAGCGCCAGTAGTACCTGGAACTTGATAGAAATGCAGATTCTCAGGCCATGCCCCAGGCCCACTGAGTCAGAAATTCTGAGGGTGGGGTGCAGCAATCTGTGTTTCAATAAGATCTCCAGATGATTCTGATGCTGGCTCAAGTTCGCAGCTGCAGCCACAGACGGATGGTTTCAGAGTCTGCTCAGGCTCTCAGACTCAGCAGCAGGCCAGGGGACCCGGGATGATGTCTGAGAGTTGGGGTGGAGCTAGCCCAGAGCTCCTGCACTGAGGAGGTTGCTCAGGACTCCACGCATGTGAGCTGCACACTGCAGGAATTAGAGCACAAGGAAGAGACCAGCTCCTGCCAGGAGGGGCAGACCCTCCAGCCTGGGTGGAGCCCTGCCATCCAGATGGCTTAGGCTATGGGAACTTCTGCCCATTCTTCCCACTGCCATTCTCGTCTGTCGGAGCACTCACTCTCTGGATCAGCCACAAGCTCTCTGGTGCCTTTGAAACAGAGTGCCTGGAGGTGCGGACAGAGGAGCAGAAGCACTCATGCTTCCTACTTCCACTCAGTTGATAAGAGTCTGCCCAGCACGGGCCTACAGTATGGCAGAAGTCAGTTAAACCTCAGCCCACTGAGGCACGTGGGCCAGCTCCTCACATCCCCTCCAGCCTCATGGGGGATGAACGGGCCAAGGGGCTGCTTGGCTTCCTTCCAATCTCCTGGCTCCCGACCCAACTCAGGGAACCCGCGTCTGACATTCCACTTAGGGTGGGGGCCGTGGCTAGGGGAGGAGGAGCATCGCATTCACCCCTCCAGGGAAGAGCCATTGCCTGCATCCTTGGCCAGGCTTTCCTGTCCCTGGATTTCAGGATCCTTGTCTGCAGAACAGAGGGGTTTGAGCCAAGTCAGGATGGCTCAAAGTGCATCTTGAGGAATGCTGACAGATGTTACTTAACGCCTCTGTGCCTCATCTGTAAAACGGAGATAACAACAGCAATACCAAGGCCACAAAAAAACAAAAGAAGGGCTCTTTGACAAAAGTTTAGGAAGGGCTGCACTGAACAGGGCGGTAGCCTCAGGATCACAGAGCCTTCAGATGCTGCGGTGGCCACATGGCCAAGATGCACCACACCCAGAGCCTCCACCTTGGAAACTTCTGAAGTCAAAGATCTCAGGATCCCTGAAGCATCTGTCCAGTATCACAGGTTAAAATCTGCTGCTCACATCTGTGTGGCCTCAGGCAAGCCACTTCTTTCTTTTCCCTCCCCACTACCTCTGTCGTTCGTTCCTTATCTGTAGGGTAACCATAATCAAATTGGGGTTGTTGTAAGTCATTCATAAAATAATCTGTATAAAGCCCGTAGTATGACTTATTACAGGTCTGTCCAGAATCCCATACTCAAACCCTGGGGGCCAGATGTGATTCAGAATTCTGAATCTTTCAGATTTAGAAAGGTAATATGGTGCACATGCCGTGCATTATGCAGTACCCTCAGCAGAGTCTGAGGGTACACCCAATAACAAAACACATTGCTATTTCTGCAGTAAGTTGTATAAATATTCACACTGAGTGGGACATGAGTTTTGGCATCAAACATACAAAATAGCTTTTGATTTTCATGCTCTTGGGAATTGTTGGAATTGCATCTAGAAGGTTGTGAACCTATGTTACTATCATCAGCTCCTCCAGCTTGGAAACCATCATTTTTCTTGGAACAGCCCATTCAGCTGGGGATGCAGGAGGAGCAGGTTGGACCTGGGGTGAGGCCTGTCTGGCAGCACGGAGGCTGGCAATCATGATTGCCTCAGCAGAGCCTCTGAGGCCGGTTTGCCTGAAGCGGAGCAGAACCCCCACCCCACCCCACCCACTGCAGACCCATGGCAGCTCCAACCCTACAGACTCTTGTAAGGTTAGTGGGAACATCCTGATTTCCAGCTGTTTGCTTCACTTGGCACATGGTTCTCATTCCAGAGGGAACAGCTGGGTGAACAGCAAGCACTGAGGTGAAGAGGCTTTCTTGAAAAGGATAAAAGTGGATGAAGTTTCCAGTTTGCAGGAAAGACACAGCTAATAGATTAGGCAGACTTTAACAAGCAAAGAGCCAAATGCATGTGAATGTGCTTGACCAGGAGTTGCAGTTTGCGGCTCCCCGGTCCAGAGAACCAGCCCTGCCACATCATTAACAGAAAGTTCTTCTGCTAATCCTTCTGAATCCAAAGGGATTAACAGAAGAGGAACTGTCAGGGTGGCTAGGCTGGGCAGCGTGGTGGGAAAAGTGGTGGTCTTGGAGGCGAGACTTGCTAGCACAGTTCCTGCTGGGTTTGAAGTCCCACCCTTCTACCTACAAGCTGGGTGACCTCAGGTATGTTATTTAACCCCTCTGTGCCTCATCTGTAAAATGAAGATAGTAACAATCACACTTCCCCATGTGGTTGCTGTGAGGTTAAAAGCTTTGATCCATGTAAACCACCTATCCTAGGGAGCCTGTCCTTCTCCCAACCCCAGGGAGGAAGAGGTCAGTGTTGATGGGAGTGCCCGGAAATGGTGTCCTTGCCAGATAAGCTAAGGAGGGAGAGCTGGCCCTATGCCACAGTGCTACAAGTGGTTGCACTGGGCAGGCTGAGAGGGGCCACTCCATATCTGCCCACATGGCCCCCGTCTGTGCTGAGTAGACCTGTTCACGTCAGCACACAAAAGGGCTTGGTGCAAGCTGGGGCCTTGCTCACTGACAGGAAGAGTCTGGCGTGGTCTTTTCAAAGAGAAACTCTACACACACACACACACACACACACACACACACACACACACACAAAACCAGGCAACCCTGCCAGGCAGATTTCCCCTCCTTTCTTAGGCGGCCCACCTCTGCCCCATTTCAGTGTAAAGGAAATCTGCTCTCCGAATGTGGCTCAGTTTGCCTGCTCTTCAAGGTGCTGGGCCACTGCATTCACCTGGATTACCAGCTAACTTTGTTTAATCCTCACAGCCAGGCAGTATGGAAAGCAGCAAAGACCACCCAAGGGAGAATAGACAGAGGCTTGCTACGGCAAGGGGGTCAACACCATCACTTGCATTTGGCAGGGACTCCGAGACAGGCAGGGACTGGGAAAGCTTTATAGTGAGAAAGAAAAGGAAGGCTCCAGGTGCACCCTGATTGGAGGCTGCTGGCACGAGAGACACTGGAGGAGGGCAAACTAGAAGTGGGGCATCCTAAGTGATTGATTAGGGGAGCATATTTGGCTTTCTCTGATTGATCCTGAGTTGGAAGTAGGGACAAAAGTAAGAAAGCTGGCAGTCACTGACTAGGTCCTCACCCTACTGGGCAGATGCTACAGACATTGTGGTTGGTTCTCTGAGCTGCTACAGAGGTGGTGGGTAGAGTTTTATTATTATATGTAGTTTGGTCATTGTCCACTTGCATGTTCAGTCTCTCGGTGGTGAGACAGGATTAGATCTGTTTTATTTCAAAGGGGCTGTTTAAGTCACAAAGTAGAATGAGCCTCATCCTGATGTGAGAGCTCCAACTCTGCTTTGCAATGTTTCTTTGTATTCCTTTCTCCTTGACATTTTCTAGGATGACAAGTGTCTCACTCCCACCTCTGGCTGAGTGTAGGTCTACCAGGCAGAAGGCAAAGCAGAGACTGTTAAACAGAAACTGGTTGAGGCCTGGAGGAGCAGCATCACTTGATAAGGGTATCCTTGGAAAGAAGTGAGAACACAGGAAGAAGAGAGGAGAAAAGACAAAAAATCAAAGTCAAAAAAACATTGGTGACCTTAAGAGAAATGCCTGAACTCTCTAAATCCAAACTCCCTTTTCCAAGGGCCTGAGTCTTGCCCAGGACACTTCTACATTTCCACGCCCACTGAATATGCCAGGCATGTTGGTTTATTGCAGGCTCCTGCTACCTATCTCCTACAGTAGGTTGTAAAAGATCTAGCAAAAGGCACAGGGCCCGGATGGTTTTATGGGAGAGTGCTATAAAACTTTTGAGGAATAAATGGTTCTTATTTAAACTGTTACAAAGCATTAAAAAGATAATATAATTCTGAATTTATTTTATGAGGTATGTTTAAATTTAATAGTAAGACAGCCATGGAGTGCCCAAAAAAGAAAACCTTATGAATGTATATGCAAAGATTATAAATAAAATATTTGCAAGTTAAATTCTGCAGTCCCCAAAATACTAACATACCTCAGCCAGATAGGTTTATTCTGAGAATGTAAAGATTATTCAGCATTAGAAAATAAAGGAGAAAAACTAAATGCCCAATATATATTGAAAAGGGCATTTAATAAAATTCAATCCCCATTCTTGATTTTTGAAAAATTATTTTAGTAAGCTAAGAATAAAAAGAAACTTCCTTAACTTGATGAAAGATATTTATCAGAATGATTTCATTAAACCTGACAAAACTTAATAGAAACCACAGAGGTGTTCCCATTAAAGTCTGGAATAAGATGTGGATGCCTACTATTGTTGCTCTCCAGAAAGCTCCCAACCTAAGTAATAAGACAATATAAATAAATGAGAGGAGTACACAAACACACTTGTGAAATATAAATGTAAAATTATCATTATTTGAAAGTATTATTTTCTACTTAAAAACTATAAGATATGCACCTAAAAGTCTATCTAGAAAAATCTAATCAAGAAAAAGAACTCATTCTCAGTAGGAGTAAAAATTACAAGCTAACTTTAAAATGAGCTTATTTGTCGAAGAAATCTTTAAAATGTTACTAGAGTTCAGTGGCTCATGCCTGTAATCCCAGCACTTTGGAGGCTGGGATGGGCGGGTGCTTTGAGTTCAAGAGTTCAAGACCAGCCTGGGCAATATGGCAAAATCCCATCTCTACAAAACAATACAAAAATTAGCTGGTCATGGTGGTGTGCACTTGCCATCCCAGCTACTCAGGAGACTGAGGTGAGAGGATCACCCGAGCCCGGGAGGCTGAGGCTGCAGTGAGCTGAGATCTTGCCACTGCACTCCAGCCTGGGTGACAGAGTGAGACCCTGTCTCAATAAACAAAAAAATATTGCTAGAGATTATCAAAGAATAGGTGGATTGATAAACCAAGAATAGGTGGATTGATAAACCTGAATGAGAGCACTCAATATTCAAATAAGTCAGATTCCCACTAATTATAAATTCAATATAATCACAACCTAAACACCAATGGGACTTTGAGGATAATAGGAGAGGGGTGGCATGCTTCATAGATTGACATTATCACATGAAAGACAAATGCACAAAAATAGCAAAGGAAAAAAACTAAAGTAGAAGAAAAATATGGGAACTCAGTCTACAAGACAGCAAAAAAGAAAAGAATAAAGTAACTTTAATTAAAACACTGTCATACTAATGCAGGAACTGAAAAATAATATCAGAACACAGTTCACAAATGGACCTCTGTGCATGTGGGAACCTAGTATCTGATAAGAGTATACTTTCACAGCAGTAGAGAAAGAATAGACTATGAAATAATGTTATAGCAACTAACTATCCATTTGAAGGGAAATGAAACTTGTTAGATCCCTAACTCACACCATTCTCTGCTTAAATCCACATAAAATATAGGTTTTATATATGAATTTACAGGGAATATATAAGAAGTATATGAAAATATATAGTAAATACTACATAATATATAAGAAATATTATATAATACTAGAAGAAACACAGGAGATTATTTCAATAATCTTGAAGTGGTGACAACCTTTCTAAGAAGGCATGAAACTCAAAAGACTTAAAGGGAAAGATAAACAAATTTGACTACGTGGAAATTAACATTTTACACATGGCAAAAGACTATAAACAAAGTTAAGAGACAAATGATAGGCTGGAAGAAAACATTCACACCAAGTCAACAGAGAAAAGATTGATTACACTCATTAGAGTCAAAGATTTCCAACAAATTAACAAGCAAAGGGCAAGCATCTTAAAAGAAAAGGACAATGCAGAAAAGAAAATACAAATGTCTGGCAAATAAGTGGAAAGATGACTTCATTCATGATTAAGGAAATGCAGTTTTTAAATAGGTTTTCCTCCTAAAAACCAAAAGTCTAAGAATGTTAAGTGTTGGTGAGGGTGTAGAAAAATAATCACTCTCCTACCCTCTTGGGAGAAATGTAAATTGACACCACCATTTCGGACAGCAATTTGGCAGTTTCTTTCAGAATACTGAATGCCCATACCCTTTGCCCCAGAAATCCCTTACGGAAATCTGACTCGCAGAAATATTTGCACACCACGCAGTCATGTTCACGGCAGCAATGTCTGTAATTGATGAAAAATTGGAGCTACTTAAATGTTCATGATTATGGGACCAGCTAAAGAAAATATGACACATCCCTGCCTTGGAATTTCATGCAGTCACCAATAAAGATTGGGTCAAATCAGATGGCTGATATAGAATATAGTTAATAAAGTAAAAATATAGTGAGTTGACAAACAAAGCATGACCGCACTTTTATTTTTTAATTTGCAAGTAGTGTGACCATGAATAACACACACACACACACATACACACTGCTAGAGAGTTTGTGGAACTTATGCTTTTTGTCATATGCTTCTATTATTTATGAACTTGTTTTTACTGAGCATGTATTACTTTTAGACTTTCATAATTTTTAAACCAAAAAACATAACTGAGTAATAATTGAAAAGTTAAAGTCTATAAAGACAAACACATTATGTGTCGTTTATTAGACCTGAGTCTACTTTCAGCCAGAGCAACTCTGGGCTGCAAGTGCAGTTCTATGAAGATTTTACCTTTATTGGGTTTGTCTCATGTATTGCATGCAGGCACGCACACATGCCACCCACACCTACACACCTCTACACACACACAAAGTTCTCCAGCTCTGCATATGCACGTGCATCACACATTTTTACAGTATCTTGAGCAGCTCCAGAACATTTTTTAATGTATTTGTTGGTGCAGGGGAATAAATAGCCAGAGCCGAGAAAGCAGAAAGGGATGCACTGAGATTGAAAACCCCATGCTACCTCCACCATCCTGGGCAGGTGAAATATCCCATGACATCCTTGTGCCCCTCTGGCTTCTGGCTTTTCCCATTTGTCCTCAAGATGACTGAGCCCAAGGAAATGTGGCCATCAGGATGGATGCTCATTGACTCAGGGCTGGTGTGAGGCTCACGGGTCCTCGTCCCTGAAGAGTGTGAGGTTGTGCTTTCGGATGTGTCCCAGCAGCACCTGTCCTCGCCGCTCCAGGGTCTGGAGGACCTGCTTCAGCCCCTGGGCCCCACCTTGGCTTTCCCAGAACACGGAGTCCATCTGCAGCGACTTAAGCAGCATATTCTGTAGACACCCTGATGCGAGAACCTTCACGGCAGACTCAGGAAACCTGGAGCGAAGGCCCCAGAACCCCATAACAGAAAGAAAAAGCAACAGTGATCTCAGAGAATTTCAATAACAGGTGAAGCCAGATGGCCAGAGCTTGCACAGTTGAGGAACTCTGGCAAAGTCACCCTGCAAACTCCCCAGGCCTGCACCTGCTATCTCATTAACAGAGGACCCTTTGCCTAGCTCTGCTGTGAAGGCAGGGGATAGACCTTTCAGATGGGTCCCATCCTACTGAGAAGCCAGGTGAACAAATGCTGCTATCCCAGGCTCCATTTGGCAAATGCAGAGCCAGAAAGAATCCTGGGAAGGCAGAGCTGCCTGCCAAGAGTGGGCAGGGAGGGGTAGACTCTTCAGCCTAGCTCTCCCACCCAGAACAAGGGAAGGACTAGCCTCTCCACACCCCAGCAATGCAGCTAGTATTCTGCAGGCACAGGAGGCCCTCTGGATATTGGGGTAGGCCCTGCCAACTGTGTCCCCTCTCAGCTTTCCCAGGGCTCCCCACCACCACCTAAAGTTCTGATCCAACAGCTTGTCTGATGGACCGTGGGCTTCTCAGGGCCATAGTTCAAGGTCCCAAGGTTTGCAGCAAGGCCATCAGGTCTCAGTCCCGTGAACTTCCACCCGACCCTTTTGACCCTCACCCATCTATGCCCTCCAGCAGCCGAAAGTTCAGCTTGTCCTCAGGGTGCTGAAGGTTGCCGGCGTTATCGATGTAGACCAGGTGAGATGGATTGCTGCTCCGGACCTCAGGGAAGAGGGTGGACAGAGAGAGAGGTGGGTAAGGGTGCAGCTACAGCTGGCACCTATGGACTTGGTCAAGATTAAGGGGCTGAGAGCCCTGAGCTGTCAGTCCCACAGTCCATGCTAACAAACAGTCCTCACAGCTGAGCACTTACTCTATGCTGGGCACTGTGCTAAGTGCTTCCAGGCATCCTGTCAGTTAATTCTCCCAGTAACCTTAGGAAGCGGGCACTAGTGTTAGCCCTATTTTACAGAAATGGTGGCACCTTAAGTTAAGCAATTTGCACAAAATCACAGTTAGTAAATAGCTGGGCTGTTTCAAACCTGGACCCATAGGGCTAAGGCAGAGCACCATCCGCTAAATTGCAAGGCCAAAGGACTGATCCTGTTTCGGTGGCTGAAGGGGTGAGGAGCACAGGTGGGAATCGGCAGGTGCCGAGGTAGCCTGCTCCTCAGGGCCATCGCTGTGAGAGGCATCACACATGTGCTGCTCACATGTGTACACACTCAGTCACCCCTTTGTGCCACCTGTGCCTATGCACCTGGGCATCCCCCTTAGCATCACTGAGAGCACACAGAGATGTCCTTTATCCTCGAAAAGCAGTGACCACACTCTGTTTCTACAGAAGAGTTTAGCAGCTCCTAAACATTTTGAAAACCAAAATCAGCACCAGAGAATTCTTTAGTACCTTAAAGAATATGGTGTGGTTGTGAATGGGAGACCATCTCTTCTGGTCCCCACTCCCACGCACGCACTCCTTTCCCACATAGCTTCCAAAAGCTCATGGGCATTTCCCACAATCCTCTCCAGCGGCCTAGGCTTAAGCTATGAACTTCTGTTTCCAGGACCCCGGCTTCCCTTCTCTCTGCCTCTTCTCCTTTCTCACCCCACTCCACATGTCAGGATCACTTTTTGCTCAAAGCTGGGTGGCTCTTCCCTCTAGAAACTGCTGTCCTAAAAGATCTGTGAAATGCCTGCTCACCAGGGGTAAACAATGGCTATTAAAGCTTTGTCTCTCCCGTGGATATTTACCTTTGACAAGGGAAAAGGAGAGATGGCTCTGGGGGTAGAGGAGGAGAATTGCCAGCACCCCCACTAAGCAATCCTGGCCTCTGGGTGATGTGGCCTCCCTGAAGCCCATCCCTGGACACCATGCTGACAGCTACCCTCCAAGAGGAAAGGGAGGCTGTGGGGACACTATGCCTCACTGCAGGAGAAGACAGAGAAGCCCTCCCCTGGGGGAAGCACTTTGCTTCTTATGCAGAGGAAATGGTTATTCTGCCCTCTCCGATGGCCACAGCACATTGCTTCCCACCCTGGACTCTAGTTTTGACAGAAGCAGCAGCAGCCTGTGAGCCACTGGGGTCTTGGGTTCATGCCCTAATGCTGCTACCATATGGCCTTGGAGATTCCTTTCCCTCCAGACTGCAACTCCTTATTTACTGGCACAACGAGGATGTTGACTAGACACACCATTCTCAAACTCTACTTCCAGGAGCCCTAGTTGTTCTCTGGAGTCTCTTAGGGGCAGTGGAGACAGTGAAAACGGGGCTCCAGCCCTCATGCCACACTCCTCCTTAGGCACATTCTTAAAGCTCCATTTTGTCAGTTTATATATTGCAGACTCCTGGAAATATTCAAACAACTGGTTTTGCTGAAAAGAATGACTGGGAAACCCCAGCATCAAATGATTTTTGAAACTTGTTAGCATCTTCTGAAGGACACAGGAAGACCTGGTTCTGGGGTGACAAGGGGATGGTGTGGAGACGTACCAGGATGTGGACCAGCCGCAGCTCGGCCGGGTTCCGGCATTTCTCTCGGAGCCTCTCTTCTACACAGGGGTCTGAGGGCTCAGGCTCGAAGCCACAACAGTAGCGATCCAAGCGGTCGTGGACCTGTGGAGACACCCAGCCTTTGGTAGGGTGAGGCAGGGCAGGGGGCCTGCCTCCACCAGGCACAGCACGGAGGCCACCTGACCTGCTGTTTCCTACATGACGCTGGGGCCACAGCAGGGGTGACTCTCAGTGGTTCTCTGTGCTGGTCATTAGTAAATGGGCTTCCGCTTTCCTCCTCTGGCCAGCTCACTCTGCACACCAGGAGCTGTTTGCTCAAGCCTCAGGCCAGTGTGGATTTTCACCCAGTGCCCACAGCTTGACCTACACTGTTGCTCTTGAGCTCTAGCCTAGCACCACTGGGGCTCCGAATGCTGACCGTCTGCCTGTCTACCCAGGGAGATTCTACATCACTCTATTTTTTCTTTAAGCAGCAAATGCTACATCAGGGATTCCTCCTTTCTTTAGAGGTGCAAGTCCTTTAATGATCATCTCAACAGCTCCAACTGGACAGCTCTTTCACCCTGCAGCAGGCCTGAATCAAGCCGGGGAAAGAGGAGGGCATCCTCAATGTGGTGTGCGGTCAGTTCTGAGGAGCTTTGCCACCCTTCCCCTGAATAGATACATACAGATGACACCCACAGCATTTTAGAGTGGATCAGAGGATTCCTAGAATCACGCTTCCCACTCACTTGCTTCTGCGATGCTTTCTTCAGAAGGAAAGTCACAGCCTACAAGTCAGCAGTAGGAAGAATCGTGGTCTGCCCCAGCCCTGACCTACATGAGGATAGCATCTGCTGTAAGTGTCTAGGACAAAGAGATTGAGGATGGAGAGGCATACAAGCAGAACTGGTAGAGTCCTCTGAGGATGGTTAGGGGAGGGCTTGCTGTGGGGAGAAAGACAGGAAAGGGAGAATAGTCGAACTGAGGAGCTGGTCTGGAGAAGGTTTGGGAGATGCTAGGGAGTGGATGAAAGATGAAGTGAGCGCGGCTGAGCAGCAGGGAATCACCATCACACACAGGATGTGCAAGCCTGGGAAAACTCATTCTATTTTCCTTTTACAAAGGAAACTTGGTTTGATGCAATACCTTGACGAGTGCTTAGGGTAGAAGGTGAAATTACAGGAGGTCTGGGTGTGGGAGGACTTGCTTTGCATGGGACAAGAAGAAAAGTTAGTTTCTTGCTGTGGAAGTGGGAGGACAGAGGAATAGAGAAGGTGAAGGGAAGCAGGGAGCAGCAGAAGGCTGGGGCTGTGAGATGTACTCTCCCATAAGTTCTCCATCCTGCAGTGAAGCTGCTGCCCTTATGAAATGTTTGGTGGATGCTGAGCTTTGAGTTCAGGTTTGGTGTGGGGCAAGTCAAGGTAGTGCTCATGGCACATCAAACAGAAGGAGTCCATCCACTACTTGGGATTTATCCAAATCCTAGGAAGGGCTCCAAACCCCACAGGTTATGGGACCAGGGGTTTTAGTTGTTTTCTTAAATCTCTCAGGTGGTGGTGAAAGTCAGTGGGGAGGCCTTGAGGACCTCTGGGATCTACCAATCAGAACAATGAATCACATAGGTATCTAACTCTCAGGCTGCAAAATGTACTAAGTTCCTGAAAGGGCTTGCTGTGGGGAAGACCTAGATTGGACACTCTGATCCCATCTTTGCAGAATGGCTAGTCTGAATTAGAAAGCCTAGGAACACCACTGGAGAGGAAGACATCAGCCTGGGAACTTGGAAACTCAGTATGAAGGGAGCAGAGCAGACCTCATTTCAGGAAAATTGTCATTATCTGAACTGTCTGGTGATTCCCTGGTAAACTCCACGAAAAGGCATGGTTTTTTTGGTTGCCCAGTACTAAAAGCCTTCTCCTGGACGGGTAGAGGACTTTGTTGAAAACATTTACTGGCAAATGTTTCAAGAGCATGGCTGTCTGAGACAATGGATAACAGTTGGGACAAACAATAGATTAACCAAAAAGCTTAAAAAGGAAGAGATAAGAAATGAAATGTCCAAGGGGCTGTGAAAAGCTGCAGTATGTTCCTGGAAATCTGGAAGTCCACATGCACATGTGTAGGACTGTGCACATGTTCAGGAAAAACTTGAAAAGATCCTAAGCTCTCACCTCTGGTTGACCTTGAGACTGTACAAGCATGAGTGAAGGCAAAAGCAGATTTATCAACTGCATACATACATGTTGGAGATGCCTCAACACACACACACAGACCCTTTGGCAAACACTAGGAGACTTACTGGCTCCAGAAATTCATGAAAATCTGCTCGATCATCAGTTGATCACTGAACCAACTGAGCAGAAATTTCAGTGGCCATATACAATAAAGAATACAGACGAATATAGAATTTGTTCATAAAAATAAAACAAGCAAATAACAAAGAAAATAACTACAAACGAAAAAAACTACAACAAACAGCAACAACAAAAATCCTGGGGAAAAGAAGAATCTGATTTTCAAAGTGGCCACCTTATATTATTTAAATACTCAGTTTTCAACAAAAAATATGAGACAGTCAAAGAAACAAAGTATGGCCAATATGCATGAAAAAAAGGCAATCAATCAAAATTGTTCCTGAGGAAGCCCAGATGTTGGAGAAAAAATTTAAATTAGCTATTTTACATATATTCAAAGAACTAAAGGAAATCAGGTCTAGAGAAGTAAAGTACGAGAATGATACCTCACCATAAAGACTACATGAATAATGAGATAGAAATTATAAAGAGAAACCGAATATAAATTATGGAGTTGAAATGTACTACAACTTTTAAAAATTCACTGAGAGGATCAACTAGCAGTTATGAGCAGGCAGAAGAACAAATCAGAAAACTTGAAAATAGGTCAACTGAGATTATCAAGTATGAGGAATAAGAAGAAAAAAATGAAGAAAAATAAACAGTGCCTCAGAGACCCATGTAACACCATCAAGTGTACCTATATATATATAAGAGGAGTTTTAAAATGAAGGGAGGAGGATGTGAAAATAATATTAGAATTAATGTCCAAAACCTCCCCAAATTTGGTGAAAAGCATTGATCTACACATCCAAGAGGTCCAGTGAACTCTATTAATATAAACAGAAAGAGACCTACACCTAGAATAAAACTGTCAAAAGCCAAAGACAGAGAGAGGATCCTAAAAGCAGCAAGAGAGAAGTCACTCATCACATAAAAAGGATTATTTCAAAGAGTGGTTTGGTATCAGATTTATCAAAAACCATGGAGGCCAAAAGGCAGAGGAGTAACATTCAAAGTGTTGAAATTAAATTAAAAAAAAGAGAGTCAGTCAACCAAGAATTTTATATACAGCAAAACTGTCCTTCCAAAATTAAGGATAAATGAAGACATTAACAGAACAACAAAAACAGAATTTATTGTCAGCAGGCTTGTTCTACAAGAAATACTAAAAGGGGGCCTTCAGGATGAATGAAAGGATACTAAGTAGTAACTTGAATTAATATCAAGAACTAAAAAGCTCTGTTCAAGATAACTATATAGATAAACATAAAAGACAGTATAAATGTTTTTTGTTTTTTTTTTGGTCTGGACTTCTTTTTTCCTCTCTGATTTTAAAAAACAACTGCTTAAAGCAATAATTATAATCTATGCTGATGGGCAGAAAATGTATAAAGATGTAATTTGTGACAAGAATAGCATAAAAGTGGGAGGGGAACAGATTTATATAGAAAGAAAGTCTTTTTACATTATTAAATTGCTGATAATCTGACCTAGATTGTTATAAATCAAGATGTTAATGGTAATCCCAGTGCAACCAACAAGAATATAACTATAGTCCTAGTCACCAATAATCTCACAAAACCAGATGTTGAGAAATGAGACAGCATTCAATAGTCCCAAGTACTCTCACCAAACATTATTTTCTCTGTTTTATACAGTTGAAAACGGAGAAATCACACCTCAAGTCTAGACAGGCTGAGGGCATTTCTGTGAGGCCACATTAGTAGCAGTAGACCAAATGGATTAAATATACTCACTGATTCTAGTAAAAAAGCAAGTTTATGCACAGAGGCCAATGCACAAAGCCCAGAAGATTGGTCCAGCTTGGCAAAGAACCACAGCCCTGTTTATGCAGTAAGCCAATTAGCAAAACTTCCTGAGGAGGACCCTCTTTACTGCTTTGGCCTTCTGAACTTTGGGTAACCAATACCCAATTTTCCTTCTTTCCTCTAATACCCTATTATGGAAAATTTCAAACATACAGCAAATTTGAAATAATGTTATGGTGAATACCCATATACCCATCACCAAAATTCTACCATGAATATTTTACTTATTTTATGACATATCTAACCATCGATACATCTCTATATCCATCCATTAAATCATCTTGTTTCTTATTTTTTATGCATTTCAAACTAAGTTGCAGACATTAGAAATTTCCCTCTAAATACGTTGGCATGCACACCACTCATTAGAGTTCCTGATTTTCTTATAAGAGAACCAATCTTCCCTGCTAGATACAGTCTGGTGGCATCATCAATCCAAATACCCTGCACACCCAGCCATGAAGTGAAGATGGGGTCCAAGCTCCTCTAACCATATACCCTCCCTCCATCCTTCCCCTGACTCTTCAGGCTTCTCAGGCCTTTTTCTTCCATTCCTTGAAGCCCTTAATGTCTTACCAAATACAGATTCTTTCCTTGCTTATGTTAACCAGAGTTAGTCTCTGTTGCTTGGAATCAAACTCCCTTCAAGTGATGCACCCCCTGAATTTTCCTTCTTCCAGGTTAAAACACACTTGGGTTCTGAAACTATGGTAGATGTTTTTGACGCCCCCACCCATGAACCTAGGGCTCACCTACAGAAGGTCCCAACCATACAGTCCCCATATGTAGAGGTACTCTTGCCCATAACAGGCTTGACCCACCCACACAGCAGGCTGAAAGTGCTGGAAAATCAGTGCCCCCAGGAGCAAGCTTCAACCAATGACTTATGGCAGTTAGTGTACAAATATCATAGCCCCTCACCTCCCAGGGGAATGATACCCTACAGCAGTGTTCTACAAAGTCTGTCAAGGGCCCTCATCTGGGTTCACCCTCACTTGCTCATGGTGGCAGCCCGCTCTTTACTGTACCCTTCATTAGCTTTTCTTCCTTCCCTGTTTCACTTCCCCATTTGCTCACCAGGTTTCCTAGGACCACCTCCCAAATAAATTGCTCTATTCAAATTCTAGTCAGAGTCTCTTTTGGGGGAATTCAAACCTAGATAGAAACCTGTCACAGTCTCTATTGCTGTCACATGTCCAAGCTCTTGTTGGTCAATATTCTTGTCATACTTTAGTACCTAGCACTGGACACAACAGCTGAGAATCAAGTTATAGAGTAGCACAGAAACATTGCCTCCCTGATTCCAGATGCTAAGACTAGATTCGCATCTTTGCCAGTCTCATCATATTGTTGACACCTATTTTGCATGTCCAAAATTAGCAAGTCTCTGTCTCATATATGTCCATTCAGCCAGGGCTTCATTAACCTGCATTTATACCACTGACTCACAGGCCCTCAGTAGAAGACTTTGCATTTAACACTATTCCATTTCCTCCTTTAATCTTTCATTGCAACCCATTGAATATTCTTTGGATGGTTTTGTTGTCACATTCATTTGCTTTTCCTTCCCCTGACAATTTTAGGTTATGTGCCAGCCAGACCAGTAAGCTACTATACCAATGGGAGTGTTTTCAGCCACAGGTAACAGAAAACCTGACTCAAAATGGCTTAAGCCATAAGGAAGATTGAGATTATCTACAGAAGGAAGTCTTGAGGAAAGGCAGGCTGGGTGGATTGAGCAGCACCATATTGTCATGATAAGGACTTGGGTTGCTTTCTGCCCTCCACATACCACCCACAATGTTAACAGCATCCCAGTGTTGTCTTAGGATGCCTGCAGGTAGTTGCTGTGGGAATATATTTCCTTGTTCCTGTCTAGCAGGAGAGAAAGAAAAAGAGTATGAGAGAAGGGGAGAGAGAGAAGGAATCTCTCCCCTCAACAACCATGGAATAGAAGGCCTTCCGTTCAGCCAAATTAAGAGGCACACATTCTTGGACCAATAGCACTCAGTGGAAGATGTTAATGCACTGATCCTTGAACCCATTGCCTCTGAATCCAGGAATAGGTGGAAGGTGAATCAAATCAGGGCTCTGTGAGAAAGGACTACAAGAGACTGGCTGGGTCCCCTACAGCCCAGTGTCCTCATTCAGGCTACTAATAAAAATGTTGGCTAGGACAGGGTTAGAGAGCCCTGCAGCATACCACCAGAGACCTCACTGCCTTCCAGTTCATTTTAAATCACTAAAGCTAGTATACCACCTGTGTTAGTCTGTTCTCATGCTGATGCAAGAGATGGTCTCCCAGTCTTGAGCAGCTCTGGCCCTGTAGGGTAGAGACCCCTCCTGACTGCTTTCACTGGCTGGCATTGAGTGTCTGCAGCTTTTCCAAGTGCAACAGTACAAGCTGTCAGTGTATCTACCATTCTGGGGTCTGGAGGATGGTGGCCCTCTTCTCACAGCTCCATGAGGCAGTGCCCCACTGGGGACTCCATGTGGGGGCTCTGACTCCACATTTCCCTTCCACACTGCCCTAGCAGGGGTTCTTCATGAGGGTTCCACCCCTTCAGCAGACTTCTGCCTGGACATCTAGGTGTTTCCATACATCCTCTGAAATACAGGTGAAAGTTCCCAAAGCTCAAGTCTTGTCTTCTGTGTAGCCACAGGCACAACGCCATGTGGAAGCCAATAAGGCTTGGGGCTTGTACCCTCTGAAGCAACGGCCTGAGCTGTACTTTGGCCCCTTTTTGGTGCAGCTGGGATGAAGGGCACCAAGTCCTAAGACTACACAAAGCAGCAAGGCCCTGGACCCGGCCCACACAACCATTTCCTCCTCCCAGGCCTTTGGACCTGTGATGGGAGGGCTGCTGTGAAGACCTCTGACATGCCTTGGAAACATTTTCTCCATTATCTTGGCATTGATATTTGGCTCCTCGTTACTTATGCAAATTTCTGCAGCCAGCTTGAATTTCTCCCCAGAAAATGAGTTTTTCATTTCTACCACATCATCAGGTTGCAAATTTTCCAAACTTTTATGCTCTGATTCCATCTCAATCATAAGTTCCAATTCCAAACCATCTCTGTGAATGCAAAAAACTGAATGCTTCTAAGAGTGTCCAGGTCACATCTTGAATGCTTTGCTGCTTAGAAATTTCTTCTGCCAGATACCTTAAATCATCTCTCTCAAGTTCAAAGTTCCACACATCTCTAGGGCAGGGGCAAAATGCCGCCAGTTTCTTTGCTAAAGCATAGCATGAATCACCTTTATTCCAGTTCCCAATAAGTTCTCATCTCCATCTAAGTTCACTTCAGCCTGGACTTCATTGTCCATATCACTATCAGCATTTTGTTCAAAGTTATTCAACAAGTTTCTAGGAAGTTCCAAACTTTCCCACATCTCCCTGTCTTCTTCTGAGCCCTCCAAACTGTTCCAACTTCTGCCTGTTTCCCAGTTCCAAAGTCACTTCCACATTTTTAGGTACCTTTATAGCAGTACCTCACTCTTTGTGGTACCAATTTACTGTATTAGTCCATTTTCATACTGCTGTAAACAACTGCCCAAGACTGAGTAATTTATAAAGGAAAGAGATTTAATTGACTCACTGGTCTGCATGTCTGAGGAGGCCTCAGGAAATTTACAATTATGGCAGAAGGTGAAGGGAAAGCAAGAAACCTTCCTCCCAAGGTGGCAGGAAGGAGAATGAATGCAGGAGGAACTACCAGGCACTTATAAAACCATCAGATTTCATGAGAACTCACTGTCACGAGAACAGCATTGAGGAAACCACCGCCATGATTCAGTTACCTCCACCTGGTCTTTTCCTGGACATGTGGGGATTATGGGGATTACAATCCAAGACGAGATTTTGGGTAGGGACACAGTCAAACCACATCACCACCCATATATGAGCCTACTCCATGCTTTCATATGCACCCCATCCTTAGCAAGAGTCACCAGAGGCTACCAACACAGTGGTTTACTGCAGAGATCAGAAAACTTCTCTATAAAGGACCAGAGAGTAAATATTTTAGGCATTGAAGGCCATACAGTCTCTGTCATAACTACTTAAGTCTGCCACTGTAGTGCACATCTTATATATTATAGATAATACATAAACAAATAGGCATGGCTATATTCCAATATGTTGGTAGAAGAGCTGAGGCAGGACTGGCTTGTCTGTCATAATATGAAAGAGTCTTGGAAGATGTCCGGGGTCCAGGGTCTAAAACTCCTCGTGGCCTTTGGAACACCAAGCTCTATGTCAAAGGGTGGAAGGCTACCCTGCCGCACCACAAATCTAAGCCCAGGGCATAAAACCCCTCATGACTTGGATGGAATCCAGGGCTCAGGGCATAAAACTCCTCGTAGCCTCTGCAATATGCACAGACTTGTTGGTTGCTCTCCCAGGCTTGTAAACATGCTCTCCATTATCTCAAGCAGCAGAGTATATTCTATATGTGTCAAAGAAAATGCTAAACCATCACAGCTACTCTTGATGCACCGCTACATTTCTACCCCCACATCCTCACGCCCTCACCTGTTTACCCCCACATCCTCAATGTCTTCACCATCTGCTTCTTTGTTTGATCACCAATAAATAGTGTGGGCTCCCAGAGCTCAGGGCCTTCACAGCCTCCATGCCAGCGTTGGCCCCCTGGACCCACCTTATGCCCTCTTAACTTGTCTTTTCTCATTCCTTTGACTCCGCCGGACTTTGTAGCCCCCACGGCCTGGTGTTGGGTGTGATCACCCCTTCCCCTTCCACCCTTTGGCACAGAGCTTGGTGTCCCAAAGGCCATGAGGGGTTTTAGACCCTGGACCCGGGACATCTTCCAAGACTCTTTTATATTATGACAGACAAGCCAGTCCTACCTCAGCTCTTCTACCAACATATTGGAACACAGGCAAAACCTTATGTGCACTGAAATTGAATTTCATATAAATTTAGATGTCCCACAATATTATTCTTTCAATTTTTTTAACCACTTAAAAGTGCTAAAATCATTCTAAACCATTCTACAAACAGGTGAGGAGTAAATTTGGCGGCATTGTGGGCCATGGTTTAGTTTGTGACCCCCAGTTTGAAGTTCAGATGAATTTGGGGATGAATACTGCCTCCACTATGTCCTGGCTGTGTGAATTCAGAAAATTGCTCATCTTGCCATGCCTCAGTTTTTTCATCAACAAAATGGGGAGGTGATACTCCCATGGGGCCGTGTTGAGGATCACACAGGATGTAATCCAGGAGGCAGATGTTATGGAGAGTTCCCAGAAGTCTCTGGCCCTGGAGGGGACAGGCCAGTGGTTCTCTCCTAAAAAGCGCTGGCCTCACCCCCCACTCACCCAGCACTACAGGCCTGAGAACCAGAGTCTGACATAAAGGAAGTTATGATGGTCTAGTATCTCTTCCATGCACAAGTCTAGTGTTTGGAGCATGGACATATCTGTGAGACAGAAACCCACCAGCTGAATTACCTTGGGCCAGGACAGCAAATGTCAGGACAGCTCTAGCAAGCCTGAAGTGCAATAACTGCTCTGGATTTTGCTTCACACCAGCTGCGTGGCCAGCCAAACCATCTTGCTCCCACCAAACCCTCCCTGCTCCCGTCTCAAGGCCTTTCTATGCAGATTTAAACTTGCAGCAGCATTTATTTCCAGAGGAAGCTACAAGAAATACTGGCCCATATGATGCGTGCAGTGCTGGCTTCCCAGAATCTACACCCATTTGAATGTTTCACAGTGAGGGCTTGGCTGGCACACTTGCCAGTTTGATTATTCTGCCGTGCTGTCTGGTTGGCTTCTTCTACAGAAGAGAAATTAGGTTTAAACAGTAGAAGACTAGCAGCCAAACAAGACCAAGCTTAACTTTCATTCCCATATTCCTTCAAGATTTGATTCTTTTCCCCTTTTTGAAAAAATGAAGAGATACCAAGAAAAAATGATAAACCTTTAGAGTTTGGGTTTTCTGGCAGTGTTACATAATCGTGTGGACTGAAGTTTTTGTTTAATTTTAGTTAAGCCATTGTAATGCCCTTACTCTGTGCCAGGAATTATCCTTAGTGCTTTACCTATCACAAGTCATTTGACCCCTGCTAGCAGCCAAGAGATAGATACTGTTATTGTTCCCATTTCAAAGATGAGGCTGAATAATGAGTCACAAATGCTGAGTAATGTGACCCAGCCCCCAGAACATGTTTGTCATAACCAGAGACTTAGTTGAAGGTTTTTGGATGCAAGAACAAATTGAAGCGCATGACTGGCTGCCAGCATGAAGGATATAGTAGGGTCATTGCCTCTGTGACCTCCCAAACAGGACATCTGCATGGGACAAGATACTGCATTCTGCCAAGGAGGGATACCAGGTCCAGCTGTGGGGGTGGGAAGGTACAGGGTGAAGGCTCTGGGGCCAAGACTCGGGTTCCTCAAGCAGTGCCTGATCTGGGTGTGGTAGAGTCCAGAAGAGCCATCTGCTGTCCCTGGTGTCCCATGCCCCCAGAGCAGAGATGTTTCCCCAAACTGGCAGCAGTCACAGGCCTGGGAACTTCACGGTGGAAAGGGTGGCTGCTGGCTAGGCAGGCTCACTGCCTGGGGGTCAGAGAGTTGCAGCATAGTTGGAGGCAGGAGGAGAGCCAACTCCCCTTCCCATACTCCAAAACCTCTCTCCAAGGAGGGTGGCAGGCTGCTCCCATACTGGCTGGCTGGCTGTTGAAGAATCTGGTGAGGCTTTGGGAAGGTCAGAGTGTGGAAGAGGAGGGAGTTACTCGGCACTGACTCTCACTCTCCTCTAAAGACTCACCTTGCTGTGCTCCTTGCCTTTCCACATACACGGCATCTTCCCTGGAAGCTCCAGGGAGGGAACATCTAGACTGCTTCATCTGCCCAAACCCCGAGGCCAGAAGTCTCAGCACCATCTTTGGAAGCCAGTGAATAGACCAGCTGATGGGCTTTGAGGAGCTGGATTGAGAAGGACTATGGCTTATCTAAAAAGACATCTGTGGAGCCTCCTAAATTTTAAACATCAACACAAAACCCAGCAGCTGTTAAAAGATGAATCCACCACAGCAAAGTAAGTTCTGACCAGGAAAGCTAAGATGAATCACCACTGGAACACTGTCACAAAAGGTCCCCACTTTAATAATTAGGGGGGAAAATATGGTGACCTCTTCCACGATACCCAAAAGGCATTTGATAAAATTACACATCCATCCCTGACAATGAAACTCTTTTTTTGTTTTTGTTTTCTTTAGAGACAGAGTCTGGCTCTGTCACCCAGGCTGGAGTGCAGTGGCGTGATTACAGCTCACTGCAACTGCCAGCTCCTAAGCCCAAGAGATCCTTCCCCCTCAGTCTCCTGAGTAGCTGTAACTACAGGTGCATGCCACCATGCTTGGCTAATTTTTAATTTTTAATTTTTTTTTTTTAGAGACAAGGTCTCCCTATGTTGCCCAGGCTTGTCTTGAGCTCCTGGGCTCAAGCAGTCCTCCCACCTGGCCCACTCAAACTGAAATTACAGTCGTGAGCCACTGCACATGGCCTGAAAACTCTTAATAAAGTAGCAATAATGAATAATTCCTCATATCTTCAGTCAAAAGCCAGCATAGTGTTCAATGGTGAAACACTAGAAATTGTCCCAAATCTGTAAGAAACATGTCATGTCTCTGGGGCCAAGAGGGTTCCTCAAGCAGTGCCTGATCTGGGTCTGATAGAGTCCAGAAGAGCAACCTGCCAGTCCCTGGTGGCCCATGCCCCCAGCACAGAGACGCTTCCCCAAACTGGGAAGAGTCACAGGCCTGGGGCCTTCAGGATGGAAAGTCCTGGGATTACAGGCGTGAGCCACTGCACCTGGCCTGAAAAACTCTTAATAAAGCAGGAATAATGAATAATTCATCACGTCTTTGGTCAAAAGCCAGCATTCTGTTTAATGGTGAAACACTAGAAATTGTCCCAAATCTGTAAGAAACATATCATGTCCATCATTCCATTAATATTTACCATTGCTCTGTGACACCAGTAAATGTAATGAGGTAAGAGTAAGAAAGAAGAAATGAAAAGATAGAATCCAATTTGTTACAGATGAAATGATGGTATGCAGGGGAAGCCCAAGAGGATAAACTGAGCAAACATTAAAAGCAAGATGAAGTCAGAAGGTGGATGGTGGCAAAGTTAATATGCAGAAGAAATAGCTTAAATATGAACAAAGAGCTACCAGCCAGAACATGTAATGAAAGAAAAGGTCCTATTTCCAATAGCCACAAGAAGACAAAATGCCCAGGAATAACCCAACCTGAAAGTGAAGACCCAGCTGAAGAAAACATCAAAATGCTTCTGAGGAACGTGAACAGATGGAGAGGCATAACCTGTTCTCGGCTAGAGTGACTGTATTTCAGGATGTAAACGCTCTCTATATTAATCCACAAAAACTCAACTTGATTTCAAGAAAATCTCAAAAGGATCTGGGAAGGGGAAGGAAGTAACAAGCAAAAAAGTATATAAGAATATCAAAAAAATTCTAAAAAAGAGCAGTGAGAAGGACCAAGTCCTACTAGTTATTAACATAAAATATAAAGCTCAGTAATTCAAACAGTGTGACTCTGGCATATAAATAGACCCTTTCCTGGAACAGAAAAGAGTCCAGAAATAGACCTATATACGTATGGAAATTGGCTCTATGGTAAAGGTAGCCTTTCAAGTTGAGGGAAAGATTGATTATTCAACAAATGTCACTGGGACATTTGGGTTGCCATCTGAAAAAAAAAATAGTTGTTTTATACCTTATCCCTTACTCCAAAATAACTTCCAGATGGATCAGAGATATATCAAAAACATGAGAGAATTTTAAAAATAACCCTGAAATGAGAATAGCCTTTTAAAATAAAACACATGAACCTAGAAATCAGAGAAAAGCCTGGTCATTTTAACAATGTACATTTTTAAAACTTTCTGCACGGCAAAAAGACTACAAACAAAGCTTAATGACAATCTAAGGGAAATATTATATACTACAATGGAAAACAAAGGGCTAAGTTCCTTAATCTATAAAAACCTCTTAAAATCATTAAGAAAAAGACCAACAACCCAACAGAAAATGGGGCAAAGAACATGGATGGAGCTGGAGGCCATAATCCTAAGCAAACTAACTCAGGAACAGAAAACCAAATACCACATGTTCTCACTTATAAGTGGGAGCTAAACATTGAGTACACATGGACACAAAGAAAGGAATCACAGGGGCCGCACAAAGAAGGGAACAACAGTCAGTCACAGGGGCCTACTTGAAGGTGGAGGGAGAGGATCGAAAAACTACCTCTCGAGTACTATGCTTATTACCTGGGTGACAAAATCATCTGTATGCTAAACACCCATGACACACAATTTACCTGTATAACAAACCTGCACATGTACCCCTGAACTTAAAATAAAAGTTTTAAAAATAAATAAATAAAACCTACCTAGGCTGGGCACAGTGGCTCACACCTGTAATTCCAGCACTTTGGGAGGCCGAGGCGGGCAGATCACCTGTGGTCAGGAGTTCAAGACCAGCCTGGCCAAAATGGCAAAACCCCATCTCTACTAAAAATACAAAAATTAGCCAGATATGTTGGTGGGCGCCTGTAATCACAGCTACTCGGGAGGCTGAGGTAGGAGAATCACTTGAACCTGGGAGGCGGAGTTTGCAATGAGCCAAGATTAGGCCATTGTACTCCAACCTGGGCAACAGAGTCAGACTCCGTCTCAAAACAAAACAAAACAAAAAAAAACCCTACCTGGTGGCAGATTGTGCTGGTAGCAAGAAAAATAGATGTTTTAAAAAAGAAAAGAAAATGGGGCAAAGAATATGGATAGTATTTTTGTCTTTTAAAAGGCTTTTAAACAGAAGCAGGACTAAGATTGAGGCCAAAAAAAAAAAAAAAAAAATCAAAAGAGGTACTCACTTTCCTTTTTTTTATATATACTAAAAGAATAAAGATTTTTATTAAGCATTGTAAGTTGCATTCAGTAGCCTTCAGATACACCACAATCCATCGACAGTCAATCAAACCCAACAGCAGTTCATTCTTGCACAATCCATGCGTCAGGGCCAAACTCCCTTCAACTTACAGTAAGATCCTACTTAGTTCTTGTGGACAGGGGTTGGGGATTACACCTCATTTCTGATCACTAATGTGATGAAGAGCATCAGAAGTATATGAAAATGATAAGAAGTGATTCTGATTTCAAAGTACATTGTTTGGAAACATTAACAAAAACATCAAAATGATAGGAACATACCTGCTTCTACTAAATTCTCAATGGGAAAGTTCTCAAGAACAAGCATTTTGTTTCCTGCTACAGAATGGGGGGGAGGGGGGTGTGTGTGTGTGTTTTTTTAAGATCAAAGGGTTTTTTTCCACAGAATTTCATATTTGCTAATATGAAAGCATAAAACAGCAACAAAGAACAACAGTACATACAGCAGTGAATACACCAGTGTAATATTGATGTTCGAAATGGCTAGATAATTTTGGGGGGACTTTAGAGTAAATGCAACAGAGGTCAATAATCACAAAATTGCAAGGTTAGCGCAAGATCAGTCAACGACTAAACAGAGTTAACATCTTTTCTAGGACTATTACTGATTATTAGCATTTTTGTTTTGCAAATGGGCACATACTGATAAGAATGGAAGAAAGGACGATAACATGCATAATATTAACTACACACTTCAAAAATTACGAACCATGCAGAAGTTTAGCTCAAGTAGTAGTACTAAAGGTCTACATCCGATTCAAAACCACATAGTTCATTGATCACAGATGCATGGTGTGAGTCACGAAAAGTTTCAGAACACACTGTGTTGATTTTGAAAGGTCATTTGCATCTTCTATTTCAACTTTATCTCCATTTAACTTGCTCATAAGTATGTATGATGTATTGTATATTTAAAATCAGCAGAACAGCAATATTACTGTATAATTTTTTAGTTTTGATAGTTGCACTTTTTTTTTTAACACAAAAGAACCACATCAACAGTGATGAAATTTAAGAAAGAAAAACTGTGGTTGTGCCTTATTTCTTTCATAGTCATAAACATCAAACCTTAAGGAAAGCTTCATTGTGAAACAGCAATGCAAAATCAAATATAATGGCATGCATATGGTGCCAAATACTAAAAATTGTATTTTAAACTATATATACTTCAAGACTGCCAAAATGTGTTTTCTTTATACTTCAAGAAACACAATTATAGGCTTTTGTCATAACCAGTTTATTAAACTTTATGTGTACCTCATTTTAAGAGTGGGAGTCAAATGCTCTTCATTTTCTTTCTCTTTTTTGTTTTATTATAGCATTTTGACTGTAACTGGTTAAAATTTAAAATGTATTGTTTAAATCTCTGATATTATAGAGGGATCTGAATTTCCAAAGTCCTCATTTTTCTCTTACAGAAAGGACAAAATGTACATAACTGCAAGTTCTTTCTCTCCAGATATTCCTAAATCCTTACCTTCCAGCATCCTTCACCCTCTATAAAAAATACATTTACTCTTCTTTATTTAAGACAGCTGCCTCCAGAGCAGCTTCTCTGCCACAAGGGCTGTCTGTACTTAGTGCATTTAAATGACGATTTGTATTGCACGTTTTAGAGTCATTATTCAAGACACTTTCAGAGTGGCTGGGGGCCCTGGCATCACCTGGGGTCCCGTTCATCTTGGGAGTTGGCTTCTCCTCAGCCATCACTCCATTTTCAGCCAGGGACCCGTCTGAAGACAGAGGACTTCGATTCCCCAGATTTTGACTTAGATTCTGTGGCCACTTCTTCCGCTGAAGCAGCATAAGGAGGTCTGCCCTGAATCGCTGCCTGGTTTGAGGTACTCACTTTCAGTGTTGCGCAATCGCAGGGTCAGCACCCAGGAGTGAGCATGCTCTTAATTTTCTGCACCTTGGAAACTTCCCTGGCCTCACGTGTTAGTTTTCTATTGCCATGTAAGAAATTACCATGAGCTCAGTGGCTTAAAAGAACATATCTATGATTTCACAGATTCTGTGGGTGAGGAGCCTATACATTTTTGCTAGGTTCTCAGCTCAGGGTTTCCCCAGGCTACAATCAAGGTATGGACCAGGGCTGGATCTCACTCTAGCTCAGGGTCCTCTCTTAAGCTATTCAGGTTGCCAGCTGACACCATTGCTTGCAGTCGGAGGACTGAGGTCCTCAGGGTTGCCACGGTCCTTCTAGATGTCTCCTCTCCCCATAGGCAGTTCATAACATGGCTGTTTACTTTTTTCCTTGAGGCCAGCAGAAGATTCTCTGGTGCTTCACCTTCTTTAAAGATTAGGTCAGGCCCACCCAGGATAATCTATTTAATTAACTCAGAGTTAACTGATCGTAAACTAATCACTGGAGTAACATTCCTTCATATTTGAAACTGGCCCAATTTTCCAACCAGCTGGATGCCCACAGAACTGAAGCTTAAGAAACGTACATTTGTACAATAAAATGTACCTGCCGCCTGTCGACCGGCTCCTCTTCCATACCCCTAATTCCTGTTTTCCCCCACTGGTTACAATGACACTAGACCGCCTGCTGCCTGTTAACCAACTCCTCTTCCTTGCGCCTGTTGTTTTCCTTCCTGGCTATATAAACTCTTAACTTTGGTCAGGGAGGAAGGATGGATTTGAGATTTGGTGCTCTGTCTCTCTGGCTAGCATCGCTGGTAAAATAATAAAGCCTTCTTCCCTGGCAACACTTGTCTCAATGATTGGCTTTCTGTGAGGCAAGCAATGGGACCTAAACTGAAACCCTGGTGTTCAGTAACAAAGTTTGGTTCTGACCAGAAACACCTTGCTTGTGGGTCAGCTGCCACTGGCTGGGAGAGTTTCAGAAGCCTCCGAAGCTGCTGCCTGACTACATTTGGCCCAGTGGTTGGCTTTGGGCTCTCTCTCTGGCCTCGTCACCGCTGGCCCCAACTGCATTCCTGATTGTCTAGGAAGGCTTTGAGATTTGACATGTGCATCCAGACAAGTGAGTGGCTTTTGTGGGTACCAGACAGCAGGATTGGCTCCTCTCAATTTGGGAGCTGAAGGAATATCCATCTGCATGTTGAACAAGCCCAACTGACTGAGAGAGGAAAGCATCCTGATTGTTTCAGTTTGGAAACTCTTAGGGCTTATTGCTTGTTGCAGCGGTTGAATTGTATTTTAGTGACTCTGTGTGTGTGTGTGTCAACACAGTCATGGGAGGTCAAAGTTTGATCCCAGAGTGCAGCCCACTTGGGTGCACTCTTCAGGGTTGGTCTGAATGTGTTGTAGACTGATGGAGCCAGGGAAAGTCTACAGCCATAGCACCCTGAATGTGCCCGATCTCATCTGATCTTGTTAGTACGTGATGTGCTGTGGTGCTGCTTGACCCAGTGTTCTCTGGAGTCGGGGGCAGGGGTGGCCTTTAAAAAAACAAGCTGCCATAGAGACTGCTTTACCCAAAATTTTGGTTTGCAGCGTTGATTGTGTTACCTATTGGAGCAAGCAAAGTTTAGCCATGTGAACATGTTCATAAAACAGTGAGTTTGTGTTGCTATCTCATGGCTAGAATTCTGACATAAAAGCTATTGAATCTTGCCGGATGTGGTGGCTCATGCCTATAATCCCAGCACTTTAAGAAGCCACGGCAGGCAGATTGCTTGAGCCCAAGAGTTCAAAACCAGCCTGGGCAACATGGCAAAACTCTGTCTCCACAAAAAAATTCAAAAATTAGCTGGGCATGGTGGTGCACACCTGTAGTCCCAGCCACTCAAGAGACTGAGGTGAGTGGATCAATTGAGTGCAGGAGGTCGAGGCTGCAGTGAGCTGTGATCGTGCCACCACATTCTAGCCTGGGCAACAGAGTGAGACACTGTCTGAAAACACAAAACAAATCAAAACAAATATCAAAAAAACTATTGGATCTTTGTGTGTGTGTGTGTGTGTGTGTGTATGCATGTTTAGATGTATTTACACATACTATATATTGTATCTACCAAATTGGTTTATAAATACAAGAACGCTCATAAATAAGTCCAAGTGTTTTTCAAGTCCATGTGACTTAAATACATTTTTAATAAACAAACTGGCCCTGAGATTTTGGTAAAGTAAAAATAGGAGTGGCTTTGGGATTGTCAGCATACCCTTTTGACTGGGTTTTATCTTTGTCTCTGCTAGATATTTTGAGGTGTCAAGGTTTGGCACAGAAGGTTATAAAACTATGATAAACCCAGCCACAACAAAATGATCTCTGTGTGAATTTGTTTTCAGCCTCGGCCACCAGAATGAGAGCAGACCTGAACCCAACCCACAGCTTGCAGCTCAGCTCAGTTGAACCCAACTGACCCACAGATCCTGGAGCAAGAATAAAGAGCTGGCATTGTAAGCCATTGAGTTTTGGAGGTTTGTTACATACACAGTGTTATTTCAGCAATCACTAATAATACAGAGTGTTATATGGGATTTGTGAAGCATAGGTAGGCTTTATAGGGTGTATAAGAGATGTGTATGTGTGCAGGGCTTGTGTTTTGTGCCTAAGTAAATGGGATGTGGAGATGTACACAGGAAAACAAGGGTTTCTACAGGATAAAACCTACCCCAGAGTGGGCTGAATGCAGTTTGTACCCAGCCCCTGATCAGAAGGTTCCTGGGCAGGAAAGCCCACATTCTATAGCCCTGCATCTCTCTGACTTGCCAGTGGTTTCTAGGAAGGTAGCATTAGCCAGACAGGGGGTGTTTGACTGGACTGGCATTCAGCAAAGCAGGGAAGAAGTGGCACGAGTCCAGCCGAGTCATGTCTGCCCATACAACCAACCTGTGTGTGTTTTGGCTACAGAGACTTGTCCCCACAGCAGGGCTTGGCAGCTGAGGAACAGTCCCACGCTGCAACCCTGAGAGGTGAACAGAGGGGCTCTGTGTGGAGCAGAGAGCAGCTGCGAGCACATCAGCTGGACTGGGGCTTTGCAAGGAGCTGTACCTCAGAGATCAAGGCCCCAGGACACCCCTGCAAGCATCCCCTTTTCCTGCCCTCATTCATGGACAGCTGAATAGTGACTGTGATTCAGAGACTGAGCTCCAGAGTCAGACCATCCAGGCTGCTGCTCAGCCCACCAGCTGCCACCTTGGGCAAGTAACCTAACTTCTCCGGGCCGCAATTTCTCACTCATAAGTTGCCATGAAGAGTGGATGAGTAAATTCCCGTAAAGTGGGATGGTACCTGCTTATTATTGAGTGTGTGCCATCCTCCAGGCACTGTACTAAGTACATTACATGAATGACCTTGCATCCAGAAACTAAGCGTGATCAATGTTATTATCTGACGAAGGCTGGGATCCCCAGAGGACAGACCAGGATGCAACTGAGAGCAGTTTACTTGTGAGCTAACTCCAAGAAACACAAGTAGAGTGGGGAAGAGTCAGCAGTTACCACTGTGAATAACTGGGCTCCAATCCTGCTAGATTAACTGAGAGGTGTGTAGAATATGCATACAGGGCATCTATACACCTACTCTCCTCAGTTACAGTTGGAGGCTGCTCCTGGAGACAGCCTTGTTTGCTCACGACTGTCCCAGCTTCAGCCCTGAAAGTCCTATGATCTATGAACTGGGAAACCCCTCCTTCCCAACCTGCATGGTTGGCCACGCTACTTGGAGTGTACTCATCCCCAGCACTTCCAGTGCAGCAAGCGAGCAAGCCTGGAGATGCAGGTGCCAGCAACCAGGAGTATACCAGGTACTAAATGGTCAGGCTCAAGGGGATGAGGCTGGGGTGCACAGCCCCATTTTGGGGTGAGAAAAGTAGAGCTGAGAAAGGCTAGGTAATCTGCCCAGGAGTACACAGTGGGAAGTGGCCTGGGGGTGGGGGTTCAAACCCATGTCGGTCTGATGCCAAGGCCCATGCTCTTGACCATCAGGGTCCATAGCTCCTCCTTCCACATAGCAGCAACGGGGACATAGATTGGGGGAGCTGGGAGGACAACAGGAGAGCAGCTAGTCTTGTGACTGGAAACAGACTTATCTGTAGGCAGACTGGCGTAACATTCAAGAGGCCAGAAGGACAGTAGATGAGTGTCGGACAATAAAGAGGTAGAGCCTGTGGCCAAAAGGAGAGGACGGCAGCCTCCACAGGGGGCAGCAGATGCTCAGCTCAGGCTGCTTCCTGCTGTATGGGAATGAAGGACCAGTATTACTAAACCATCCAATTTTTCAAGGGAAGCTGGATTTTTATAGTAAATCTCTGAAGTATTACATATTATCTAAGAATTTTCTAAAATAGAAACCCAAACCCGTGTGAATGAAAACACCGCACATTGGTCCACTCACCTCTGCACGTAACCCTAAGGGCCGACATTGAGGACCCTTTTCTTCAACAGGGGTCTCTGTAGAAATGGGGGCTGGCTCCACGTGCATTTGGTGCACACATCCACCCTCACTGAGCTTTATCTGTTTTTTGTCTTTGTTACTGTCTGGCCATATTTCCCCACATGTATATCTATGGCAGACATCCAGCTCATGGGCACCAGAACAGCCACACTGGTTGTTAACAGATCAGTAACTAGCTGGTGCCTGTAGTCCCCCAGTCAGCCCGTGTACCGACAGTCCAACCCCTTCCCTGGGATTCCCACACTACCCCTCGATCCAGCAACTCCAGGGTTAACTCCTGACAGGTCAGGGGCCTCAGCCAGCGCAGATCCCTCTCATTCTTCAGTGCCCAAGCATCCTCCCTTTCTCTCTCCCTCTCCCATTCTCTCCATCACTATCTCCGTCTCTCCCTCGCTCACTTTTTAAAAAATTATACGACCATCTTGAATCCTTGTTGAGTCAAAGATGTAAAGTTATAAACAGTGGTGTGCTGGCAAATGTTGAACAATCAGCTCTCCAGGAGTAGAGGGGAGTCCTGATTTGTAGCATTTGCTGCTTTCCATGGTGTAAACAGATATTCACACCCTGATGGATTTCAAGCTACCAACATGAGCAAATGTGGAGTTGTTGAGAGATGTGCAGTGGCACACCGTTAGCCAGCATTTATTACATAGACACGAAGCTGCAAAACACAGATGATAGGAAAATACTTAGGAAATAATGCATTCTGAGTAGTTATTACCTTCGTTGCTAATATAATTTATTATTGTTTCTACAACTCAATTTTTTCATAATGCCTGTGTTTCACAACTAGGTACAAAATTCCTGAAAATTTTAGCCATCAGCTCTTGTGAACTGATGAGCTGGCTCTGGTAACCACTGGATAAATAAATAGAGGAAGGAAAATTACAAAAACAGGTGCTTGGTGGTCAAAAAACCAGGACCTGGGGGAGAGTCACCATCCAACCTCAGGTGGGCAATTCAGGCCTCTCCACCCAGAACCCCCTACCTCTGCAGCTCTCTAACCCCACTGCCCAACCCCACCTACCTGCAACAGGAAGTCGAAGAGCGCCAGGCGTGCCCACTCGGTATGATGGATGCCCAGGCATGGGGCCTGGCCTGGCCAGCTGCAGCCGTGTGCCAGCAGGGCCTGGTACTGCAGCCAGCCCAAGGCCAGAGAGTTCTGATCCTCATCCGGGTCACTCAGATGCTGCACATCGGGCGCCCACCAGATGACAGGCCTCGCTCTACCGTCTGTGTAGCGGTAGGGCAGGAGGGGGCTGTGAAAGCGGCGGGCCACAGCAGGTAGGCTCCGACGCAGCCCCAGCACGCGATCTACGTGGAAGGACAGGACCTCAGGCAGGTCCCCAGGCCTCTTGATCAGGCCACAGAGCCCCTGGGAGCAGAGTTGGCTGAGCCTGGGAGAGGACATGCCCTGAAGGGCACCCTCAGCGGAGAAGCCAACCTGTAGCACCTGCCCATGGGCGGGGACCCTGGCTTTGCCCCCCACCTCCCCCTGCGCCAACAGCCGGAGCATCTGCACGTCGTGGTCTGTCAGCCATGGGGGAGCCTGCCCATCAGTCCTAGAGCTGCTCAACAGCGTCTCAGCGTCACACCATACTGACCCTTGCAGCTTCTCAACAGAGCCAGGCCACTGATGAGCCCCTGAGGCCAAGGTGGGATCCTCTGCTTGTCGCCCACCAGTCAAGGCTCTGTTCTCAGCTGCCAGCAGATCCCTGCCTTCTGCTGTATGGGGCCAGAATGTCAGCCCAGCAGTAGCTCTCCAAGCCCGTAAAGCTGCCACGTCGCTCCCTGGGAGTGGACCGACCAGGGCAACCATCTCACTCTGTGTCTCTTGGATGGGACCGCCATGCTGGGGGTGACCCAGGTCTTTGGCTCCTGGATCTCCGACCTCATCCTCCCTCAGGAGCACAACATGCTGAGTACTGAGTCTTGGATGTCCTGACAAAGTAATGTCCCTCCTGACCCTTCCTGGATGCCTGAGGTACCCTCCTAGGGACTCCCTGCTTCTGTCCACTCTTGCTCTATGGCCTTGCTCCTCAGCACAGACCAAGATGGAGTTCCTGGGCAAAGCACGGCCTCTCCAGAAGCCCATGTTTCTTGCCCGCTGCCTCCGGCTGGAGCTCAAAGCCTGCCGGATACGGGTTGCAGGGGTGCCAGTTACCCCCTGAGGCTCCATGGGACCAGGGTCTGGGCCAGCAGATGGGCGCTGTGGGGGAAAGCGGGTGACAGCCATCGCAGAGAGGGTCATCAAGAGGCAGAACGCTATCACTGGCCGCCTCTTGCCACGCAGCCTTCTCCAGAGCCAAGACGCCTGGGAGACAGGGTAGAAAAAAAAAGCTTAAGACCTGGGAAATACAACAGCTCAACCCACAAAACAATGGGGATGGGAAGCAAAGGAGACGCCCAGTTCATGAGAGACTGAGAAGAGCACAGCCCAAGTGGAGGGACAGCTGGCTGCCTTCAAGAGAGGAAATGGGCAACTCCAGCCAACTGCACTCCTGCTTCCAAGCTTGGCTTGCTTCTCCTTCTAGGGCAGCCTCTGCTGAGGCCTGCAGACCCATGCTCTTCTGCCCTATTCTCCCTTCGAATAAACTGCCATTACAACACCGTCACCATGCACCTTAAGGGGTTTTTCTCATGTCTGTCCCCATCACCAAGATCTGGCCTTCTCTTTTTGTCTCCATGGGCCCATTCTGGCAGATCTCTTGATGTCCCCACACACATGCCCTTACCCTTTTCCAGGCACATGGAAACCCAGTCAGAGATGACTTTACCAGCCTCCTTAGCAACAGGGTGTGACCACATGACCAAGTCCCTAACTATGTCATGAGAGCCAACCACTTTTGCCAGCCCCACATGCTTCAAAGGAAGTTGGCTGCCCTGGCCTTTCTCTCTCACCATCTTTGCTGGTTGCACACAGATGTGGCAGCAACAGCTCTGCACATGTTAGCAAGAACACACCCTAAGGGCAGTGATTTCTCAACACGTAGTCCTTGGACCAGCAGTATCAGTATCACCTGGGAACTTGTCAGAAATGCAAATTCTCAGGACCCCACCCCAGAACTACTGAATCAGAAACAGGGGCTGGGCAGCCTATGTTTTAAGAAGTTCTCTGGGTAATTCTGATGTGGGCTTAAGCTTGAGAGCCACTGCTCTAGGGCATCATGAGCCACAAGAGGGAAGGAACACGGTGTCTGGAGCAGTGCAGCCTGCAGCTGGGAGTCTCTGAGCCTTTATGTGACAGACCTACAGGCAGAGCCCTGGTACATAATGGGATTCAACAGATATGTGACTGACAAAATGAATGGAAAATCTAG
>NW_012109019.1:0-42147 GCF_000951045.1 Mandrillus leucophaeus | reverse complement strand
GAGTCAAAGATGTAAAGTTATAAACAGTGGTGTGCTGGCAAATGTTGAACAATCAGCTCTCCAGGAGTAGAGGGGAGTCCTGATTTGTAGCATTTGCTGCTTTCCATGGTGTAAACAGATATTCACACCCTGATGGATTTCAAGCTACCAACATGAGCAAATGTGGAGTTGTTGAGAGATGTGCAGTGGCACACCGTTAGCCAGCATTTATTACATAGACACGAAGCTGCAAAAGCACAGATGATAGGAAAATACTTAGGAAATAATGCATTCTGAGTAGTTATTACCTTCGTTGCTAATATAATTTATTATTGTTTCTACAACTCAATTTTTTCATAATGCCTGTGTTTCACAACTAGGTACAAAATTCCTGAAAATTTTAGCCATCAGCTCTTGTGAACTGATGAGCTGGCTCTGGTAACCACTGGATAAATAAATAGAGGAAGGAAAATTACAAAAACAGGTGCTTGGTGGTCAAAAAACCAGGACCTGGGGGAGAGTCACCATCCAACCTCAGGTGGGCAATTCAGGCCTCTCCACCCAGAACCCCCTACCTCTGCAGCTCTCTAACCCCACTGCCCAACCCCACCTACCTGCAACAGGAAGTCGAAGAGCGCCAGGCGTGCCCACTCGGTATGATGGATGCCCAGGCATGGGGCCTGGCCTGGCCAGCTGCAGCCGTGTGCCAGCAGGGCCTGGTACTGCAGCCAGCCCAAGGCCAGAGAGTTCTGATCCTCATCCGGGTCACTCAGATGCTGCACATCGGGCGCCCACCAGATGACAGGCCTCGCTCTACCGTCTGTGTAGCGGTAGGGCAGGAGGGGGCTGTGAAAGCGGCGGGCCACAGCAGGTAGGCTCCGACGCAGCCCCAGCACGCGATCTACGTGGAAGGACAGGACCTCAGGCAGGTCCCCAGGCCTCTTGATCAGGCCACAGAGCCCCTGGGAGCAGAGTTGGCTGAGCCTGGGAGAGGACATGCCCTGAAGGGCACCCTCAGCGGAGAAGCCAACCTGTAGCACCTGCCCATGGGCGGGGACCCTGGCTTTGCCCCCCACCTCCCCCTGCGCCAACAGCCGGAGCATCTGCACGTCGTGGTCTGTCAGCCATGGGGGAGCCTGCCCATCAGTCCTAGAGCTGCTCAACAGCGTCTCAGCGTCACACCATACTGACCCTTGCAGCTTCTCAACAGAGCCAGGCCACTGATGAGCCCCTGAGGCCAAGGTGGGATCCTCTGCTTGTCGCCCACCAGTCAAGGCTCTGTTCTCAGCTGCCAGCAGATCCCTGCCTTCTGCTGTATGGGGCCAGAATGTCAGCCCAGCAGTAGCTCTCCAAGCCCGTAAAGCTGCCACGTCGCTCCCTGGGAGTGGACCGACCAGGGCAACCATCTCACTCTGTGTCTCTTGGATGGGACCGCCATGCTGGGGGTGACCCAGGTCTTTGGCTCCTGGATCTCCGACCTCATCCTCCCTCAGGAGCACAACATGCTGAGTACTGAGTCTTGGATGTCCTGACAAAGTAATGTCCCTCCTGACCCTTCCTGGATGCCTGAGGTACCCTCCTAGGGACTCCCTGCTTCTGTCCACTCTTGCTCTATGGCCTTGCTCCTCAGCACAGACCAAGATGGAGTTCCTGGGCAAAGCACGGCCTCTCCAGAAGCCCATGTTTCTTGCCCGCTGCCTCCGGCTGGAGCTCAAAGCCTGCCGGATACGGGTTGCAGGGGTGCCAGTTACCCCCTGAGGCTCCATGGGACCAGGGTCTGGGCCAGCAGATGGGCGCTGTGGGGGAAAGCGGGTGACAGCCATCGCAGAGAGGGTCATCAAGAGGCAGAACGCTATCACTGGCCGCCTCTTGCCACGCAGCCTTCTCCAGAGCCAAGACGCCTGGGAGACAGGGTAGAAAAAAAAAGCTTAAGACCTGGGAAATACAACAGCTCAACCCACAAAACAATGGGGATGGGAAGCAAAGGAGACGCCCAGTTCATGAGAGACTGAGAAGAGCACAGCCCAAGTGGAGGGACAGCTGGCTGCCTTCAAGAGAGGAAATGGGCAACTCCAGCCAACTGCACTCCTGCTTCCAAGCTTGGCTTGCTTCTCCTTCTAGGGCAGCCTCTGCTGAGGCCTGCAGACCCATGCTCTTCTGCCCTATTCTCCCTTCGAATAAACTGCCATTACAACACCGTCACCATGCACCTTAAGGGGTTTTTCTCATGTCTGTCCCCATCACCAAGATCTGGCCTTCTCTTTTTGTCTCCATGGGCCCATTCTGGCAGATCTCTTGATGTCCCCACACACATGCCCTTACCCTTTTCCAGGCACATGGAAACCCAGTCAGAGATGACTTTGCCAGCCTCCTTAGCAACAGGGTGTGACCACATGACCAAGTCCCTGACTATGTCATGAGAGCCAACCACTTTTGCCAGCCCCACATGCTTCAAAGGAAGTTGGCTGCCCTGGCCTTTCTCTCTCACCATCTTTGCTGGTTGCACACAGATGTGGCAGCAACAGCTCTGCACATGTTAGCAAGAACACACCCTAAGGGCAGTGATTTCTCAACACGTAGTCCTTGGACCAGCAGTATCAGTATCACCTGGGAACTTGTCAGAAATGCAAATTCTCAGGACCCCACCCCAGAACTACTGAATCAGAAACAGGGGCTGGGCAGCCTATGTTTTAAGAAGTTCTCTGGGTAATTCTGATGTGGGCTTAAGCTTGAGAGCCACTGCTCTAGGGCATCATGAGCCACAAGAGGGAAGGAACACGGTGTCTGGAGCAGTGCAGCCTGCAGCTGGGAGTCTCTGAGCCTTTATGTGACAGACCTACAGGCAGAGCCCTGGTACATAATGGGATTCAACAGATATGTGACTGACAAAATGAATGGAAAATCTAGCCCAAATCACCAAAAAAAAAACTCCCCAAATTAAAAAAAAAAACTCCCCAAATTAAGTTTACTTATTAAATCCATGAGATATTCCTTAGAGATTTTTGATACTGTATGCAGTGTGAGGCAATTTGCTGGAATGCACAGAAAAGGCACACAGGTAAACAGAATTTTAAAGGTGTCAAAGAAACAACACCCACAAAACAAACCAGATTCCACTTTTTTCCCTGCATGTGCTTGCTCTTCTGAGAAGCTCCCTTGTGGATGTCAAAAGAGTATTATCCAGGATCTGCAGTGGACATGTGGGTGAAGTCCATCATCGGTAGCCTCCTTCTTTCTCTCAAAAGTGCCACCTTTATCCCCCACAATCTACCCGAGCCATATCTATCCAGGGACCCCGATCCATGACCTAAGCTGATGGGGCCATCCTGGATCCTGACCCACAATGGACCAACAGATCCTCACCCCCAACCCAGTCCTGGGAGCATGGGCTTGTGATAAATCAGCAAGGCTGACTTGTCCTGCTCATGAAATAGAGAGCAGAGGCCCATTGCCACCCAGCCAAAGATGACAGCAGTGGGCCATACTCTGCTGAGAGCCAGTCTGCAGGGAGAGAGAAGGAAACACTTGCATAGACAAACCAGAGATGAAAACAGAAGGAAGAGCCTTGCCCAGCTTTCTGCACTGTGGTTCCAGTTCTGAGCCTGGCCCAGGAACAGCAGTAGCCACTGCCTAGGGCTCTTTGGGACTGAGCAGCATCCACGTAACCCATTCTCCCTCTACATCTGAGCTGCGGATCGTGGGTACTCCTGCTACATGCAGCCAAAAAGGCCTAATTCAGATCATCTCTGAGTTCCCTTCCCTCTACAATTAAAAGAGCATTTCCTGCCCGGGCGCGGTGGCTCACGCCTGTAATCCCAGCCCTTTGGGAGGCCGAGGTGGGTGGATCACTTGAAGTCAGGAGTTTGAGACGAGCCTGACCAACATGGTGAAACTCTGTCTCTACTAAAAATACAAAAATTAGTTGGGTGTGGTGGCGCGTGCCTGTAATCCCAGCTACTCAGGAGAATCACTTGAACCTGGCAGGAGAACCACTTGAACCCGGGAGGTGAAGGTTGCAGTGAGCCAAAATCACACTATTGCACTCCAGCCTGGGTGACAACAGCAAAACTCCATCTCAAAAAAAAAAAAAAAAAAAAAAGTCACGAAAGAGCCTTTCCTCCTTCAGTACCCATTTGACCTTCCCCTTCCTTCCAACCTCATGGCCTGGAGGAATGCCGCCCCTCATGAATTTCCTAATTTGTCTGCATTTTCAGTCCCTTCTAAGTCAGTGACAGTTGCTGCAGGAGCCAAACACATTTCTCAGCACCATAAACATCAGATAATAATCAAAAGGAAGTAGAAGTGGGAAATCTCAGTTACAACCCAGCCTTAAAGTTCCTCCACACTGGTTCTCTCCCTGTCCTAACCCCTTCTGCTTCCTGGACATGAGGCCAGCATCTCCCTCTTAGTGCCTCCATGAATGGTGCACTGATGTCTCTCAGCCCCACTTTTGCCAAACACCTCAGCCACAGGAAGCCAGTGTGTGGTGGTGGAAGGAACGCTGGACGGGAGTCAGCAGGCTGCAGTCTGTGGGGCCACCTTTACCCACTCTCTGGACCAGCTTCCTCATCTACAAGGGGTTGGGTTGGATGAAATAGCCTTTGAGGTCTCACTTCCCCCAATACCCAGTGATGCTAACTCTTGGTGGACAGTGGAGGTGAACTGACTCAGCTGTGGTCTCCCCTGAACCTCCTCCTGTCCATGACAAGCACCTGTAGCAGAATAAAGCTGCACAAGAGGACCCACACACCACCATTGCCCAGTAAGTCAATGTAGGCCCTTAAGGGTGGCTTTCAGAGAAAAGGGTTGAGATGAGGGTTTTCTGCCCCTGCCCAGTCACCACTGGGAGACCCAATCACCCACCTTGGCCTGAACAGTAAGACCACGATAACCAAAGCCTCCCTTGCAGCTCTGAACTGATCCCCCAAGACTCAGTGGGACACGCCAATACAGGGTGACTCAGGGCCAATGGACACTTTCCATCTACCTGAAGTTGCTGCTGGAGGGACCAATTAAGCTAACCTTTCCTCCCCTACAGGTGGAGGGGAGGAGACAGTAGAGAAAACCCCTCTGGCCTCTGGCACCCACGTGCTAAAATATCTTCCCCCATCACCTGACACCCCATGCATTCATGCTTCTGTGAAGCCAGCAAGTGAGCCTATGTCCCAGGGCCACAAAGCCCTGCTTGGACACCTTGCTTAAGGAGGGGTGGGGTGGGGACCAGCAAGCTAAATAAACAGTGGGGAAATCAGGTGAGGTCATCCTTCTGATGTCCCTCTCACTTCAGCCAGGGCCTTCAGGACCACAGGGCAGGGAGACAAAGCCTAGAGAATATTTTCCTTGTCAGTTGTGTGGTCCTCTAGACAATCTGTGTTCCCCAAACCTGGATTGCATCTGGAATCTCCTCCTGCTTACCAGAGATGGGACAGAACAATGGTTCTTAAACTTGCTCTGGGGCTTCCTTCATGTTCTACCATGGGGTGGGGGGTTAGGAGATGACTCTGTGTGCTCTGCATTTGCCACCGCCACCCACACCCACATACACTTCCACCAAGGGAGCTCTGTGTTCTTTACGGCGGGTTTAGCTAATTCACATTACTTGATATGCCATACATGTTTAGTCTTAGTTCTGTTGTAATATTTTATGTTATATTTTCTGTATTGTAAACTCAAAATAAAATTCTAAGCCCCCTTACCATCTGAATGGACCCCTCCTTTTGGCCAAGGGCCTTCCAAAGTTAACCTGAAAAACTGGTTGAGGCCATCATGGGAAGAGGAAGCCAGACATGCCTCATTATGCCCTTATCCCTTTTGAAATTTAGGCCCAGCCGACCAGCATGGACATTAACACAGACCTTAAGACTGATAGAACAGCCTCTTTGTCTGATAAGAAACATTTACAATCTATTCCCTCAAGCCAGCTACCTAGAAGCTTTTATCTGCATGATAAAACCTAGGTCTCCACAAGCCCTTATCTTAACCCAGACATTCCTTTCTATTGATTCTAAGTCTTTAGACAATAACTTAACTCTTTCAATTACCAATCAGAAAATCTTTGACTCTACCTATGACCTAGGAACCCCTGCTTCCAGTTGTCCTTCCTTTCTGGACCAAAGCAATGTACATCTTAAATGTACTGATTGATGTCTTATGTCTCCCTAAAATGTATAAAACCAAGTTGTAGTCTGATCACCTGTTCTCAAGATCTCCTGAGGGCTGTGTCACAGGCCATTGGTCACTCGTATTTGGCTCAGAACAAATCTCTTTAATATTTTACAGTTTGACCTTTTCATCAACAACATTTATAATATTTGAAGTCTTATACTATGTTTTCTTTTCACTTACTATGACTTTGTCTTTTGGTGTACATTTCTTGTAATATTTAGGAAATTTTGATTTGGGTCCTAATTATTACCTTTATTATTGTATGCCCTTAGTTGTCTGGTTCTTTAGACTGTAGCTCTTAATCCCCTAAAAAGAACAATATTAAAATTATTTCCTCTTCCCCCTCCTCCCCCTCTCTTTCCTCTACCAGTCAATTTTCATCACTAGTATTACCTTTTTTAATGTTTATCTTTGTACAATTAAATATGTTTACATTTCTAATATTTCTCAGCTTTAAATGATATTCTTTAGTTCTCTGCTATTATTAATGAAGTAAACAGCATATTACTTCTTTCTCCCACCCTTTGCCTTCATCCCCCTTCCAATTGTTTATATTTGTGTCATTTCTGCATTGGTACAATAGGAAGCATATACATTCGATTCCATCACTCTAATACCTACATTTATTCAGGTCTTAGTTATTCAGTTAAATATATTCTACGCACACTCCTGTCCCCTTGGCCCCAGCTTCCCATTATTTCTTGGTTGACTGAAGTTCACATGGGAACAATATTCTCTGATTTCTTGCATGTTCAAACTGTTTTCTACAGCATTGATATGTGAAGTAAAGTTGCCTAGATAGAAAATACTTGGCTCACAGTTTCTTTCTTTGAATAGCTTATGGGTTCTGCTCCACTGTTTTGTAACGTTAAGGGAAATCTAAGATTAAACTGATTTTTTACCCTGCCTGGCTGCCCTAAGAATTCTTTCTTTTTCTTTAATATTCAGTAACATTCCTAAGATCTATCTGTGTTGACTGTTTCAGGTCAGCTTTTCTTGGCACGCAGTATGCCCTATTAGAAAAGGTAAACACAAGTCTTTTTATTTCATCAGAATTTTCTTGAACTAAATATTAAATATTTGTTCCATTCCATGACTTTATTTTCACTTTTTTCTTTAGGCTCTTCAATTACGTACATGGTGGCTCTCCTTTATCTTCCTTATATGTTTCTTACCTTCTCTTTAATCCTTTCTAACTATTTTCATTTCATTTTGTTCACTGTTCTTGTTTTTATACTCTATTTGACTTATTGTGTTTTATCTAATATTTATTCACCCTTTCTGTTATTTTCCACTTTTCCCTACTTCTTTCCAACTCATATTTCACATCTTTCCATCTTACCATTTTTTCTTGAGTTCTTGCATTTCTGCTTTGTGGTATTTATTCACAGAGGGTATTTTAAGTTTTAAAAATTCATTGTGATAAGATTGCTCAAAATTCCACTGTTTCCAGGTAACATTTTCAGGTGACCAGCCCTCATCTGTTAAGAAACATTGCTGTTCTTTGTCTCCTTTTTTCTCACAGTGTCTCAGTATAGATGCTGAACTCTTTTTATTGTATGAGTTGGACCAGTCAATTGAAAGAGGTTCCTTTCAAATTCCGGTGGAATTTGAAATCATCTGGTTTTCATAATGCAGATACTCTCTTCTTCTCATCTACCCCATGGCCAGGCTGCATCCTGAAATATGGCTTCTTAGCATGGCTCTTTATGGATCACAGTGTCCTCTGCTTTTCTAATCCCAATTGTCCAGCTGGATCCTCTGAGCCACTAAACTTGCCCCCATCCCATTTCGACACCCTTTTTTGCAGACAAGTGGGAGATGGTGATTCTACTCCTCAGGCGTGTCACTCACCTTCAGGTATATTTTAATGGTGCTTTCTGAGATCTGCCAACTTGGGCTCCCTCTTCCACTCTTTCTCACTTCCTCCAACACTGCACCTGCATGAAACTGGCTGCTGCTTGCGCTGTTCCCAAGTATTTTGGTGACTGCCTCCTAATTTAGCTGAAAAAGGAATTTGCATTTTGTCTTCCATCTTCTTTGTTGCTTTCTGCTAGCCTCCAGGATAAGGTGAGGATACAGAGTTTATGCTGCCGTGTTTATACCAGCAGTCCTCAATGGCACATTTTTAAGAAGAAAGGAGGGTGCCCTTACTGAATGTAGTGACTAATCGGCCCTCAGAGCAACGACCTTTTTCCAACTTCTGTGCTTGGGAAACACAGCACCCAAACAGCCCTGAGAATTCCAAGGATTTTGCTCCTGCTGCACATTTCCACAAGATCTATTCACCAGCTTTGTGTGAATTGAGTGCAGCCTCCAAGCCGATCACTTAGCAACATTCTTCTGGAAAGACCACCCTTGGAGCCCTTTGGAGTGACATGGACCAGGAAGTGAGGTGATCCACCTATCCCAGTTAGACTTCTAAGAGTCAAGGAGAGAGGGAGGGACCACAAGGTCACCTAGCAGTTCTCCACTTTATACTTTATGCACCATCTCATCCCCTCTCGTATGGATGCCCCTCCTTCTGTTTCCAATCTGGCTAAAAGGTAGCACTGTCCACCCAGATACCCAAGCCAGAAATCTGGGCCTGACCTTCATTCCACCTTTCCTCTGCCCCATACATCTAAATCTTGCAAATTTTTTCCCCTAAACAGCTCTTGAACCAGTCCATTTCTCATTAGACCCTATGTGACTGAGCCCAGGTGCCCTCTTCTTTACCAGGACACCTGCAACCGCCCCCTTGGCTCCCACTCCTGCTCCTCTGCAGGCCACTTGCCACAAACTGGATCATACCCTTCAAAATCTCTTTAGAGAAGATCTAAATGCCAGAAGGGCTCTAGCCATACCAAACTTCTTTCAATTCTGGACAGCACCAGACCCACTGTCTCCAGACCTTTATACGTGTTGATCCTTCTGCCTGGAATAGACTCCTCCTCCTGTTTCCATTGCTCAGGTCTCAGCTTAGACACCACCTCCCCCAGGAAGCCTTCCCCTGAGACTCCTCAGTGAATTGGATGCCCTCACCATGTGCTCCCATAACACACTGTTCCTCCCCAAGCACACCCCTTTTCACTCTGTACTGGATTTGATCATTTAATGTCTGTCTCTCAATGGATGGGCTGATCCATGCAGGCAGGACATGGGCTCACAATTGCATCTCCAGACTATCACAGTGCCTGGCACATGAGAAGCTCTCTGCAAAATGAGCTGTCAGATAAGAGGGGTTATCAGGGAGGTGGAAACACTGTTCCCTGGCCTGTGGCACTGCATGTCTGCTGGTGAAGAGGGCTCCTCCAATCTCCAAGGCTCTTTTCTGTTTGGAATGCCAGCCACCCCCACCCACGACCCAACACAGCAGATGTGTTTTGTGCTCCATTATTTTAAAATGTACACAGAATTTGTTTCAAGCCAGTATGGTAAGACACACAGACACAAAAATAATTGCCATGAAATAAATTTTTGTTACATTCACAATCCACTAGAAACAGGAGGTGCAGCATGCCACACAGGGCCACACAGGGCCACAGGAGCTGAGATGGGCAGGCAAATTGAGACAGCAAATGCAGCTGAAGCCTTTACTGTGGTTTTCACAGTACAGAATGAGCAAGGAAAGTGAAGCAAACTGAAATTGAATAATTTCAGCAGACTCTAGGCTATAGGTGATAGGGCAGAGTACAGACAGAAACCTGATAAAAGAAGATGGGTGATATAGACTCAGAATTGGTTGTTTTGCACACGAAAGGTATGCTCACAGGCCATTTGATTACTCTCTCTTCTTAAGAATTAGCTAACCCTGGGAGGGGCAGTCCTTCCCTGAGTCCATAAGGCACCAGACACCAGAGCATCAAAAAACCAGAAAATAAGAGAATATAGTGAACACACCTGTGTTATGTCCCCGTGGCCCCCAATTGACTCCAGCTGCCCCCACAGCAGACAATCTCCTGTGCACTGCCAGTCCCCACCTCAAGGACCTGATTGCTCCTGCTTTCTTGCCTGCTGTGCCAGGAAACTCAGGGGAAATTAACACCTCTGGTGACAGCCCTCAACCAATAGGGAACAAAAGTCAGTGGGTAAATAAGCCAACCTCCCTTTTGAGAGGCATTCAATATGGTTGCAACTAAGGGTGCTCGATAGGACTGAGCCTCTTTTCTATAAAACAAATGATGCCTTGTCACCCCCTAAGATATCTTTATCTGATGATTTTTCTGAAGTGAGATCCTAAATTTCTGTCCCAATTAGATATGTTTTTAATTTGGTCTCTGTTGCTATTTTAAAAAACACACAGGTACTACATGCATAGATATGCACTGTTAAAAACCCATGTAATACCAAATAAATCAGGGCAAAATCGAACATCTCCTTCCCCTCCCCAGAGGAAGCCACAGTTAGCAATTAGGGTGTGCATCTTCTCAGGCTGTTGCTTTTCTTTGCATTATAATATATGCATATGTCACAGTGTATTAGTTTCCTGTAGCTGCCATAACAGATTACCACTGACTTGCTGGCTTAAAACAACATAAATGTATTCTCTCACAGTTCTGGAGGCCAGAAGTTCCACATCAGTTTCACCGGGTCAAAATCAAGGTGTCAGCAGAGCCGTGCTACCTCCAAAGGCTCTACGGGAAAATCTATACCTTGCCTCTTCCAGCTTTTGGTAGCTGTCAGCATTCCTTGTCTTGTAGTCCCATCACTCCAGTCTCCGCCTCCACGGTCTCTTCTTTTGTTTGTGTCAAATCTCCCTCTGCCTCTTCCTTATATGCATATTTGTGATGGCATTTAGGGTTCACCTGGGTAATTCAGGATAAGTTCCCCATCTGAAAATCCCAAATCAGATCTGCAAAGATCCTTTTTCTAAATGAGGTAACACGCACAGCATTTGGGGATAATTTTTCAGCCTACTACATGTGGTAATTATTTTCAGCATAGAGGAAATGACTATGCCATGACTTGCTTTGGTTGACATAAGAGGCCCTGAAGCTTTTTCCATATCTATCCATATAGAGGTACTTTACTCTTTTTCAACTGCTGCATAATATTTCACAGTGGAAATGTGCCATGATTTCTTTACCCATCCTTCAACAGAAGATACTTAGATCATCTCCAGTTTCTTATTATAACAAACAATATTGCAGTGAACATCCAATAAATGCAGCTCTTGGAAAGAATGTAAACATTTCTATAGAGGAGATGCCGCCAAGAGAGGAAGTTGTACGGTCCAACTCCTTCTTATTGCCCTTACCCTTTCATCATATATAAGTTACTATCTCCTTTAATCCTCACAACCACCTAGAGAAATAGGAATTATATAATTCCTATTTTACAACTGAGAAAACAGAAAGGTCCAGAGTGCCAATGTTTGCCCAGGGCCATATAGCTGGCAAGAATACTAAAGTCACACTAAAAAGGAAAATGGCCATGGACAAGTTGGCTTGGGTTTTTGGTTTTTTTTTTTCTTCTACCATGAAAAATGTGTTGAATTCCTAATCTGTATTCTCAAAGTATTGGATACCACTAGGGAAAAATAAATCATCTTTTAAAAATGTTTCAAGAAGACAGGCTGTTTTGATCCTTCTTCAGCCTCACTTGGCTTCAGAAAACGTGGGGAAAGTTGGCGGTTGTGCAGTTGTGCAGAGAAAAGTTTGAAACGGCCATGAGCAGATGTCCCAGGCAGGGCCACCCAAGTAAAGTTTTGGGAAAAGAAAAGCAGCTTTGATCAGACTGAAAGAAAACATCATCTGAAGAGAAATATTCAGCTGAAGAATAAAGAGTACATTAGAGAAAACATAAAGGGGAATGATGCAGAATCTACTACAAAGTTTGCCGGTGAGATCCAAACTGACCCTGTCACTGCAGACATGTCGGAGCGGGTGGGGGAACCCACCTCCTCCCCTCAATTCTGACCATCCAAGTTACACACCCTGTCTCTTCTGCCCTGCAACGATCATGGCAGGAGGGAAAGAGAAATGGAGTTACCTTCACTGTCTGAATCTACAGCTACCCTCTTTCTCCTTCCCGGTCAAGCCCCTACCTCCCACCCCTTCACAAATACCCCTCCTTAATTCCTCAGAGAAGATGCCCATGGGCTTAACAGTCCCATCCACCCACAGTTGCAGAGGAGGAGCAGTGAAAACAGGGGGATAGCCAGATAAATAGACACACAGGTTTTGTGGAAGACACCTCTGAGTTCTGCTTCTGCTCTTCTGAGCTGTGGTGCAATAGGCAAGTCACACAACCTTTCTGCTCTGTTTCCTCAGCTGTAAAATGGGGAGAATGAGATATCTTCTCCCTCCAGGAGTTGGCACAATAAATAAATGAGTCAAAGTATGTAAAAACCTACTACATGGTTGGGTATATTTACACAAGTGGTGGGATCCAGAATTTTCTGTCCCCACTTCTGGATACAGTCTACCTTTCTGGGGTCTGAAAACACTTCTCTTCCTGGGTTTTGGCTCATTCTAAAGTCAGAGTAAAAACGGGGATATTTGGGAGCATAACGGAAGGTAGAGACAGAAAGAGAAGCTCTTTCATTGTAAAACCACAAGCGTCAGCCAGGAGGAGGCCACCTGGGCAGTGAGAAGGTTCTCACTGTCTGCTGAAGCTGCCTCCAAAGATAACCAGGATGGAACAGGAAAGAATTTCTTGACCTTTTAAAATCACGTGGGAAGGTGAGAAGGGAAAGAGTGGGAGCCAGAAGGGAAGTATGTCAGGGAGTTAAAGGAGAGGACTGAGATTCCGACAAGAACGGAGTTGGGGCTGCCTAGCAATTGAGGGAAGGGAAACCAGGAGAGTTCTGCCTGAAGGAGCCCAGCCCACTGAGAAGCTGGGGAACTGTGTGGGGCAGGGGGCAGGAGCCACTACCAAACTCCCTGCCATTGCCTCCATAAGGGTGGAAACAGCTCTCAACCGGGAAGTTCACTTCTCAACCATGAAGTTCTAACCATCAAGGGCAGTGTCCTTAATGGCATTGTTTGTTTACAATTCTTCCTTCTTCCCCACCTTACCATGGTCGCACTGCAGATGCAGTCTACTTCCCTGCCTACTTTCTTTGACCTTGGCCATGTGACTTGCTTTTGCTACCAGGATGTGAGTGGACATACCATATACCATGTCCTATGGGAGGCTTTAAATGTGCTTTTGTGGTTTGGCTTGCCTCCTTGCAAATCTGTCCTCACGATGAGAAGAGCTTGCCCCAGGTGAAGCACCTGGAGCAAACCTGAACTCAACCTCCAGCCATGCTCACTGGGCCCAGCCTACCCAACTGCTATTACCAAAATATAGGCATATGTTTTGGTTAGCTATTGAGACTTTGAGGCTATTGGTTAAGCAGCATTATTACAGCAAAACCCAACTAATACACACCTTTTGGTGGCATCTCTAGGGCTCAATGTGTGCCCTTGGTCAGAAAACAGGCAGGCAGGTTAGCAATGAAACCTAGCACCCCTCCCTCAGTTAATAAGAGTGTAGTGCTGTCTCTACAAATGGGGCTCAGGCTGTGATGAGGATGATGGTGCAACGCAGTCACAGATATATCTCTTGAACCAGTTTCCCCAGTAAGATGGTATGGAGGGAGGCTTCTGTCAAATGGCGGTCTTTTAAGAAGGACTTTTCTGAAAACGTTTAGTACAAATGAACTTTGCCCAGAGACAGCTTGAGAAACAGGGACACTTGGAGGAAAGAACTGAACTTGTAGTTTATAGTTTGCACTGTAATAGGCAGCAGGAGATTTTCCTCATTTTGTAGGGAAAGGAAAGCTCTTCTTTGGGGAAATCCAGTGAGGATCTTGCCTGACAGCGGCACTAGATCACCACTCTCCAGACTGCCTCTACGCCCTGCACCACTCTACACCCTGACACCTCCACTGCTTACAAATATGACTGCAGTTGGCTGACTGCACAGGGACCAGCTGGCAGAGACAGAGGCTAAGTCATCTTTCCTCAACTACCAGATATGAAAAAAGGATGACAAAAATCTGGTCCTCCACCAAACTGCCATGGACAATGGATAACATGTTGGGCAGGGAAGATGGGGAGAAGACAGATCACATGCTCTTCTCCCCACCCAAAGGGAAAAAACTCACAAAGCCCTTGTAAAGTGTTTTTTAAGAGTTTTCTGGGTGGGAGAAGGGGTAGAGGGAACCATGTGAGAGTGTGTGTGTGTGTGTGTGTGTGTTAAAAACTGAATTTGGGTCTAACCCTGGAGTCATCACTAAAGGTATGACAACCCCTTAGTTTCTGTTCCCCGACCCTTGTCCCCTTCTAAACAGCCACCCTGTCTGATTCATCACTGCTTAAGCTCTGAGTTAAACTGGCAAAAATTTGGGAATTTGGAGTTTCTGTTCCATTTCTTAAAGTGCAGTTTGTCATAACAAAACTATGGCTGGGGTGAAAGGGAATATATGAGCAGACTTTCAGAGGGCTGGATTAAAACCACAAGTCCCAGCCCTGGGAGGAACTCAGCAGGCAACCCTGCTTTCCTTGACTTCCCAAAGTCAGACCCCAGGCAGGGAGAGCTGAACCGGCCTCTGGGGCAAAGGCAACAGACACAGCATCCCTCTCCAGTCAGATCTGCTGGGTCCTGGGAGACTGGGCTGTTTGCTCTACTGTGGGCAGAATAACAGGCATCCTGTCTCCAAAGCTACCACCAGGCCAGGCTCCATCAGAGGACTTTGATTTTTCCTCACACATCAGCAACTTCAAGACAAGAGCGGACTTTTGCCCCTATAATTTCTGGCTCAGCCAATTCCAGGAAAAAGAAAGAAAACCAAAGGAATGATAACTAACATTGATTCACCATTTACTACATGTCTGAGACTGCTTGAAAACCTTACTTATAATTTAATCCTCATGCCCGTCTTATGAGGTATATACTACTGTTATCATCTTTATTTTACAGGTGAGGAAAACAACACATAAAGAAACAGAGAGGTCAAAGGTTCACACTGCTGGCAAGGACAGCACTAGGGCAGGAACCCAGGTGGTCTGGCTTCAGAGCTAGCTGACCTAGTTGCTGTGCCACCCTAGGAAGAAGCTGCCACCTAAAGCCCCTGCTCCAGCCCTAATTCCGAAAGACTGCACTAGGTCTTAGGAGTGGGCCTTCTGTCAAAGGAGGCTTATCTGTTCAAGACTGGCCAGTTCATCCATAGAGTGGGGCTTGAATGAAGTCAAAGGCAGGTTGCAACCTTTTTGTATCAGGACAAATTAAGGAAAAATAAAAATGTTTTCAGGCTAAATGTTTTTCATTCAAAATGAAAACAGCTTTGTTATGTCTCTTGTCCTCCTCTATTCTTTATTTGAGAAATAGAAGAATATCAATGAGAAAAATGCCACCACACTTGATACACTCCAATCTGGAATATTTGAGAGGTAGTATCAGAAGCAGCTTACCAATAATCTGTTATCCTCCAGTTAGTCTAGGGCTTGATATCTAAACCAGGCAGTTTCTATGCTTCCTGCTCATTCCAGAACCAGATGGTGCCCCAGGTCCATGTCAAGAATTCTCCAGACTATCAGTCAGGAAACTGAAAACATCTGACTTGTGAGGTGACTACAGCAGATCCCAATAAAAATGACCACTTACTGAGCACATACCATGTGCCTGGAACTCTTAAAATCCTACAACATATGTGCTAATATAACATTACAATGGTAGAAATTCAGATTAGTGGCAGGCAAGATTTAAATTTTTCTGATAGTCCATGTACTTTTCACTTCACACACAAGGATGAGGGAAGAATCCAGAATCTTGGGATGAAGATGTGAGTATAGGGGGGTGCTAAGCACGGGGAAGAAACCTGGGATTTTGCTGTGATTTTTACTGTCTTTTTCAACAACTTCCTGTAACTTCACACAGCCCTTCCATCTAACTAAATACAGCCACTTCCTGTGACCTCAAACAGTCCTTCCTGTGACTTCATACAGCCACTTCCAGTGACTTCACACAGCCCTTCCTGTGACATCACACTGAATCTTCCTGTGTTTTAACACTACCTCATCCCATGACTTCCCACAGCCCCTTCCTGTGGCTTCAGCCTGGTCCTTCCTGTGGCTTCACACAGCCCCTTCCTATGACTTCCCATAGCCTCTTCCTGTGACTTCACACTGCCACTTCCTGTGACTTCACACTGACCCTCCCTGAGACTTCCCCTTGCCCCTCCCTGTGGCTTCAGACAGCCCCATCCTGTGACTTCACACTGCTCCTTCCTGTGGCTTCACACAGCCCCTTCTTGTGACTTCACGCAACCTCATCCTGTGACTTCACACTGCCTCTTTCTGTGACCTCACACTGCCCCTTCCTGTGGCTTCACATTGCCCCTTCCTGTAGCTTGACACAGCCCCTTCTGTGATCCCACACTGCTCCTTACTGTGAACTCACACAGTAACTTCACATGGTGACTTCACACAGCCCCTTCCTATGAATTCATACTCCTCCCTGTGACTTCCCATTACCCTTCCTATGACTTCACACTGCCCCTTCCTATGACTGCCAATTCCTGTGATTTCACACTGCCCCTCCCTGTGACATCACACTACCCTTCCTGTGACCTAACACTGCCCCTTCCTGTGACTTCACACTGCCTCTCCCTGTGACTTCACACTGCCACTTCCTGAGACCTCGCAATGCCACTTCCTGTGACTTCACAATGCCCCTTCCTGTGGCTTCACACAACACTTTCTGTGACTTTACATGGCCCTGTCCTGTGACCTCACACAGCCCCTTCCAGTGGCTTCACACAGACCCTTCCTGTGAAATCACACAGCCCCTTTCTGGGACTTCACACAACCCCTTCCTGTTACTTCACACAGCCCCTTCATGGCACTTTACATTGCACCTTCCTGTGGCTTCCCACTGCCCATTCCTGTGGCTTCACACAACCCCTTCCTATGATTGCCTACAGTCCATTCCTGTGACATTCCACTGCCCCTTCCTGTGACTTCACACAGCCACTTCCTGTGTCTTCCCACTGCCGCTTCCTATGACTTCACTCAGCCACTTGCTGTGGCTTCCCACTGCCCCTTCCTGTGACTTCCCACTGCCCATTCCAGTGGCTTCAAACAGCCCCTTCCTGTGCCTCACACAGCCCCTTCCTGTGAACTCTCACAGCCCCTTCTGGTGGCTTCACACAGCCCTTCCCTGTGACCTCACACAGCTCCTTCCTAACGCTTCACATAGCCCCTTCCTGGGGCTTCACAAACCCCTTCCAGTGGCTTCACACAGCCTCTTCCTGGGGCTTCATAAACCCCTTCCAGTGGCCTCATAAGCCCTTCCTGTGGCTTCACACTGCCCCTTCCTGTGACTTTACACTGCCCTTCCTGTCACGTCACACTGCTCCTTCCTGTGGCTTCACATAGCCTCTACCTGTGTCTTCACAGGTCCACTTCCAGCGTCTTCACACTGCCCCTACCTGTGGCTTCACACAGCCTCTACCTATGACTTCACACTGCCCCTTCCTATGACTTCACACTGCCTCTTCCTGTGATGTCACACAACCACTTCCTGTGACTTCCTATGCCCCTTCCCATGGCTTCACACAGCTCCTTCCTGTGACCTCACACTGCCACTTCTTCTGCCCTCACATAGCCCCTTTCTGTGACTTCACAGAGCCCCTCCCTGTGACTTCACACTGCCCCTCCATGTGACTTCCCACTGCCCCGTCCTGTGACTTCACACTGCCCCTTCCTTTGGCTTCACACTACTATCCCTCCCTGTGGTTTTGCACTGCCTTTTCCTGTGACTTCACAGTGCCCCTTCCTGTGGCATCACACAGCCCCTTCCTGTGGTTTCACACTGCCCTGCCCCTCCCTGTGACTTCACACTGCCCTGCCCCTCCTGTGACTTCACACTGCCCCTTTCTGTGGCTACACACAGGCCCTTGCCATAGCCTCACACAGCACCTCCCTGCCTGTGGCTTCACACTGCCCCTACCTGTGACTTCACACTGCCCCTCCCTGTGACTTCACACAGCCCCTTTCGGTGACTTCCCACTGCCCCTCCCTGTGGCTTCACACAGCCCCTTTCGGTGACTTCCCACTGCCCCTTCCTGTGGCTTCACACAGCCCCTTTCGGTGACTTCACACACACCCTTCCTGTGACTTCCCACTTCCCTTCCTGTGATTTCACACAGCCCCTTCCTGTGGCTTCACACAGCCCCTTTCATGTGACTTCACACTGTGCCTTCCTATGGCTTCATACTGTCCCTTCCTGTAGCTTCACACAGCCACTTCCTGTGACTTCACACTGTGACTTCACACAGCCCCTTCCTGTGACTTCTCATGCCCCTGTCACTTCACACAGTCCCTTCCTATGACCTCCCACTGCCCCTTCCTGTGACCTCACAAGCCCCTTACAGAGGCTTCACACAGCTCCTTCCTGTGGCTTCCCACAGCCCCTTCCTGTGAATTCCCACTGCCCCTTCCTGTGACTTCCCACTGCCCCTTCCTGTGATGTCACACTGCCCCTCCCTGTTATTTCACACCACCCTGACTCTTTCTGTGACTTCTCACTGCCCCTTCCTGTGGCTTCACACAGCCCCTTCCTGTGACTTCACACTGCCCCTCCCTGTTATTTCACATTGCCCTGTCCCTTTCTGCGACTTCCCACTGCCCCTTCCTGTGGCCTCACACAGCCCCTCCTTGCCTGTGGCTTCACACAGCCCCTTCCTGAGGCTTCACACAGCCTCCTTCCTGTGACTTCACACAACCCCTTCTTGTGACTTCACACTGCCCCTTCCTATTCCTTCACACAGTTCCTTCCTGTGACTTCACACTGCCCCTTCCTGTGCCTTCACAGAGCCCCTTCCTGTGACTTCACACTGTGCCTTCCCTATGGCTTCAAACTGCCCTTTCCTGTGTCTTCACACAGCCCCTTCTTGTGACTTCAGCCTGCGCCTTCCTGTAGCTTCAGACAGCCCCTTCCTTTGGCTTCACACTCTGCCTTCCTATGGCCTCCTATGCCTTCCTATGGCTTCACACAGCCACTTCCTTGAGTTCACCCTGCCCCTTCCTGTGACTTCACACTGCCCCTTCTTGTGGCTTCACACAGCCCCTTCTTGTGACTTCCCACTGGCCTTTCATGTGACTTCACACAGCCCCTTCCTGTGACTTCACACTGTGGCTATGCACAGCCCCTTCCATGTGACTTCAGAATGTGCCTTCCTGTGGCTTCACATTGCCCCTTACAGCCACTTCCTGTGACTTCACACTGCCCCTTCCTGTGGCTTCACACAGTCCCTTCCTGTGACCTCAAACTGCCACTTCCTGTGACCGCACAAGCCCCTTCCAGTGGCTTCACACCACCCATTCCCGTGGCTTCAAACAGCCCCTTCTGTGACTTCAAACAACCCCTTCCTGTGACTTCACACTGCCCCTTCCTTTGGCTTCACACAGCCCCTTCCTGTGACTTCCCCTTGGCCTTTCCTGTAGCTTCACACCACTGCTTCCAGTGACTTCACACTGCCCATTCCTGCAACATCAAAGTGCCCCTTCCTGTGGCTTCACACAGAACGCTACCTGTGACTTCTCACTGCCCCTACCTACGGCTTCACACAGCCCCTTTCTGTGACCTCACATTGCCACTTCCTGTGACCTCACACAGTCCCTTCCAGTGGCTTCACACAGCCACTCATTCTGACTTCCCACTGCCCCATATTGCGACTTCACAAAGCCACTTCCTGTGACTTCCCTCAGCCCCTTCCTGTGACTTCCCACAGCCACTTCCTGTGACTTTCCAATGCCCCTTCCTGTGGCTCCACAATGCCCCTCCTTTTGACTTCATACTGCCCTTCCTGTGGCTTCACACTGCCTCTTCCTGTGATGTCACACTGCCCCTTCTGTGGCTTCACACTGCCCCTTCCTGTGACTTCACACTGCCTCTTCCCATGACTTCTCACTGTCTCTGCCTGTGGCTTCACACAGCACCTTCCTGTGACTACACCCTGCCCCTACCTGTGGCTTCACACAGCCCCTTCCTGTGGCTTCACACAGCCCCTTCTTGTGACTTCCTACTGCCCCTTCCTGTGGCTTCACACAGCCCCTTCCTGTGGCATCACACAACCTATTCCTGTGACTTCACACTGCCCCTTCCCGTCACTTCACAAAGCCCCATCCTGTGGCTTTACACTGCTGCTTCCTGGGGCTTCACTTTACCCTTCCTGTGATTTCCCACTCCCCTTTCCTGTGACTTCACACTGCCTCTTCCTGTGACTTCCAAAAGCCACTTCTTGTGACTTCCCACTGCCCTTTCCTGTGGTTTCACAAAGCCCCTGCCTGTGAACTCACACTGCCACTTCCTCTGACCTCACCTAGCCCCTTTATGTGACTTCATACAGCCCCTTCCTGTGACTTCACACAGCCCCTTCCTGTGACTCCACATAGCCCCATCCAGTGGCTTCACCCAGTTCCTTCCTGTGATATCACACTACCCTGTCCTGTGCCTTCGCACAGCCCTTTCCTGTGACTTCACACAGCACCTTCCTGTAACTTCCCACCACACATTCCGGTGGCCTCACACTTCTCCTTCCTGTGACTTCCCACTGCCCCTTCCTGTTGCTTCACACTGCCCCTTCTTTGGCTTCATAATACCTCTCCCTGTGGCTTCACAATGCCTGTTCCTGTGACTACCCACTGCCCCTTCCTGTGGCTTCACACAGCCCCTTCCTGTGACTTGACACAGCCCCTTGCTGTTACTTCCCACTGCACCTTCCTGTAGCTTCCTACTGCCCATTCCTGTGGCCTCATACAGCCCCTTCCTGTGACTTCACACTGCCCCTTCCTGTGACTTCACATAACCTCTACCTGCGATTTCACACTGCCCATTCCTGTGGCTTCACACTGCCTCTTCCTGTGACTTCCTACAGCCACTTCCTGTGGCTTCACACTGCCTCTTCCTGTGACTTCCTACAGCCACTCCCTGTGACTTCTCACTGACCCTTCCAGTGACTTCACATAGCCCCTTCCTGTGACCTCATACTGCCCCTTCCTGTGACTTCACACTGCCCCTTCCAGTGGCTTCACACACCTCTTCCTGTGACTTTCCACTGCCCCGTCCTGCGACTTCTCACAGCCCATTCCTGTGATTTCCCATGCCCCTTCCTGTGGCTTCACCAAGCCCCTTCTGTGACTTCACACTTCTTCTTCCTATGATTCACACAGCCCCTTCCTGTGGCCTCACACAGACCCTTTCTCTGACTTCACATAGCCCCTTCCTATGACCCCACTGCTCCTTCCTATGACTTCACACTGCCCTGCCCCTTCCTGTGACTTTACACTGCTCTTTCCTGTGGTTACACACAGCTCCTTCCTGTGGTCTCACACAGCCCCTCCTTGCCTGTGGCTCCACACTGCCCCTCCTTGTGACTTCACACTGCCCTTTCCTGTGACTTCCACTGCCCCTCTCTGTGACTTCACACAATCCCTTCATGTGACTTTCCGCTTCCCTTCCTGTCACCTCACACAGCCCCTTCCTATGGCCTCACATAGCCCCTTTCATGTGACTTCACAATGCGCCTTCCTGTGGCTTCACACTGCCCCTTCCTGTGGCTTAACAGAGCCACTTCCTGTGAGTTCACACTGCCCCTACCTGTGACTTCACACAACCCCTTCCTGTGGCTTCACACTGCCCCTTCCAGTGACTTCACACAGCCACTTCCTGTGCCTTCACACAGCCCCTTCCAGTGGCTTCACACAGCCACTTCCTGTGCCTTCACACAGCCCCTTCCTGTGACCTCACACTGCCCCTTCCTGTGACCTCACAAGCCCCTTCCAGTGGCTTCAAACAGCCCCTTTTCTGTGGCTTCCCACAGCCTCTTCCTGTGACTTCCTTCTGCCCCTTCCTGTGGCTCCACACAGCCCCTGCCTGTGGCTCCACACTGCCCCTTCCTGTGACTTCACACAGCCCCTTCCTGTGGCCTCACACTGACCCTTCCTTTGGCCTCACCCCTGTGACTTTACACGGCCCCTTTATTTGGCTTCACACAGCCCCTACCTGTGGCTCCACACTGCCCCTTCCTGTGACTTCACACAGCCCCTTCCTGTGGCCTCACACTGACCCTTCCTTTGGCCTCACACTGCCCCTGTGACTTTACACGGCCCCTTTATTTGGCTTCACACAGCCCTTGCCTGTGGCTCCACACTGCCCCTTCCTGTGACTTCACACTACCCTTTTATTTGGCTTCACACTACCCCTTCCTGTGACTTCACACAGCCCCTTCCTTGGCTTCATACTGCCCCTTCCTGTGACTTCACCCTACCCCTTCCTTTGTCTTCACACTGCCCCTTCCTGTGACTTCACACTGCCCCTTTATTTGGCTTCACACTGCCCCTTCCTGTGACTTCACATAGCCCCTTCTTTGGCTTCACACTACCCTTCCAGTGACTTCAAACAGCTTCTTTCTCTGGCTTCACCTAGCCACTTTCTCTGGCTTCACACTGCCCCTTCCTGTGACTTCACACAATTTCTTCTTATGATATCTTCCAGCCCCTTTCTATTGCTTCACACTACTTCTTTCTGTGACTTCACACAGCCATTTTCCATGGCTTCACACAGCCTTGACTTGCTGCAATTCAGTGTGTGATAAATCCTAGAAGCCAGCCCTGCCTTGTAAATGACAGCCCACACAGTGGGTTCTTACATACAGAAAAACGTTCCTATTTGCCATAAAAATCTCTTGTGATCTCCTCCTAACCAATTTTTTTTTCTTTTTTTTTTTTTCTTTTTTTTGAGATGGAGTCTCACTCTGTCGCCAGGCTGGAGTGCAGTGGTACAATCTTGGCCCACTGCAACCTCTGCCTCTCGGATTCAAGTGATTCTCCTGCCTCAGCCTCACAAGTAGCTGGGACTACAGGCACGTGCCACCACACCCAGCTAATTTTTGTATTTTTAGTAGAGATGGAGTTTCACCATGTTGGCCAGGATGGTCTTGATCTCCTGACCTCGTGATCTGTCCACCTCAGCCTCCCAAAGTGTTGGGATTATAGGCGTGAGTCACCACGCCTGGCCCATTTCTTAATCTGCCTAAGCAAATGCCCTCTTGGCACATTTGAAGAAAACTATTTTGAACACTTAAAAGCACTATAGATATTTGACCTTAATGGATTTGTTGGGGGGTGGAGAGGTGGGAGCTGGGGGAGGTAGGAGGCTAAAGGTCCATGGCAGGGTATAATTTGAAATTCCTCTGAGGTTCAGATTTGAATCTCATTTACTTCAAGCAAATACAATAGGAGGAGCCAGCCACACATCCATGGCTGTCTGCCCAGGTTCTGCTGCTTAGCTTCCATAGCATAATATCAGGGATATTATAATCTTATTAGGTGATGGAAACTTCCTTGGTGAACAAATGGCAATAGCTAGTGCTGGGGAAGGAATAAAAACCAAAAGAAGCCTTAGAAAATGATGGTTCTCAGTTGGGATGGGCGTGGGGAGGGAGTGGTACACAGGGAGACAAGACCCAGAAAATATTAGCTTTTAAGGCAATAAAGAAAGGAATGTCAGACTTAGAGATTGCAGAAATCTATAATCCAAATGAATTCTCCACCCTCATGAAATAAGAAAAGCAATTCAAAAAATCATTTCAGCAAAGGTTTCAGCCAAGGTAAAAATTATTTTTCAAGAACAGTGATAGAAATTGAAATTTTAACTCTTACAGCCCACTCTATTGCATTTCATGGGAGAACATAAAATGCTATAATGTTGTTTCTCAAATTCGGGGATTTGAGAAAGCCTCAAGAAGTAGGCTTTCTTGAAAAGCCTTGAAAGCATTAGGGTTCTACTGAAGAGTATGGCCTGGCAGGAAGAAGGCTCTGGTTGGGTAATATCTGAGTATGAGTTCACCTTTTCAGACTCCCTCCTTCACCAGAGTGGTTTCTGTTATTGTAGGTATTGAGTTGCTATCTATAACTGCCTGGAGGCCAACGTGTGTCTGGTAGACAACAGGGAGTGAAGGATACTGGGAAAGGCATGTGATGTTAGGCACTTTGGAGACCCTCAGGGCACCAGTGTGGGAATCCAGAGCACCCTGGGGCAGGAGGCAGCTTCTTCCAAAGGAACAGTGTAGGGGTGAGGTTGCTCCCCAGACAAATTGTGCTGCATTATAATGCTATCCATCTATTCTGACCTCCCCTAATGCCAAGCACTGGACCAAGAAATAAGGACACCAGTGTGAAGAAGGCTTGGCCCCTGCCCTCCAGCAACTCACTGTCTCAAGCGAAGAGGTAATGATCTAATCATTTCCCCCATGCCAATTCTGGCAAATTTAGCCTTGCCTACATTCAGGCCACTTATCTTTCTAAGCATGTGGGACAGGGCTGGTGAAGCATGGAAAGCTGGACAGTAGCTCTGGGTGCCACCACCTGAGGACTCCACCAACGTCTGATGACACCATGAGTTTGTTACATGTTTTTCACTGTTATGGCTAGAAGGATGCTGCCTCCAGATATTCTCACAATGACTCTAGCACGTAGGAAGCAAATATCATACCATTTTATGGCTGAGGAACTTGAAAAAGAGACCTCGAAATTTGCTCAAGGTGACATACCATCTAAGTAGAAGAGCTGGGATTCCAACTCTGGCCTCCAGCCTGCAGAGACCAAGCCCTTCCCAGCACACCGGAGCCAACTCTGGCCCTGGGGACTTGAGGGCACATGGGGAAAGAATTAGCTTGGGCTATGAGGGATTTATCCAGAAGCATTTTCAATACTCCCAGATAATCTGGGGGAAGCAGTGCTAGTAGAAGGATTTTAAAGACCTGAGAAATACCTGATCTGTATCTTCATTACATGGGCTGGGGTTCCTGACACCAGCTGAGGCACAGGAGATGATGAATTGTGTTATCCTTCAACAAACACTTACACTCAATTCAGAAAGGCAGCATCTGGAAGGATGCACTGAAGGATACATAGGAGTTGGACTCTCTAGGTCCAACCCCCAACTTTGCCACTAATGAGCATATAACTTCACATCAGTTTCTCCATCTGAAAAATGAGTATGAAAATGGTTCCTCCTTCACCTCAAAGAGTTGCTGTGAGGATTCAACACATTTTAATATATATAAAGTGCTGAGAACAGAGCCTTGCATACATTTTTATAGTTATTACTTAGCGTTATCATTAAATCTCATGATTATTAAATCTCCGAGGTACTTGGTAACTCCGGCATCTCCTTTAAGTTACTGCCCCTGCCGCACTCTCTCCATCTGTGGATGGGCTGGTAACAGTTAGAGTCACAGCACTCTGAACACTGGTAAACCACGACTGAGAAGAAAGCATGTGAAGAGGTTTCAGGGACTGATGCCAAGGTGGTTCCTCGGAGCCACCACTTGCTCAAGTGACCAAAAGAGTGACCTCTGACTCCCTGCTCTGCTGCTCCCAAGTGCAGTTGACTTCTAAAGCATGGCTGCTCTGTACACACCTGTAGGGTCCTGGCGAGGGTGAAAGCATTCCTGGGCAGATGCCTGGCAGCAGAAGATCAGGGCTCAGACACAAAATACCTAGAAGATTGGCACTTGAGAAGGTTAAAACAAAGCTATAGTTGAAATCTGAGATAGAAAAATTAAATCTTTCCTTTTTCCTTCAGTGAGTCTATCAGATAGAAAGTCTGTAAACTGAATGGGAAATAAAGAGGCCCTGCAGTTGGGATGCTCATGAGGCATTTCCTGACAACCGTGGGCATAGAGCCCCTTTCAGCCAGGTGACCTCCGGCTTCAGAGGACTAGGAAGGAAGCAGTCAGCCACGTCTGGGGATGCACGTGGCACCATGGAGGCATGGAGGTCCTCCCTTGAGAGACTCCAGAACACCAACTGTAGCCAGCATTGCTGAGCATCTCCCATGGCAGGCCCTGTGCCAGGTACCTGACACGATGGTTCCTCTACTTCCTGCAACCTCCCTGGAAGGGAGGTATCATTCCTCACATTGGGAAGCTGAGGAAACTGAGACATAGACAGCTTATGTTGGTTTCTTACAGCCTCATAGCTAAGTGGCAGAGTTAGACTCAAACCCAGGTCTAGCTAACTTCATCAGTTTATTAGCCGGAGTTTTGACCCTGCTATTATAGAAGCCTAAAAGAATGAGTTGTTTCTCCACCTGCCTCCCTTCTCCAAGCAAGCAAGCAAGCAAACCTGGAGAGCTGGAAGCCAACCTCTTTCTGCCCCAGGATAGAATAAAAAGGCCTTTGCTTTAAAAGCCAACGAAGGCTCCTAGAGGTAAATTGAGCTGGGCTGTCTGACTGATATCAGGTCACCTGGGTGAGGATAGGCTTGGAACCAGACAATTCGATTTAGAAAAGTAATGCTGTTGTTCAGCTAAAAATGGTAGATTAAGCACCTGCCATTCTCTTTCTTTCCTCCTGAAATATGAAAATAATAATAAAGTGTTCTTATTTTTAAAGAACAAACCCCTAAGGATAAAGAGAACAGGAAAGCAGACAACCATAAAAGCAAAATTCAGGAAGCTGGAAAGCAGGTGAATAAGTGGCAATGGCCTTAGCAGACTCATGAAAGCTGAATCCTAAACTAGAAGGCAGGTCAAAACTCAACATGATTTACACCAAGGGATCCCCTAACAGGTCAAGGACTGGTGCTGCCAGGTGCCTCCAGAGGAGGCAGTAAAGATGAATAAAAAACAAAAGCATTGGCTGAAAGTTAACTTAAGAAGAAGCTAGACACCCAGATCTCTTATTCCATACCGTGAAGTCAGGCAGATGCCCCTCCTGCACCCAGTAAAAGACTGAAGATTGTTCTATGGAGAAAGAAAACCAGGGAATCTACATGCTGGGAGACATGTGGGACAGTTGAGGGCCGTGGGGACTATACTGAAAACAGGAGTTTTAAGAGAACATTTACATGCTGAACATTGAATTATTGAAAGGGCCCCCTAGGTATCCAACACAATGGCTAAAAAGTGAAACCTTAGTGGTATAGAATTCAGTTATTTGCAATTGTCCCACACACTTGCATTTTGACGAGATCACCCCCTAGCAACAGTATGTCCTGTTTCCACGGTCATGGAGACAGTTGGTTGCTGCAGCCATTAAAAGCAAAAACTTCCATAGCAATGGCTGCTTGGGGTCACCTATCCTGAGCTTCACCACTTGGCTGTGCTGTGCCTCTCACCTGCTTCCCTGTGACTACCAGGTGTGTGATACTGAGGGGTACACAATCCGGAAGTATAGGGAAATTTATGTCAAGTGGAGCAAAGCTTTGATCATTGGGAGACTGAAGGCAGTGGGTAAATTCAAGTGGTCCTGAATTCAATTTATGCAGCTTCTTGGATAGGTCCATAGGATCACACAATCAATTGCCTGTAGCAGCAGCCAGCTTGATAATACATCGCCATATCATCTCTCCTGTTTCCCTGCTTCTCTTTGGGTGTTTCCTGAGATTGTACTCCCAAATAACAGCACATAAGCCTCCAGCCTCGGACTCTGTTATTAGAAAACCAGGTTAAGACAAACCAAGGCACATCAATGTAATGTTTCAGAACACTGGGGAAAATATCCTCCAAGTTTCCAGAGAAAGAGGGAGAAAAAAATAAAACAAGTTTTATACCAAGTAATCAAGAATCAGAATGGCTGTGGAATTCTTTACTACAATACCAGAGGCTAGAGCACCATTGAGCAAAGCCTTCAAAATCTGACATAAAATTATTTCTTATAATTCTATACTTAGGCCAAACTATCAATCAAATATGAGGGTAGAATGAAGGCAATTTCAGGCATATAACATTTCAACATGGTTTACCCCTCCTGTAGCCACTTTTAACAAGCTTTTGGATACATTACTCCACTAAAACCAGGAGGTAAGCCAAGAAAGAGGAAGACACAGGATACAGGAAACAAAGATGCAACCCAAGAGAGGCAAAGAGACTCGCGGGATGCTGGGAAAGGAGCATCCTAAGCCAACGGCTGTGCAGCAACCAAGAAAGCGACCAGCTCAGAAGGGGCAGGTCAAAAGGTTTTGGGCAGGGGGTTTCCAAAGAAGGTGAAATTGATGTGTGCTTGAGTCTATTAAGAGGAAGTTAACTTGTGATAAGTACATGAAAAAAACTAAGGAAACAAAAAAGACGATTACTAACTACAGAGAAACAGAAAGGTGCCCAGGAAAGGAAAAGTGATCATAACATATACAGCAGTCCCCACCCCTTATCCTTGGAAGATATGTTCCAAGCCCCCCAGCGGATGCCTGAAACCTTGGACAGTACCAAACCCAGTTGCCATAAATCAGAACACATTCCTGGAAGTTCATGTCTTCCACCCACAAATTGAATGCCTTTTCCATCTTAACCAAGCACTTATCACACACTGTGGCTGTAACTTTTGCCACAGTTTGAGGTGCAGCAGCAAAACTAGCACGAATTTCTCTTTCTTTCTTCAGAAGACAATTTCACAGATAGCAGATTCATTCTTACTGCAGATCTTAGCAACCCCAGCCTACGATTTTTTTTCTTAAGTCGAGAAACTTTCATCTTTTCACTTCAATGAAGCACTTTCAGCATCTCTTTGTCATACTCCAATTGCTGGATCACTACTCTTGCACTTTGGGGCCATATCATGAAGTAAAATAAGGTTTACTTGAACATGGACAATGCAATACTCCAATAGTCATCTGATAACTGAGATAGCTACTAAGTTACTAATGGGCAGAGAGCGTCTGAGCGTGAATATACTGGACAAAGGGATGACTCATGTCCCAAGTAGGACAGAGCGGGATACCACAAGATTTCATCACACTACTCAGTACAACACACAATTGAAAACATAAATTGTGTATTTCTGGAATTTTCCATTTAATATTTTCAGACTGCAGGTACCCTTGGGTAACTAAAACTGTGGAAAGTGCAACCAAGGATAAGGGGTACTACTGGATAGCACTCAGCCATCAAGATATCCATGTCCTAATCCCCAAACCTGTGAACAAGTTACCTTACATGGTTAGAGGGATTTGGACATGTGATTAAATTAAGGGTCTTGAAATGGGGAGATTATCCTGGATTATCTGATGGGCCCAATGTAATCATAAGTATCCTTTTAAGAGGGAAGCAAGAAGGTGGCCATGTGATGACTGAAACAGGGAATCAGAGTCAGTGAGAGAGAAGATGCTGCACTGGTGGCTTTGAAGATGGAGGTGGAGACCACAAGCCAAGGAATGCAGGTGGCCTCTAAAGGATAGAGGTGGCAAGGAAATGGATTCTCTCCCAGAGCCTCCAGAAAGAACCGGCCCTGCCAACACCTTGATTCTAGCCATCAACTTTGGACTTCTAGTCTGTAGAACTGTAAGAAAATTAATTTGTGTCATTTTAAACCAACAAGTTCCTAGCAATTTGTTACAGCACCAATACGAAGCTAATATAGCTGTGAATAGGTTTTAAGTAGTCATAATGTAAACACTGATCTCACCAAAATTATTACCTAATTATATTGGGGGAATGGATGGATGAGAATGATGTGTCTGTACTGGAGGTGGGGAAACGTGGTGAAAGGCCCAAATCCTCATCTTCCAGAGAGGGGAGTGAATAAATAATGGCCAAAATTGAGAACAGTTTGGGAAGCACTGTTCCAGTTTTCCACCCTCATTTTTGATAAATGATGAAAAGGAACTCCAGAGAAGCTGTAGTTGAGCTATCCAGTGAGTCATCTTCTCCTGAGAAGAGGGTGGGTGGGTGTGGGCTCTTGTGTGATGATCACTCATAAGCTAGTTTATGTTTTGTGTCTTAATTAAGCAAAGAAACAGCTGATCAGTTAACCTAGCCATCCCCCTGTTAACCTGGGGGAACTATTGGCAAGATCTGACATCTGCAGTGTCAACTGCTAGGTGAGAAGTCATTCATTAGCCTTCGCTCTGAGCAGCTAAACATCTCCTTGGCCAATGAAATAGCTTTCACCTGAAGTCAACAGGTTTTATTTTCCATGGCCTGACCCAGACATCTCTCCCCATTGAAGACATGCTAAATACTAAAAACTCACCTCGGGAAGCTTAAGAAAAAAGGCCTTCCTCACTCATTCTGCCACTCCCAAACACCTGAAGCCTGCCAAAGTTCTTCAACCATGAGGCAGGCAGGAAAATAACAGAGTCAGAATCCAGGCTCTCAGAGGGTAGGTAAATGTTACCAAAACAACGACAGCCTCATAGATCCTGAATGAAAGAATGAGTGAATGAATGAAGGAATGAATGAATGAATGAATGGAGTGCGTATATTCAAAAGAGTCACTGATACAGTAGTGGGATTCAATTATCACTAGGGAGCAAAATCACCTTCTCTGGGCCAGTAGTCCCAAAACTTTTTGGTCATTTACCTTTACTGGTAAAAAATCTGACAACATCCTTCCAATATTTACAAACCATTTTTTTCCACTATTCACAAATTAGAAGCATGTAATACTACATAAATATATTCATTATAAAACATGGACAATAAATTTAAAATCATAAAAGAATTAGGTAAAATAAACATAAACAGCAGTTCTGATATTTTCCTGCTGCACCTGGTGGTAGTGTACCCACCGAAGTGGCTGAACCCCACTTTGACACCTTTGATCTAGTAGCAGACTGCCTTCACACACAAGATGACTCTGGCAGGGAGTGACTTGAGTTTGAGTCTGTCTGTCATCTATTATTATTTTTTGTTTTGTTTTGTTTTGAGACACAGTCTCACTCTGTCACGCAGGCTGAAGTGCCGTGGTGCCATCTCGGCTCACTGCAACCTCCGTCTCCCTGGTGCAAGCGATTCTCCCACTTCAGCCTCCCACGTAGCTGGGATATAGGTGGCTGCCAGCACGCCCGGCTGATTTGTGTATTTTTAGTAGAGACACAGTTTTGCCATGTTGGCCAGGCTGGTCTCGAACTCCTCACTTCAGGTGATTCGCCTGCCTCAGCCTCCCAAAGTGCTGGGATTACAGGTGTGAGCCACCATGTCCTTCCTCTTAAGGTTTTACTTTTAACACATCTATTCTCTTTTTAAAATGCATATTTATCCACAGTGTACTAGACATAATCTGAAGGGATTATGGGACTAAGTAAAGTAGCTATTTTGCTGTGTGAGTCAGGAGGATCACCAAGATTGAGATCAGTGCCCTAGAGATTCATTGCAGAAATAAATTAATCAAATGGAGTCCAGGCACATTTGAATAAGAGAATTAAGGCATAATGAACACCTGTCATTCTCAAACATTCAGAAATGAAAATCAGAGAAAAAGGTGTGGAAACAAGGAAGGTGGGAATTGTTGAGCTTCATTTCCAAGCATAAAAGAACTGAAGAATGAGATGGCTGTAAACCAATGTTTTCCTCACTCAGAACCGCCCAATAGAAATACAATGTGAACCACATAGGAAATTTCAAAGTTTCTAGTGGCCAAATTTTTTAAAAAAGAAAAAGAAACAATTGAAACTGATTTTAATAATATATTTTATTTAACCTGATACATAAAAATATTATCAGTTCAACATGTTATCAATATAAAAACTATTAATGAGATATTTTACACTTTTTGTAAAGTCTTTGATATCCAATGTGTATTTCACACAAACAGCACATCTCAGTTCAGACTAGCTACATTTCAGTATGTGGCTGGTGGCTGCAATATTGAACAGCACAGCTCTAAACCAAGGCAGAGGTCCTTGGAGCCCCAGGAGCCCAAAGAATGCTTGAGAAACGCGATACTAAAGGATAAACAGCAGCAGATCACTCAGACCAATAAAAACACAAAAGCAAGCATAAAAAATTGTGGTACAGTAGAGTCCCAACTTATGAGAGAGTCAGATTCTGAATACAGCAAATCAGACAAAAATTAAGTCCAGATCAGAACTACTCTTGAAAATCCCTTAAGAAATTGATACGCCATCAATTTTTCCTCCAGTCTTAGGACACATGCTGAGTCTTTTGTCTCAACAAAATAAAACCGCAGAGTTGGAAAATTATGTCACGTACTCAGCCTCTGGGATTGTCAGTCTTGAGAAACAAACTAAACCATCTGACAAGGAGGATTCTGGGAAGAAGAATGTTTGAATGCAGACCTACCTGGCTCCACTCACATTTAAAAGGAGACCAGCGATTATTAACACCAGAATAGTAAGCTGATTTCCAAAACTTCCAATCAGCGAGCTTTCTATGCTGTGTAACTTTTAGTAATAAAAAGCATCCCAAAGGGAAGGGAGGGCATACGTGACAGTAGAAAGGGCAGGGCACCCAGGAAGCCTTGAGGAGACACAACTGCGGGTGGGAAAGAGGGTGGTTGAAGAGAGACAGGCAGCCGGTCAGACCCCTGGAGCCTGCAGGAGAAGGGGAAGGGGCGAGGCAAGGACCCACCTCACAGGAAGCCTCCCTACCCCTCAGAAATTCTTCCTCCAAAGCAAACTTGACTGCCAGCAGTCTAATTACACCCGCAGAGGCCCACCTGTCCCCACCTTCACCTTTCTCACCTAATCTCATGTCTCACTGAGGCGCCTGGAAAAATTAAGTGTCCCTGGAAGTAAGTAGCCATAGCCCCTCACCTTGGATTTCAGCTCTTCTCTTTTGAAAGGGATCAAATGAATCAGTATTTCCCCTCAGCTCCCTGTCTGCAGCTTCATGTTCACAAACAAATAGGCAAGCTCTGCATTCTTGTCCACATGCTTGCTAGAGGCTGCATGAGCCTGCTGAGCACAGATCAATATTTCATAATATCTGGCTCCTTTTCTTTGTTCTGGCCTCCTGCCCTGCTCTGGCCAGGCCAAGTCCGTTGCAGGCTAGATGTGGCCACGTGCTGTTTGGATTTAGCTGTATCCAGCGTTAGAAGGAATGATGGCTTTCCCGGACTGCATATCATCAAGTTCCACGGAGAAAAGCAGCAGCTGGAAGGGTTTTGCTCCTTCCCTTGTGTCATGACGTGGAACTTCTTGCAGCACATGACCTGGGGTCAGCTTTCTGGACTAGGCCCACAATGTCTGGGCCCTGCTCAGGGTTCTGCCAAGGTGAAGATCTGGCACTGGGTGTTCCCAACACTGAGGCGTCTGGAATGATGCATCTGGTGGACAGGGCGGGGCAGGGGTGGAGGAGGGGAAGAGGAGCCAAGGAGACAGCACTCCTCCTAGGCAGGGAAATGGGGACTCAATCCCTCTACCTTCCTGTGACAGGCACCCAGGCATCTCCACCAGTTCATGATGGTGCCATACAGTCTCAAAAGAACAAAGCTTTTCCTGTCTTCATGGAAATGTAAAACTCAGTTGAGGAAATGAGTCCAGGACAGATTTTCAAAGACAAAACTAGCAAGCAGGAGAAATTAATCTTCACGGTCCTCCGTGCCCTACCTTGCCCCAAAATACGACGACAATTAAATTGTCCATCACCTCATCCATGTGTTGAATGACTGTACAGTTAATTCCTTGGGAGCAGCACTCTACAACTAAAGTGAGAAGGATATTCTTTACAAAGTATGAATGTGATTTTCCTGCTTGCTTTCCTGAGAACCTGAGCTTGATCTTATTCATCTACTGGGAAATGTGACAGAGGAATGTTACAAAGATAATATGCAGCGTGGGCCAAGGGAATGTTCGCCTTCCGATGTGTGAAATAGAATTATATGGAAATGCATGGTCTTGTAGGCATGGCTGCTGTCTTGGGAGATGATTTCCCAGATTTCTTCATCTCTCTCTTTAGCATCAAAAGCCAAGCCTGGAGAATCTTGCTGATTGGCCCAGGGGCCTCCAGTTTGAGTCCCCTGTTTATGCGATCTCCTTCTGCTTTTGAGACTCTGGCTGCCTGTCCACAAACTCAAAGAGGAACATGACTGAAGAGCAAATCCCTACCTCTGGAAGTGGTAGAACACAGCAGTTACTTGTTAAATATCTAGTAACTACTGATTTTTCTTGTTTTGGTAGATGGGAGTCAGAAAGCCTTGGAAAGGCCACATTGGTCTAACTCAGTCCCAGGAGCACACAGCACCAGCCTGACCGCTCTCACAGGACTGGGCCAACCGATGATGGGTAAGAACACATGGTCCTCAAGGCAGAGCCTGGACAGCCCCTGTAGTTAACTGAATACTGACTCCAAAGATGTTCAGGCCCTAATCTCTGGGACCTGGGACCTTTGCATATGTGATAAAATTAAGGTTCTTGAGAGAAAGAGACTGTCTTAGATTAGCTGGGTGGGCTCTAAATGTGATCACAAGTGTCTGTATTAGAGGCAGGTGGAGGGAGAAATGAATACAGAAGAGGGGACAGCAAAGTGATGATGAAAGCAGAGACTGGAATGATGGTCTCTGAAGATAGAGGAGTTCCTGGCACAAGCCAGTAACACAGGCAGCTGCTAGAAGCCAGAAAAGGCAAGAAAAAGGATTCTCCCCTAGAACCTCCAAAGAAAACCAGCCCTTCCGACAACTTGAGTTTAGTCCAGTGAAACTGGTTTTGGACTTCCGAGCAGAGCCTTAGAGAAAAAATTTGTGTTGTTTTGAGCCACTCAATGTGTGTTCATTTGTTACAGCAACAATGGGAAACGAACACAACCCCTACACTGGCTGCTGCAGAGATTGGAGGCACGGCCTCTTTAAGATGCCTTTCTACTGTAGGAGTCCCTGGGCAGCAAGGGGGCCAAGAGGGCCAGGCCCCGCATGCCCACCTCAGGAATCTGAGTACATCAGGGTGGGCTGCGAGAGAGCCAGCCACTGAAGCCTCAGTAGACAAGCTCAGTAGACAAGCCTCAGTAGACAGCCCTGCCCTGGGAGGAACAGTGGGGAGGCAGGCTTGGGGCTGACAGCTAGACCCAGGACAGAGGTTGCTGAGCACCTTCACCCCAGGGTTTGCTGCATGTGGAAGGCGCCTACCTGTGGAGGAGAAGCACCAGTGTGCGCCAGCTCCGTCCAGAATGTGGAGAATACATAGGCAGGAGCGGTGATTTGAAAATGCAACAATGCATGCACTGCCTTCCAAATTGGCTTCATACCCACCAACCTGAACCAAGTTCCAGAAGAGGGGCAGCTCCATGAAAACGAGAGAGGAGTTCAATCAGATTGTCACACTGTGATTGGAACCCATTAGTACAAGGGAAAGAAAAGGAAGAAAAGAGAAAAGGAAGAGAGGAAAAAAATAAGTCATCAGGGTATATTATTTCATGAGACTTTAATTTCAGCTATACGCACTGATATGTACATGTGCACACACACACACACATATATTGGGTCACAATGTAAAATGTATCCCTATGCATATTGGTTTAAAAAAAAAAAAGTCCAAAAGCCAATACATAAAATGACATAGTTGTGGCAGTAAGAAACAAAGAGGCTTTTCCCACCCTCTGAAACCTAGGGAAGCTGACACGGATTAGAGGGTCCCTCCACCCAAATCTAGGCATCACTAGTAGCCATGGAGGAACAAGTCAGCACCAGTTATAACCAGAGAAGTGATATCAGGTGAACTGGCACCAGAAAATCCCAGGTTAGCACCTAAGGTCACAGGGAGCAGGAGTGAGCAGGTGGGAGGAAGAGCCACCAAGAGGAGAGGGCCACCCACACAGGCAGTCTGTCATAGCAGGAGGCAGTGTGCCCGCCGCACACTCCTGCTGAGACACCTGTCCCGGGTATCCTAGCTCTTCACTCATTTCTAAAATGGTGGAAAGCTTAGCACCCACCTCCTAGGGTTGATATGAGTGTTTAATGAGTTAATGTGTATACAGTTCTATAAAAGTCACTATAAAAGTCACAGGGACATAGTAACTGTTCAAAAGGTGGTCGCTCCCATTATTAACATTACCCTGCTAAGAAAAAGCTACAGCAAAGGGCAACCTGGGCTAAGGAGCTGAGCTCCTGGTCCACGCTAGACACACCCACCAGCCACAAACTCTGCCAGGAGGCCTAGTCCCGAGTGCGTCTCCATCGCTTGCCCTGCCCCCACCACCTCTTCTCCTTCAGCCTCTCCTGGTTCTCGGATATGAGGCCCCCAGAACATTCCACAAAAGCTGACCCTTCATTCAACCAGCTCTTGGGTGGAGACCCCTTCCATTAGGAGTTCTCCCAGCTGCATCTTCTGCAGTGTTGGAGCTCATCACAACCAATGTCCTCCATACAGTGGACAGCAAGGCGATGTCCTAGACCCCTTAAAGGACTTCAGAAGTGGCCAGCAGCAGTGTGCCTGCTGGGAAGCTAATACCCCCAGGAGCAGCCCTCAACCTATGGTAGACAGGAATTGGTAAATAAACCTCCGGCCTCTTTACCTGTGGGGGAGGACAACTCCTAAGAGTGGCATGTTCCTCAAGGTCTCCCAGAAGTTCCCAGCAGGACCGAGCCCCCAAAGTCCCCAGCAGGAACCTGCCCTCTCATGCACCCTGCACTGGCTGTCTTCCCTGTCTCGCTTCCTCCCTACCTGCTGCTGTCTTCTGATGACGTCTTCCAGATAAACTGCTTGCACTGGAATCCTGGTCTCAAGGTCTCCTTCTGGAGGAAGCCAACCTAAGACACAACCTTATAGGGCCATTATACTAATTAAATGAAATAACTGTCAAATGCTTACCATTATTCTAGACCCACAATAGATGCTCAATAAACATAAGCTATGAGGGGGAAGAAGAGGAGGAGAACGCCTCTATTGTGCAGTTGTTATTCCAGGTACAACTGAGGAGGGAAGAATCTGCACCCAGTGAGGGCCAGAACAGCCCATGGAGGAGAGGCCCCTGGGAGACACACCTTTGAAAAAGAATGTGCATGTGTTGTTTTCCAATCTGAAGATGATTCTCTCCATCTCTGTGGATCCCAGATCTATCTCTCTTTCTCTTTCCACACTCACCTCTCTCTCTCTGTCTCTCATGCATGTGAAAGTAGTAGCTTGAACATGTAATACCTGACACTTGAAACACAGAAAGTCAGGCCAAAAGGGGGCTCCGAAGAGCAGGGAGCAGAGGCCAGAGGTGGGATCAGCAAGACTTACTGAGGCCTTCTCACCCTCAGACCCAGCAACTCAACCCCAGACACTTCACACACAAAACTATGTTCCTCTGCCTCTCTGAAATGGAGTTGCAGATGTCACCCAAGGTGCAGGTAGCGGAGGGTAGAGTGTGGGCAGGAAGAAAAAAATCATTCATCTCCTGTCCCAGATGAGGAACCCTGGCTGGTGGGGTTGGTCATCGCAGGGCCCCTCGGCCTGGACATGATTCCAGCCCAGGTTCCAGCCTCCGCTCTGAAACTGCTCGGCCTATGAAGGGTGCACGGGATGTGCAGTTCTGCACAGGGCTCTTCGCACATGCAGCTGCCAGCTCTCTGCTCCAGGGACAGAGTGACCTACTTGTCATCAGAAAGACAAATGGCCTCTTAGAGTTTGTGCACATTCTCCAAGGAGACCACAAGTCCTGAGACTCAGTGTGGATGACCCATAGCCCACGGGGCACAGGCTGAGCCAGGAACTGAGTATCCTACACCCAAATGGTCACAGGGAGCACCCCTCAGTCCCTGACCACAGGACCATGACCTTTCTCCAGTCCCCAAACTATTTGACAAGTTTCATCTCTGGGCCTAGAGGGGAGATGGCCAGGTCCCCGTGGCCTCCTGCCATCACCAGCCTAGCATAGCTGCAAACAACACATGGGCTATTGATCCCAACTCCACTGTGTCCTTGCTGTGTGACCTTGGGCCTTGATCTCCTCATCTGTATAATGGGGGTCATAACAGTACCTAGTACCTCCTTCATAGGGTGGTCCATTCATTAGTTCATTAAGCAGGTATTTCCTGAGCCAAGCACTGTTCCAGGCAGAAGAGAAACATCATGAACAAAAGAGACAAAAGCCCTCTTATGGTGGTGACACTCTGACAGGAAAAGAATGTGACTTGTCAATCATAAAAATAAAATCACTCTACTAAACACTATGAGAGTGACATGAGGTGTTGTAGATAAAGAATTCAAAACAGAGCCTGACATGCAGTTAAGTTCAGTCAATGTTAGCTGTCATTAGGATTGTTGCTATTATCATGATGGTAATTTTCTAACAACGCCCATGGGATCAACTCCATGGCAGGGATCCTGGCACTGTGCTCAGAGCAAGAGCCCCATAGGCAGGAATGTCAACGGAGTGTCCCTTATGTCCCCCAGTTTGCTGGTTGCCCTGGTCCAGTCTCCACGTTGATTATACATTGGGGCTTTGCAGCCCTGCTGGCCCCAGGAGCCCTCTCCACATCCACAGCTGAATTAGCATTTTGTTCCAGCTCACAAGAGCACCAGTGTGGGAACACCACAGGCCAGATGGAATTTTGGAGACCCTGTCATTTGTTGGAAAATTTCTCTGGCTGCCTTTGTATTAACAGCCACATATTTTGCTCTCAGATCTGGGAGTGGGGCTGGGATCAAGAGGGGTGGGGATTGCTGCTGAAACATAAAGCAAGTTTCTTTCTGGGCTATACCTTTCCAACCTTCCAGAGATTTCTGCTCCCTGTCTGCTCAGAGGCCAAGATGCAACCTCAGAGAAGAAGGGGAGGGGAGCAAGTCTGTGCCTTCCCTGTGCACTTCTCCTCTCTTTTGACTAAACACGTGACAACAGGGGAGGCCGAGCCAATTGGGAATACTTCAGGACAGAATCCACCTCGCTCTTCACCGGACATCCACCCTAGTCTCCAGGAGGCGGTAGAGACTCATACAGGATGAGACCTAGAGAAGAGCTTATAAACCAGGACCTACAGGCCAAATCTGGCCTGCAGATGTGTTTTGCTTGGCTTGTAGTGTTTTAAATAAATTTGAACCAATATTTAAAATCCAGGATATTTCACATAAAAATTCAGATTTCCAGCTTCCCTCGAAAAAGGGGAAGTTCTAGTTACACTTTGGGCCCAGGTCCCTATACAGCTGGCGTAGAGTATGGCATTCTCTCTCAATGATATGCTCCCTGAAGTTCCCCACAGGCCCCACAACTCCCTATTGTCTCCCAACACCAAGGAAGGACAGTTGCCTTTGGCATCTCATTTGCCTTATTGTTTTTCTTACAGAAGATGAACACTTCTCTGACTACAGCTCAATTAAACCTGAAAAAAACAAAACATAGGCGGATTTGCTTTCGTTACACCCAGCCCACTTCCTTCACTTATGCTAGAAGCCTGGCCTCCATCTGCACTTCAGTTTATATCTCTTGGTCCAGGGCTACAATGTCCAATATGAGAGCCACTGGCCACATGTGACTATTTACATTTGAATTAATTAAAATTTAAAAATTTCCATTCCTGGTTGCACTGGCCACATTTCAGGGGCTCAGCTGCCACCTGCAAGTAGTGGCTATTATGTTGGACAGCACAGGATAGAACATTTCCATCATCTCAGAAAGTTCTGTTGGACAACTCCGGAGATATTTAAATATAAGATGTAGGAGGCTAACAACCAGTCGAAACATCTGTTGCCCACATCCTCCACATCTACACTGTGCTGGACGCTGTTGGGGGAAATGATATGCATTGGGGCCGCTGCCTTCCAAGAATTAGGGAGAAAGCCTAATTAGAGAGTCTCTGACTTCTCAGTCAAAGACAGGAGAAGTGCCTCGTAGTGTCTGACGGACCCTCTTGGATTCAAAGAAGAGGAACAGGTCTCTGTGTCCATGGCACAAAGAAAATGCTCTGCTTGTCTACCGCATGCCCTCTCGGCCCAGTCCCAAGCAGAAAACTGCATCGGTGGCCTCCAGAAATGGAGGTTCCCTCAGCCCTCTCATGAAGATGCTGCTTAGAAGACTGAGGCTGAGTCTCCATGCATGTGTCTTGGAGGCTCCCCAAGCAAAACACACAAAGAGAGTCAAACTGGGCTTCAGAGCTTGCCCTCCCTATCAGTGCTTCCTCCCCAGCATTGGCCTTCCCCATCCCTCTAGGCCCGGCTCCTGCCTCCATGCCTCCCCTGGGGCTGTCCTCTGCCCAGGCCTCCCCAAATCCAGACCCAGGGCCCATTATCTAGTATTGCCCTTTCTTCTCCTCTGTCTATACAAGATGCCCCTGAGACCCAGACCCTTGGGACAATGCTTGATGCACCAAACTAATTTCCAAGGATATTTATTTTTAACAAAAAAATTTCCAAAGACTAGATATCAAAATGCAAGGGCTAAGTCCAAGTGTGGGAATTTTCAGGTTGATTGAGTGGAAAAAGCATCGCATTTGTGACTGGAGGGCCCACCTGGAAGTCCTTCATATTTATGAACTGCATGACTTGGCCATGACTCAGATTCACTGAACCTTTATTTACGGATCTCTAAAATGAGTCTCACACAGTAGTCTTAACATTTAAAGGATGAGAATTCCAGGAGATGATGAATGAGAAAGTTACAAAGTCTAATGCTTTGGGCATTGTTGTTATTGGGTTGTTATGCTACAATGACATAATACAATATGTTGTAAATACGGTATGTTATTATCACTGAGGGGAAATTATCTTCCAACACCCAGCACGGTGCCTGGCACACACCAGGTTTTAATTTTTTTAAAGATTATTTTTTAATGGCCGTGGAGTAGAGGCTGGGGAAAGATGCTTTTAGGCAAAGGGGCTTCTGTCACTCCCCCAGAAACAGATCACATTGATGAATATCTACGCAGAGGCAGGGGTTCCGAATCTTATTAATACCAAAGACCCTTCTGGCCACCTGGTGAAGCTGAAGATTCTTCTCAAGATGCGTTTTTTTATTGTATAAAATGAAAAATACAGGGTTACCAAGATAATCATTTACATTGAAATAATTATCCAGATCTTCTAAAAAACAAATGTGTGATATAATTCTACACGTGCTTCCTTATTAACACATTAAAAACCAGTATCTATCAGTATATCTAAAAACAAATGCACTTTCAAAGCAGTGACGAATAAAAACTATATTTCAAAGTATCTGCTTCTGCTGTCATTACATAAAATATCTGTGACTTCTCTTGATGACAAAGTCACAGGTCCTGCCAATGCTACTGTGGCTGGTGCCTACATTCATTATCGAAGAAACACTGAATTCCAGTTAGAGATGAGTGAAAATAAAGATGTAACTTTGTTTAACCTAGTGCTCCCCTGAATTCCATGCGTTAAAGCAAACTAAATATGGCCTGAGAAGGACTCTGTATTTCTATATTTGAGTCCTTGTGGATGAACTGTAACCTAGCTTAATAGTCAGACAAAATTAAAAACCTAACTTAATAGTATGCGGCAGTAACAACGGCTGAGTGTTCACCAATCCCAGCAGCCATACTTCAACCACTCATATACTGCCGAATGTTCAAACTGCTCAAATAAGGCAAACGCCAAGCTGTAACCAATCTCACTGTTTCTGTACCTACTTCCGATTCCTGTACGTCACTTTACCTTTTTTGTCTATAAATTTGTTCTGACCATGAGGCACCCCCGGAGTCTCTGTGTGATTCTGGGGGCTGCCCGATTTGCGAATCATTCATTGCTCAATTAAACCCTTTTAAATTTAATTCGGCTGAAGTTTTTCTTTTATCACATGCTTGGACCCCAGATCAAGAACTCTTGAACTAGGCATCCCTTTCCCCTTCCTTGAATTCCAGTTCACCGTCATAGGGATGGATCCCCGGGGATGAGGCAAAGGCAGCCCCTCTTTGGCATACATCCCAAACTCCTTCTGAGGGGAGCCAGAGTCTAAGGCATCCCCCACTCCTAATCGTAGTGTTGCACTGAAGGATCCTCCTGACAGTTCTAGAAGCCCAGGCCTTGCTGTGCCTTCAGGCCTGTCTGTTGTCCAAGGACAATGTAATCACAGCTCCCATTAACTGAGCAGTGATTATGTGCTGACTGTTGTGCAAGGTGCCTCATGCTCATTAAAGCACTGAGCATACAGTCCCACAAGGAGGCCCTGGTATCGCCAAGGGAAACTGAGGCTAAGAAGTTAAAGGTTCACTGACATGCCCAAGGTGGTGAGCAGGGTTTGAATTCAGTTCTGATTACAACTCACCCTCTGAACCCTTCATGCTTTAAAGCCACACCAAGTAAGATATTACGACAATTACAGTCTAAACTCAGCCACCGCCAGGGAGGGAAGTGAGTGTGAACCAGGAGCCAGGAGCCTCTCCAGACTCCCAGCGAAGTGACTACACAAGGCATCCCT
>NW_012109018.1:0-1032 GCF_000951045.1 Mandrillus leucophaeus | reverse complement strand
CTGGTATAAAAATCATATAAGAAGCATTATTAAATATAAAATGGTGTTTAAGTTTCTTTGGTCTAAAAACTAATAAAAATAGGTGCTAAAGGAAACATTCATTTTGCTAGAGGATCATAGAAGTTAAAGACTTAAAACAAACTTTGACAATTAAGACAACATACCAAGATGCAAATGCCTGGTTGAAATGGATCAAATATTCCATCGGCACGTTAAACAAAAGCAATTGTTATGCTTGTGTATATGGCAGGCCAGAGGCCCTGATTGCCCCCTTCCACTAAGGTGGTCCTCCAGTCGACCAGGTGTGGGCTGCATGGTAGCTCTTTTCCAGGGTTCTACAGCCTGGAATATTAAGTCATGCCAAGCTCTCTCTGCTATATCCTGAAGTCCCTGCAGGTCAGCCCCCGAGGGCCATCCAGCTTCCAGCTCCCAACACTAAGTTCACTTCATGTCTCTCATGGCATGAGAGTCTCAGGGAGGAGACTTAACATTCCTTGGAGACTTGAAGGGATGCAGTGAGCTTAAATTTTTTTTTTTTATATATATAGGAAAAAAGGTTTAATTGACTTATAGTTCCATGTGGCTAAAGAGGCCTCACAATGATGGCGGAAGGCAAGGAAGAGTAAGTCATGTCTTACATTGATGGCAGCAGGCAAAGAGAGAGCTTGTGCAGGGAAACTCCTGTTTTTAAAACCATCAGATCTCATGAGACTTATTCACTATCACAAAATCAGCACAGGAAAGACCCACCCCCATAATTCAGTTGCCTCCCACCAGGTCCCTCCCATAACACAACATGTGGAATTCAAGATGAGATTTGGGTGGGGACACAGCCAAATCTTATCACTTTATTATTATTATTATTATTATCATTATTATACTTTAAGTTCTAGGGTATGTATGCATAATGTGCAGGTTTGTTACATATATATACTTGTGCTATGTTGGTGTGCTGCACCCATCAACTCGTCAGCACCCATCAACTTGTCAGCACCCATCAACTCGTCATTTACATCAGGTATAACTCCCAAT
>NW_012109017.1:0-1121 GCF_000951045.1 Mandrillus leucophaeus | reverse complement strand
TTCTCCTGCCTCAGCCTCCCCAGTAGCTGGGACTACAGGCGCCCGCCACCACACCTGGCTAATTTTTTGTATTTTTAGTAGAGACGGGGTTTCACTGTGTTAGCCAGGATGGTCTCCATCTCCTGACCTGGTGATCCACCCACCTCAGCCTCCCAAAGTGCTGGGATTACAGGCGTGAGCCACTGCGCCCGGCCTACTGAATCTTTTAAGAAAGCATCACGTAGCTCATCTGCCTAGCTCAGAGGAAGCTCTCCAGGTGGGAGGGGTTGGGAGGTGCTCAGGGTGTTAGAATGTCATTCATTCAGTCAGCACAAGTGATCAGAGTCTACCATGTGCCAGCTGCTATCTCCTCATGCCCCTGGTGGCCAATAGCTACACTGCCTTTCAGCCCCAGCCCCACCCAGGTTCTTCCGTTGAGGCCTGGACAGAATTGATCAAGACAAGAGAACTCTGGGCTTCTCTCCAGCCTCCTGGGAAACATTGCTGTGGGTCACTGTGGCTATAGCCCAGAGAATAACTCCTCCCTCTGGGTGCTGCTGTTGAATGGAAGGTTTTTACTCCCATTTCTCAAGGTGTAGGCATGTCAAACAGTTTCTATTTATTGAAGAAGAAAATAAGTTGTTTTTTATTTATATATAGCTCTTGTTTGTGTTCATCCCACAAGAAAAAACAGGGTTCCTCAATTGGAAGGAGGTTTCTGCCCTTCCGTAGGACTTAGAAATGGGAGAATCTGTGTATGAATTAGGTCACTGTGGTATAGAAAATGAAGTTGGGAGAGCTCCTCTAATCCTTTCTTTAGCACAGGAACATGGCTTGTATAGCTGGTTCACTGGCTATTATACTGGAAAGCATAATGAGTGGGTCAAGACAAGTGGAGGTATAGCTAGCACAATAATCACAATAGGGCCGGGCACAGTAGCTCACACCTATAATTCCAACACTTTGGGAGGCAGAGCTTCGAGGATTGCTTGAGCCCAGGAGTTCAAGATTAGTTTAGGAAACATAGTGAGGCTTCGTCTTTACCAAAAAAAAAAAAAAAAAATTAGCTGGGCATGGTGGTGCACGCCTGTCGTCCCAGCTACTCGGGAGGTTGAGGTGGGAGAATTGCTTGAGCCCAGGAA
>NW_012109016.1:0-1562 GCF_000951045.1 Mandrillus leucophaeus | reverse complement strand
ATTTTTCCAGTAGATGACCAAGGAGCGCGGGGGTGGAAAGGACCGGGAGGAGGAAACGGGTTAGGGAAACTGCAGGTCGATGGCACAGAGCGTGCTGGTGAAGAAGTCCAGCTCTTCCTCGGAAAAGGGGACGGGGCTGTCGAGAGAACCCTGCAGGCTAGGGGAGAGGCCTCCGGATAGCTGGCGACAGGAGTCGGCCGCGAAGAAGTTAAGGTCGGGAAGGAAAGGCGAATCCTGGCGCTCCGGGAAGACATCTTCTGGCAATGGTCCCGGCTCCGGCCCGCCCGCCCCGCGCAGCGCGCAGCCAGGGCTCGGCGCGCCCGCGCCCTCTAAGCCACCGGCTAAAGGCCGGGGGTCCCAGATCCCGGCTGGGCCGGCGCCTCCCGCAGCGGCTGTCATGGCGGCCACAGCCTCTTCCCTCGCGCCCCCCCCGCCCGCCGCCCGGCCCCAGCGCCATTTTGAGCATCGTCTTTGCTTCCCTGTCTCAGTCCCACTCTCCTCGCTCCTCCTTCTCTCCCTGCAGGTCCAGCGCCTGGCGACGCTGCCGGGCCTCCCTGGGCTTCTCGCCCGGCTGCTTCTCGGATGGTCCCCCAAAGCCCAGAAGCCCCCGAGTCCATGGGTGTCCCGGCAGCGCCACATTTCTCAGCTGGCCTCTTTTCTTGCCCACTTGGAAGCAGTTACCATCCCTGGGTGCGGGGCCCTGCTTCCCGAGAAAATCCCCGACTCCACTCCACTCCTTGGAGAGCCACCTACAACTCCCAAAGAGGCCCGGCTCAAGCCCCAGGCCTCTCGTCCCTAGGTTTCTTGAGTTCAGAAAAAGGCCCTACACCGGCTTCGGTCATAAGAAGCAAGAAGTCTAAGGAAGCCCTTGGATTCTTCCCAATTCCAGGAAACTTCTGCCCCCGCCACGACCCCAAAAGCCTGTCCCCAGGCTTCCTCTCCTTGCACCCTCCACTGTTCGCTGTATACTTTCTCCCTCCACCTGCCCACCTTTATTTCTAAGCAGAGGCCCCAGGACCACCCGCTCAGGACCAGAGGCCCTCTGCTGAGGCACAGGGAGGTGACTGAGCTTCCTGCAAACTCCCGACTCTTGCCGGAGCCGTGGGCGAAGCGGCCATCAATCGGGTCACCTTTGTACCACCCGGACTTCGCCGGCCCAGGAGGCTTTGCTGCCACATGGGCCGCTGAACCGAATCAACTTCGCACAGGTGCTGGAGGGGTAAGGACCGGCCTTGGGGCCGCGGGGAAAGAGGTTAAGTCCCAACACAAACACTCGTTTTCGTATTATAAAGACATTTATTTAATCTATGAAAATAATGTACAATAAATACTTTCCCCTTTTCCTATTATTAAAGAATTTTAATAAATAATCTACAGTCTAAAACATAAAAAAGAGGAAAATAAGTCCCTCTAGTTATTTTTAAGAAAGTCCCCCTAGAGTTTAATTATTCCTGAGATTTCACTGGAAGGAGTCTACCAAACGGAATTTTTCTGTGTGAATTTTAAAAGATGCCCGAGTGCCCAATATTTTAGAAGAAAAAAGGGAGTGGATTAAACGCTAA
>NW_012109015.1:0-1784 GCF_000951045.1 Mandrillus leucophaeus | reverse complement strand
ATTTGTGATTTAAAAAACCCACAAAACCTCTGAGCAAACTAGAAATAAAATGAAACTTTAACAACATGATATACGGCATCTACAAAGACCTACAGCTAACATCGTATTTAATGACTGTTTTGAGCTGAATTGTGTCCCGTCAAGATTCCTATGTTGAAGTCCTATCCTCCAGTACCTTAGCATTTGGAGACAGGATCAAGTTAAAATGAAGCCATTAGGGTAGGCCCTATTCTAATGTGTCCTCGCAAGAAGTGGAGATTAGAACCCAGACTATGTTCTATGGGAAGACTGCGTGATGACATAGGGAGAAGGCAGCCCTCTCTCTGCAAGCCAAGGAGGCAGCCTCAGAAGAAACCAACTCTGCTGACACCTTCATCTTAGAATTCTAGCCTCCAGAATTGTGAGAAAATTAGTTTCTGTTATTTAAGCCACACAATCTTTGACACTTCGTTATGGCAGCCATAGCACTAGCCTAGCCTTAGTCTCGGTGAAAGACTTAAGATTTGGGAGAAGCTAGGGTATCCACTCTGGGCACGTTTAGTTATCATGTTGCTGGAGATTCTAGTTAGCACAATTAATAAAATTTTAAAATCAATAAAAGGTAGTTAAATTGGAAAGGAATAAGTAACCGTCTTTTTTTAAAAAAACAATCCTGAGGAATTAATTAAAAAGCCATTAGAACAAATAAGCAAGTTTAGCAAGGTCATAGGATTCAAGGTCAATATACACAATTGATTATATTTCTATATATTAGCAATGAACCATCGAACAGTAAATTGTTAAAACAAGACCATTTATAATACCATAAAAAACATACTTAGAAATATAGTTAGCAAAAGATGTGGAACACTTCTACACTGAAAACTATAAAACTGAACCAATGGCCGGGCGTGGTGGCTGACACCTGTAATCCCAGCACTTTTGGAGACCTCAGGTAGATCCCCTGAGGTCAGAAGTTCAAGACCAGCTTGGTCAACATGGTGAAACCCCGTCTCTTCTAAAAATAGAAAAATTAGCTGGGCGTGATGCCGGGCGCCTGTATTCCCAGCTACTTGGGAGGCTGAGTCATGAGAATGGCCTGAACCCAGGAGGCAGAGCTTGCAGTGAGCCAAGATCGAGCCACTGCACTGCAGCCTGGGTGACAGAGCCAGACTCCGTCTAAAAAAAAAAAGAAAAATGTGAGTTTCACCAAAATTAAAACCTTTCTCTCTTTGAGAGACACTGCTATGGACTCAACTGCGTTCCCACAAAATTGACATGTTGAAGCCCTAATCCCTAACATGATGGTATTTGAAAATGGGGTCTTTGGGAGGTAATCAGCTTAAATGAGATCATGAGGCTAGGGTTTTCATGATAGGATTAGTAGCCTTGTAAGAAGAGACCACAGAGCTTGCTTGCTCTTGCTAAATGAAAACAGAATTCTAAGCTTCCAACTGACTGAATGGACCCCTTGCACCCCCGACTTGGCCAAGGGAATGCCAGAGAAACCTTGGATGCTGAATTTACATCTGTGATAGGATAGGAGATTGGACACACCTCATTATACCCCCTCCCTTGTTAATAGTCATTAGGTTTTCAGCCAGGCTCTGTGGCTCACACCTGTAATCCCAGCACTTTGGGAGGCTGAGGCAGGTAGATCACCTGAAGTCAGGAGTTCGAGACCAGCCTGGCCAACATGGCGAAACCCTGTCTCTACTAGTAATACAAAAATTAGCCGGGTGTGGTGGCCGGTGCCTGTAGTTTCAGCTACTTGGGAGGCTGAGGGATGAGAATCACTTGAACCC
>NW_012109014.1:0-1325 GCF_000951045.1 Mandrillus leucophaeus | reverse complement strand
TCATCTCTATGCCAGAAGTCAGTATACTTCTAGTCTAAGTGGGAATTCGCAGAGTTCTGGAATGCTTCTGTATTGTTGTTACATAGATAGTTTAAAGGTTTGGGTCAATGGAAAGTTTCAGGTTTCTTTCTTTCTTTTTTTTGAGACAGAGTCTCACCCTGTTCCCCAGGCTGGTGTGCAATGGTGTGATCTCAGTTCACTGCAACCTCTGCCTCCCAGGTTCCAGCAATTCTCCTGCCTCAACCTCCCAAGTAGCTGAGATTACAGGCACCCACCACCATGTCTGGCTAATTTTTGTATTTTTAGTAGAGACAGGGTTTCACCATGTTAGTCAGTCTGGTCTCGAACTCCTGACCTCAGGTGATCTACCCACCTCAGCCTCCCAAAGTGCTGTGATTACAGGCATGAGCCACCGTGCCTGGCCAAGTTTCAGTTTTATATGAATGCTATATGCTTATCATAGATACCCCTCCCGTGCACACAGAGAGAGACACTGAATTAGGGAGTCGATTAGCAAATAGGTACTTGGTAAGCATGACGTCCTCTAATCTAGCAAATTCAGCAACTAATACCTTTCTCTGCAAAATTTGAGCTCATGCTGGTCTGATGGTTAATATAATAAAAGAAATGATTAAGCTATAAGCATTGCAAAATCAGCTCAAAGAATCAAGTAATATGTAAGTTAGATCATATCAAATCCCATTCAAAACCTTGTAGAAGCTTCTAATTTCATTCACAGTATAAAGCAGCACATTAAAATTGTCTTTAAAAGCCTGCATGATGTACATCCCCTTCTCAGGAGCACTCACAGACAGTGAAATCAGATATTGACAGTGATGTTATTTTTACTTATGTTTTTATATGTTCTATTAACATATAAAACATATTAACATATTTTATATGTTCTATTAACATGAAGCCACGATTTTTTAATACATTTAACATAAAATTGTATTTTATTGATCTATTTATTATCCTCTACTAACCGCTGTATATTGATCATTATGCTAATATATATGCATGCGAATATATGTATCTCACACATAAAAGGTTGATTATGTTTATATAGTGCCATTATACAATTGTATACATTTATCCCAAAGAGTCTTATACTGAACTAAAATCTTAAGTAAACATAATGTGGCAAGAGCATATTTAGTAATAAATAATATGCTATATTCACATGACGTGATTATATTGTCACTAAAAGTGCTTTCTATGCTCATTCATATTGATGTAGAAAACGTTTACCATAAAAGTTTTTGTAAAAACAGCAGGATCAGTGACATGATTACGAATAGGTAAAAACAAACAACTTTAGAACA
>NW_012109013.1:0-1013 GCF_000951045.1 Mandrillus leucophaeus | reverse complement strand
TTTTATCCATTCATCTGTTGATGGACACTTCTTTGTTTCCTGTATCTTGGCTATTGTGAATAATGTGGCAATAAATACGAGAGTGCAGATACTTCTAGATTCTGATTAGAATTATTTTGGATATACATTCAAAAGAGAAATTGCTGGATCGTATGATAATTCATTTAAAACGCTTATTTTAAATAAGCATTTTTTTCATTTAAAAAATAAATAAAAATGAGGAACCTTAACAGTGTTTTCCATACTGGCTGCATTTTTATACTTTATCACCAATAGTATATAAGAGTTCTGTTTTTCCCACATTCTCAGCTTATCTTTTGCTTTTTTGATAATAATCATCCAAACAGGAGTATGGTGGTATCTCCTTGCAGTTTTGATTTGCACCTTCCTGATAATTAATAATATGGAGCTTTTTCTAAATTTATTTATTTATTTTTGTTTGTTTTGTTTGTTTGCTTTGAGACGGGGTCTCACTGTGTCGCCCAGGCTGGAGTGCAGTGGCGTGATCTCGGCTCACTGCAACATCTGCCTCCCGGGTTCAAGCAATTCTCTGCCTTAGCTTCTTGAGTAACTGGGACTACAGGCACCCTCCACCACACCCGGCTAATTTTTGTAATTTTAGTAGAGATGGGGTTTCACCATCTTGGCCAGGCCAGGCTGGTCTTGAACTCCTGACATTGTGACCCACCTGGCTCGTCCTCCCAAAGTTCTGGGAGTATAGGCGTGAGCCACTGTGCCCAGTCGGGTATATATGTATACACACACACACACACACACACACACACATATATACACACACACATATATCGGGTGTGTGTGTGTGTGTGTGTGTGTGTGTATAATTATTATTTTTTTTTTTTAACAGGAGTTTCACTCCTGTTGCCCAGGCTGGAGTGCAATGGCACGATCTCTGCTCACCGCAACCTTCACCTCCCAGATTCAAGCGATTCTCCTGCCTCAGCCTCTCGAATAGCTGGGATTACAGGCATGTGCCATCATGTCCAGCTAATTTT
>NW_012109012.1:0-1214 GCF_000951045.1 Mandrillus leucophaeus | reverse complement strand
GAGAAGTGGGCCTAGAAAAGAATCTTGGCTGGGTGCAGGGGCTCACGCCTATAATCCCAGCACTTTGGGAGGTCAAGGCGGGTGGATCTCCTAAGGTCAGGAGTTCAAGACCAGCCTAGGCAACATGGTGAAACCCCATCTCTACTAAAATTACAAAAATTAGCCAGGCGTGGTGGCATGCACCTGTAATCCCAGCTACTGGAGAGACTGAGGCAGGAGAATCACTTGAATCTGGGAGGCAAAAGTTGCAACAGTGAGCCAAGATCGCACCATTGCACTCCAGCCTGGGCAACAGAGTGAGATTCATCTCAAAAACAAATAAAAAACAGAGTGGGAAGTAGGGTGAGGACGGCAGTGTATTGAGCTTATTTTTCTTTTTTCTTTTTTTATTTTTTGAGACAGAGTCTTGCTCTGTTACCCAGGATGGAGGGCAGTGGCGCAATCTCAGCTCCCTGCAACCTCCGCCTCCCAGGTTCAAGCAATTCTCCTGCCTCACCCTCCCAGGTAGCTGGGATTACAGGTACATGCCACAATGCGTGGCTAATTTTTGTTTGTTTTTTTTTTAGTAGAGACAGGGTTTCACCATGTTGGTTAGGCTGGTCTTGAACTCTTTACCTCAAGTGATCCATCCACCTCAGCCTCCCAAAATGTTGGGATTACAGGCATGAGTCACCACGCCCGGCCTCAGTGCAATTTTTGAACATGTAAAGTTTAAAATATCATGGTCTATCTAGCAAAAAACTTCCAGGAGGCCTAGAATACAGCTTGGGAGATACATCTAGATTAGAAGAAATATATCTGGATTAGAAGATACTCACACACAAAAAAATTAAAGTAAAAAATAAAAAGAAAACAAAGAAGTTACCAACATATATTAATAGAAGGTTGATGGGCCGGGCATGGTGGCTTACGCCTGTAATTCCAGCACTTTGGGAGGCTGAGGTGGGGGGATCAGGAGGTCAGGAGATTGAGATCATCCTGGCCAACATGGTGAAATCATCTCTACTAAAAATACAACAATTAGCTGGGAGTGGTGGCAGGTGCCTGTAATCCCAGCTACTCAGGAGGCAGGAGAATTGCTTGAACTCGGGAGGTGGAGGCTGCAGTGAGCCAAGATCACGCCACTGCACTCCAGCCTTGTGACAGAGTAAGACTTCATTTCAAAAAAAAAGAAGACTGATAAAGTCAGAGCTCACCCATGAAGACACCAAGTA
>NW_012109011.1:0-1714 GCF_000951045.1 Mandrillus leucophaeus | reverse complement strand
CCTTCAGAAACATTTTAAAAGAACTTCTTCAGGTTGATGGGAAATGCTACCAGAAGGTAACCTGGAACAATAAGAACAGAAAACCCATAGTTTTAAATATCTTTTTGTTTTCAAAATTTTTAATGTATCTTTTAAAACTCTGTTTTAAACTCATGTGTCAGCCTCTCATCTTTCTGCAATTATAATTCTGTAACTGTTATATTTATTGCCAGTCTTTAAAATCGGAATTAGAAATGTTTCTCTTCATATATCTGAAGCTGAAGATGTTACAAAAGCTGCTTTTAAACCCAAATTTTCACAAAAGCTCTTATTAGCTTACTTAGGATTTATTTTTCCCCACATTTTTTTTTGGGGGGGGGGCCTCCCAAAGTGCTGGGATTACAGGTGTGAGACACACGTCCGGCCATACATGGTTATTAATCAATCTCCAAATCTGTGTATGAATTTCAGTTAAAAATTTCCAGCCCTTAAATAATACAGTGAAAGAAATACTGGGAAGTTCTGGGTAACCAAAAAATAAGTTTTAAGACAAAGAAAAATGACAGACATAGTTAACTTCGGTTATAAGCACCAGAAAGGATCTATGACAAATATCTGAAATTGCCTCCATGTGAAATGCATCACAGTATCTTTGAGTCCTCAAGCACAGTCACATTTCTAATGAGGTTTGGTTTACAGTAATACTAACTCAGTTCCACAGCACACATTAAACAGAAAGCAGAAGCATGAAGAGAAGTTAGGAAGGAATTCACCTGAAATTCAAACTTTGTGCAGATAATCTACCTGTTCATTAGACAGCACTCATATAGCTGAGAAAGAAGATTCTTGCTCTGAAAAAAAAGGGAGTTTCTGGTTTTAAAATGGGTGTTTACCCTCAAACACCAACACGATCTAGAATGCCCCTTAAAGAGACAGGGTTTGTGTTTTTTTTTTCTTTTGTGTGTGATTATTTTTTAAAAATTTTATTTAACTTTAGAGATGGAGTCCTACTATGGTACCTAGGCTGAACTCAAACTCCTGGGCTTAAGGGATCTTTCTGCCTAAGCCTCCTGAGTAGCTGGAACTACAGTTGCATGCCATTGAGGCTTAATTAAGATATTAAGAAAAAAACTTCAATTTTGAAACAGTAATATAAAACCAAATGAATTATGATTAGTGTTTTTATTTCTGCAAAGCTATTATATATGATATAACCAAATATCAGCTGATTTAGGAATAAATGATTTATTTTGTCAGGAAAATATAAACATGCCACTATTTTCAATTACAGTTTGATCATCTTGCTACCATCACTTTGACAGGCTATGTTTACATCTTTTAAATGTTAATTTCAATGAATATACATTCTCTCTGTGGAAGTCATTCAAATATAAGAATAACCATAGGAAATAATGACTAATAGGCAATGGCAATAAATAACCAGAGCTACAACTTGACATGTGCTTGAAAAAGATCAGAGGTTTGAAGGCTGACTACAGAAGAAATTTCTCCTTTGTCTCACACATATATCTTGTCGGGGCAAGGAGAACTGCTGAGGGAAAAACATTAAAATGTATCTGTAGGAGCTGGGTTAATCTGCAAAGGCAAGGTCACAATTAAATAAAATTCCACTGAATTATACCACAGTCAGAAAAACGTGTAACTAAAAGTTTTAGTTATAAAAGTCCTTTAAGAGTGAGAGAAAGGAGAATGAGTGGTAAGTAATTAAAAAAAA
>NW_012109010.1:0-1427 GCF_000951045.1 Mandrillus leucophaeus | reverse complement strand
TCATGGCTCGGACATATAAATAAGTAATAGAAATTGATTTTGTGTAAGGTTATATAAATTAGGACTAGTATTAAATTCCAGGTTTTTGGCTCAAAATACAGCATTATTTGCATGTAACCATCACTCTTATTAAAACTCAAAACACCTCAAGTCATTTTAAGTTTCTACTCCATTGTTTAACCTATAGCTTGCCTTCTTTCCTCTTCTCAGATTATTTTATTAATAATGGTAATTTCAGACTGATAATTTTTAAATTATCTTGCTTATTTATTCTGTTATTATATAACTTTAAATACAGTTGATTCTAATGCAGTTGAAGCATTTGCCTGGAATTGGGGCAGATAAAATCTATACATCATAATTTATGTTGTCAAGAAAACCTAGTTCACTGTGTTTTAATAATTATTTTTCACTAAGAAATAAAAGCCAGATTGATTTTGACAGTTTTTATAAGGATGATAATATCAGAACCTTATAAGATGATTATTTTATATATATGTATCTTGTAGAAGATATATATACACACATATATATACACATAGATGGATATAGATAAATGAAAAGTTCTACAATTAGAAAATCATTGGTTATCTCTACTAAAAGTGTGAAGAGAGAAGTTCAAATAAGTATAATAAGGTAAAAAATATATATTACATTTTTACCTGGCATCAGAATTTTGTTAGTTAGTAGGCTGTCTTTTTTTTTTTAAAGTAAGTGTCTTGCCAACCCCCCTTGAATCTGGATATTGAGATCCAAAAGATATTATTTGGAAATAAATTAAAAAATAGAAAGATAACGTAAGAACTATAAATTTGAGGTTGGAGAACCTGGAGAAAGAGAAAAGGGAATAGGATTAGATTAATTAAACTATGGATATGGCTTGAATTTAAAGTCTGGAGACCTGGGGAAATTGATCAGGAAAGAAATTTCCACTAGCAGTTTGGTCAAAAGACTTTTATGAACAGGATATTTCTTAATATTTTATTTTAAAGTGTGTTACTGTAATATAAATAGGCCCTTCCTCCAACTTCTGCAAAACATTTTTTTTTTTTTTTGAGACAGTCTCTCACTCTGTAAGCCAGGCTGGATTGCAGCTGTAATCTTGACTTAATACAATGTCTGCTTTCTAGGCTCAAGTCCAGCCCCCAAAGTAGCTGGAACAACAGGCATGCACCACCACTCCTGGCTATTTTTTGTATTTTTTTTTTTTGTAGAGATGAAGTTTTGCCATGTTGCCCAGGCTAGCATTCTTAAATTCTACTGTATGCATTGGTTTTATTTTAAAAATATGTGCATATTTTTATTTTATTTTTGAGTATAGGGAGATGAAGTAAAGTAAGCTATATATCACTCTTGTAGCAGCACTGAATAGAGAGAAAAGACCATCTGCAGAATTAGAGACATGCATGAGATCAAAATTTGGGTAA
>NW_012109009.1:0-1451 GCF_000951045.1 Mandrillus leucophaeus | reverse complement strand
ATAGAGTTGTGTCTGTGAATGTGAGCCTTGTTACCGATGTCTGCACATCTGTGAGTGAGTGTGTGCACATGTGAATGTGTTTGAGAAGACGGATCCCCATGAGATTGCCGGATTATGTCCAGGAATGCATCTGGTATTGAGTGTGTATTTCTGTGTGTGGACATATATGTGCTGTCACGTGGAAAGCTACAAACTTCAAACTGAAAACACAGACCTGGCCTGGTGCAGTGGCTCACGTCTGTAATCCCAGAACTTTGGGAGGCTGAGGCAGGTGGATCACTTGAGGTCAGGAGTTTGAGATCAGCCTGGCCAACGTGGGGAAGCCCTGTCTCTACTAAAAACACAAAAATTAGCTGGGCGCAGGGGTGCATGCCTGTAATCCCAGCTACATGGGAGGCTGAGGCAGGAGAATCGCTTGAACCCAGGGAGCAGAGGTTGCAGTGAGCCGAGATCACACCACCGTACTCCAGCCTGGGCAACAGAGCGAGACTCCGTCCCCGCCAACCTCACCCCCTAAAAAAACAAAAGAAAAGAAAGAAAACACAGACCTGAAGAGAGACAGTGCCATGATGAAGAGTGGGTGGTGTCAGTCCAGGCAGTCTCCCTGGAGGAGGTGGTTTCTGAGACCTGTACTCAGCCATACCTCCAAAACTGGCTTCTCTGGGCTCTGTGCCACTGCCCTTTGGAGTCAAACCAGCCAGGAGCCAAGATTCAACAGGCCTCTGCTAGGGAACTGCTAGGGATACCTACATGAGGTGGAGCCTCGGAATGCCCTGGAGGCCTCTGTTCTGAGCCATCACTGCAGTCTCTGTCTTCATCAGCCATAGGTACTCAGCCCAGCCCAGCCCCGGGCCTGGCCCCAGGGTCTCTCTGGAAATGGTAATATGGTAGTACGAGGCCGAGGCCCTTTATTTTCTGATTCAGGTGACAGCCCAGTGGCCAAGGAGAATACTCACACCTTTCCATTTTCTATTAAGAACCACTGACCAATGGACAGAACCACCACGGGCCCATCAAAGCCACTCTGTTGAGTTTTTGCTTTTTAGTAAGAAAAAATAGTGTGTGGCACTCATCCACTTTTGAAATGAAAAACAATGAACATAAAACTTGATTTAATAAAGACACCAAATAAAATATTCTTCTATTCTGTGTTACAGTAATTGAAGGGAGAGTGACAAAAGGGTTGCAGGGGGGGCGGCAGCAAAGAGAGAGAGAACGGTGGGATGCGGAATGGCAGCCCAGAAAGAGACAAAGACATGAAAGAGTTGCTGGGAAGGCCAGAGGTGGGAAGGCCAGAGGTGGGAAGGCCAGAGGTGCTGGGAAGGCCAGAGGTGGTGGGAAGGTCATTTGTGCTGGGAAGGTCATTTGTGCTGGGAAGGCCAGAGGTGCTGGGAAGGCCAGAGGTGCTGGGAAGGCCAGAGGTGCTGGGAAGGTCAGAGGTGCTGGGAAGG
>NW_012109008.1:708519-709008 GCF_000951045.1 Mandrillus leucophaeus | reverse complement strand
GATCACTTGAGGTCGGGAGTTCAAGATCAGCCTGGACAACATGATGAAACCCAGTTCCCACTAAAAATACAAAAATTAGCCAGGCATGGTGGCACGCACCTGTAATCCCAGCCACTCAGGAGGCTGAGGCAGAAGAATCACTTGAACCAAGGAAGCAGAGGTTGAAGCCAGCAGAGACCGCACCGCTGCACTCCAGCCTGGGCGACAGAGCGAGACTCTATCTCAAAAAAAGAAAAAGACTAAATTATAGTGTGTGCAGTCAACCAATGCCCATCAGAAATGAAAATGATCTCCTAAGTTATTTTATTACTCAGCCAAGTATGGAAAATAGCATTTGCGTGGGCATGGTTGCTCGTACCTGTAATACCAGCCGTTTGTGAGGCTGAGGTGGGAAGATCCCTTGAGGCCAAGGTTTCAGATCGGCCTGGGCAACATAGTGAGATACCATCTCTGAAAAAAAATTTTTTAATAGGGATTAATAAATTCTAA
>NW_012109008.1:701917-704549 GCF_000951045.1 Mandrillus leucophaeus | reverse complement strand
GTCTCAAAAAAAAAAAAAAAAAAGGAAAATAAAATAAAATGGTATCATTGTCTAATAAAGTGTCAAAACATCATTAAAGTCAGTGGTTACGTCCTTAGGTCCCAGATCAAACTCCAGAGAAGCCATTTTCAAGTCACCAATTCATGATTCAAATTATAGAATTATAACCAAAGTGAGGACCCCTTGTATAAGACGAACAGCCAAAATTCTTTCCCTAGAAGATCAAAACTTATTTAGAAAATGTTAAGGAACTTGGAGCCCTAAGAATCCTGTGTTACCCAGAAATCTCTTTTTGTCTTCAAAATAATGATGATCTGTAGTATGCCAGTGATAGGGACAGGAGTCAGATAAATTGTAGGCAGAAAAGGGCAGGGTCCCTGATAAAGCCCTACCCTCAAGCCTGGAACCTTGGCCCAAAGTGAGAACATGCATTCCTGTTTTCCCACTTGAAAGCTGCCTTTTCCAAAACCACTCATGACCTACCATGCCACTCATCCTGTACCCATAAAAACCCCTGACCCGACTGGGAGAGAGCAGAGAAGGGGAGAAGAGGAGAAGCAGCTAGATATCAGAGACTGCAGTTGGATGTCGGAGAGAAGCAGCTTGATTACAGAGGGACGGCTTGACAACCTTGCTTCCATCCCTAGCTGGACTCCAGGGGAAGATCACCTTCCCACTCCATCCCGCTTCTGGCTCCCCTTCCTGCTGAGAGCCACTTTCATCAGCAATAAAATCCTCTGTATTCACCACCCTTCAGTTCATTTGTGTGACCTGATTTTTCCTGGATGCTAAACAAGAACTCAGGTGCCATGGGTGCAGATGCTAAAGGTTGTCACACTGACCCTCTGCCCTCGCTGGCAGAGAGCAACCACCTCACAAAAAAAGAGAGGGCCCACTGAGCTGTTTAACATTTAAGCCATCTGTAGATGGCAAAGTTAAAAGAGCACTATAGCACACACCCTCTGGGGCCTTGGGAGTCGTGGGTACTCCCCGCTAGACACTGCCAGGGGCCCACATGGAATTTTGCTCCTGTTTGTGCCCAAAAGCACTCACTCTGGCACCTGCACCTGCTCACCTGCGTGCTCCTCCTCCTGTGAGGGGTTGAGAGCTGTGGACTGAGTGTGAGGCATCCTTGTCATGAGGCCCATGAAGGGGTCAAGGAAAATTTCCTGTTTCACCAGGTTCAGCCAAACCAAGATGCCCACATCTCTTTATATAGTATGCAGTTTTCTTTTCATCTCTCTCTTTTTTAAATAATGTCTCTTTTCATCTCTCTTTTTAAATACGATTGGTGCATGTTTCTGTGTTCTATGTACCGAAGTCATATCATAAACTATATTATGAACCTATAGTTTCAGAAGGCCTCCCTTTGCTTGCTTCAAGTAATTCTCTACCTTTTGGCCTCAATGCAATATGAGGAAGAGGAGGAGGTAGATGCGATGAACACAAAGCCCTATTGCACCTCCACAGAAGAGGCCCTGCAGTCATTTTCAACACAAGGCTTCAAGGAGAACTCATCAGCACAGTAGGCTGGAAAGAAACACATTTGCTCTCCCTGTCTAGCTGTGAATGTGTTCAACTCAGTTCTGTCTTCCTATCTCTCTTATAACACTCATGAGAAATATCATTTCTCACTGTATCCCCATGGGTGTCTTGTCCAACAGTTATTAAATGCCCTGGGGCCTTGGCTGCATCTCCTTTCTTAGTACTCCCACCCCAGACAGAGCATCATAACATCCATGAGTGGCAATGACATTATTATTCCTGGTCTAATTTATTTTTTAAAATAATTTGCATGCATCAGTATACAACCCAATCTTGCTTGCCTGCTTGTTTGTTTTTCTTTTCTTTTTCTTTTTCTTTTCTTTTTTTTTTTTTTGAGTCAGTCTTGCGCTTTCGTCCGGGCTAGAGTACAGTGGTGCCATCTGGCTCACTGCAGCCTCCTCTTCCCGGGTTCAAGCAATTCTCGTGCCTTGGCCACCCAAGTAGCTGAGACTACACATATGCACCACAACTCCTGACTAATTTTTGTATTTTTTCTAGTGGACATGTGGTTTTGCCATGTTGGTCAGGCTGGTCTCGAACTCCTGATCTGAAGTGAGCTGCCCGGCTTGGCCTCCCAAAGTGCTGGGATTATAGGCCTGAGCTACCCTGCCCCGCCCCTAAACTTTCATTATAATCCAAACAGAATTGTATTCAACAATTGCCAAGGCCGGGTGTGGTGGGTCACACCTGTAATTCCAACACTCTGGGAGGCTGAGGTGGAAGGATTGCCTGAGACCAGGAGTTCAAGACTAGCCTGGGCAACATAGAAAGACTCCATGTGTCCCCCTCCAAAAAAAAAAACTAGACCAGGTGCGGTGGCTCATGCCTGTAATCCCAGCACTTTGGGAGGCCAAGGTGGGTGGATCACCGGAGGTCAGGAGTTCGAGATCAGCCTGGCCAACATGGCGAAATCCCATCACTAATAAAATTACAAAAATTAGCTGGGTGTGGTGGTGCATGCCTGTAGTTCCAGCTACTGGGGAGGCTGAGGCAGGAGAATCACTTGAACCTGGGAGGGGGAGGTTGCAGTGAGCCAAGATCACACCACTGTACTCCAGCCTGGGCAACAGAGCAAGGCTCCCTCCGT
>NW_012109008.1:699003-701077 GCF_000951045.1 Mandrillus leucophaeus | reverse complement strand
AAAAAAAAAAAAAATTAAAAATTAAAAAATAAAAATAAAAACTCCTTAGCAATACTGTTCAGAAGATAGCTCAAATGCTTGGTACATGTATCTCCTCTCAACTTCAAGTTCACTGTCCTCAGCTTGGGGACTTGAAACTGGCCATCATGGGAATCAGAAGCCAGCAGAAAACACCATAAATCAGGGCTATTCTCCTTGGAGAGCCAGTTCGATATTTACCAGCATGTACAGTTCCTAAATTGAAAGATGATTGATGAACTTACTAATCTGGCTCAAATTCAGGCTTCATTTATTTATTTAGGTAGAATGCTTCACAACTGGGCTCTGCATGTCATGAGGGCTATCTTCCCAGCTGTAACATGAAGGAATCCCAAGAATGGCAAAAAGAAAAACAAAAAACAAAAAACTCTCCTAAAGATTTTTCCCATTTCAGCTGTTTCAGTCTGATTAGGGAAACACTACATACTATACATAACATCTTTGAGTGTTGATGTGAGCTTTTTTTTCTTTTTTTGAATCTCTGCCGCCTGTTGCTTCCATAAAAGGCCCCAATTAATGATATTTATGAATAGCCCAATTTGTTTTTTTTTTTTTTTTTTGAGACAGTCTCGCTCTGTCACCCAGACTGGAGTGCAGTGGCGCGATCTGAGCTGACTTCAACCTTTGCCTCCTGGGTTCAAGCAATTCTCCTGCCTCAGCCTGGGATTACAGGCGGGATTACAGGCGATTGCCATGCCTGGCTAATTTTAGTAGAGACGGGGATTCATCATGTTGGACAGGCTGGTCTCAAACTCCTGACCTCAAGTGATCCGCCCACTTTGACCTCCCAAAGTGCTGAGATTACCGGTGTAAGCCACTGCTCTCAGCCACAAATAGCCTAATTTGTTTGGCATACTTGTACCTTGGAGTAACTATTTTACCAACCAGACAATATTTCTTCTCCTAAGGGACCATATCTTGTACAAATGCTTGGTCTAGAGAAATTACGATATTTTATTAAGGCCAGGTGAGGTGGCTCATGCCTATAATCCGAGCACTTTGGGTGGCCAAGGAGGGCAGATCATTGGAGCCCAGGAGTGTGAGACCAGCCTGTGCAACATGGTGAAACCCTGTCTCTACCAGCAATTTAAAAACACAAAAATTAACCAGGTGTGCTGGTGTGGGCCTGTGATCCCAGCTACTTGAGAGACTGAGGTGGGAGGATCACTAGAGCCCAGGATATAACAACCCAATGGGTTCACCTTGCTAGCTGCCTAGACAGAGTCAATTTATCAAGACAGGAGAATTGCAATAGAGAAAGAGTAATTCACACAGAGCTGGCCACAGTTGTATTATTCAAATCAGTCTCTCCGAGCATCTGGAGGTCAGTTTTTAAACATAACTTGGCCCAGGTGTGGTGGCGTACACCTGTAATTCCAGCACTTTGGGAGGCTGAGGTGGGCAGATTCCTTGAGGTCAGGAGCTCGAGACCAGAATGGACAACATGGTGAAACCCCATCTCTACATTTCAACAACATGGTGAAAACCCATCTCTATAAAATACAAAAAATTAGCTGGGCATGGTGGAGCACACCTGTAGTCCCAGCTAGCCACTGCACCCGGCCAACTCACTTATTTAAAGTGAAATAAATTTATACTATCACAGTTCTGAAGGTCAGAGGTCCAAAATCAAGGTGACAGCAGAACCATGATCCCTCTGAAGGCTGTAGGGGCGAATCTATTCCATGCCTTTCTCTGAGCTCCTGGTGCTCCCAGCAATGCTTGGCACTTATTGGCTTGTAGATGCATCACTTGAGTCGCTGCCTGTGTTGTTGTACAGTGTTCTCCTGTGTATCTCTCTTCCTGTTGTCTTCCCTTTGTGTGTCTGTCTCTGTGTTTCTTCTCCTTTTCTTAGAAAAGGAGACCAATGTGATTAGGGCTCACCCTAATGACTTTATCTTTTTATTTACTCATTTATTTTTGAGACAGAGTCTTGCTCTGACACCCATGCTGGAGTGCAGTGGCACCATCTCGGCTTTCTGCAACCTCTGCCTCCTGGGTTCAAGCAAGTCTCCCACCTCAGCCTCCTGAGTCC
>NW_012109008.1:695367-697168 GCF_000951045.1 Mandrillus leucophaeus | reverse complement strand
GGCCTCCCAAAATGCAGGGATTACAGGTGTGAGCCACTGCACCCAGACAGTTTCTACTTTTTATGGATCAAAATATTCATTAAAATGGAAGTGACAGCAGGGCACGGTGGCTCACGCCTGTAATCCTAGCACTTTGGGAGGCCGAGGTGAGCGGATTGCCTGAGGTCGGGAGTTTGAGACCAGCCTGACCAACATGAAGAAACTCCATCTCCATTAGTAGAAACTCCATCTCTACTAATAATACAAGAATTAGCCAGGCGTGGTGGTGCATGCATGTAATCCCAGCTACTCAGGAGGCTGAGGCAGGAGAATCACTTGAACCTCGAAGGCGGAGCCAAGATTGCGCCATTGCACTCTAGCCTGGGCAACAAGAGTGAAACTCCATCTCAAAAACAAGCAAAAACAAAAACAAAAACAAAACACCCGGAAGTGACAGGAATGTGTTTTGTTTTACAGTGTTCCCTGTGGCAAAATTAAAACTGGCAATCCTATGTCTGGACTTAGAATTTTTAAAAATTTACTTTCTTGGACCACAAACGACTGATATAAAGCAAACTGAAACCAGTGTTCTGCCTGCAGAACACCCGCAAGCTTTGCTGAGTAGGGGATCTCTCCTGGATCCCACTTCTGCTTCTTTTCCCCCAGATGTCTCCTTTCATATACATTTTTACCAGCCTGAGCGTTCCTAAAGGCTTCCCTTGCATTGACTGTGAAGTTCACAGCAATTTTTTTGTTGCTTGGAAATGACTACTCCTCTCTAAGGGTGTGTTTCAGGAAAAACTCTCCCAAACTGTGCTTTTCCACTGTTCTCACACCACCACAATGATCGCCAACACAGAAGAAGACTTCTGTGGCCAAATATGTAGGAGTTTTCCCCCATACACCAAGCAGCCGACACCAGATGGGGGCCCTACAATTTAATTCTGACATTATCTACTTGGAGATAGCATCAGATCCCATGGGTTGAGGGTTCAGTCCCCAACACTGCATCCCTTCAGAAGACATCAGTGGTAAGTCTGTGCCACTGGAACTTCGGACCTACCAATGACAAGTTGAAGTTTCCACGACCCCCAATTTGGGTTCCTTAAATTTGCTAGAGGCTCACCGGACCCAGGGAAACAGTGATGTTTACCAGTTTATTATAAAGGATACCAGTGAAGAGATGCATAGATATGAAAGAAGGGGTGCGGAGCTTCCATGCCCTCCCTGGGTGCACCGCCCTTTGGAAATCTCCACACGTTCAGCCCTCCAGAAGCTCTCCAAACCAATCCTCTGTGTTTTTATGGAAGCTTCATGGCCTCAGCATTCCTTCTGTCAGAGGCATTTGAACCAGAGCAACTCCATCTTGAATACGAGCTGGGTTAAAAAGGCTGACACCTACTGGGTTGCATTCCCAGATGGTTAGGCATTCTAAGTCACAGGATGAGGTAGGAGGTCAGCACGAGATACAGGTCACAAAGACCTTTCTGATAAAACAGTTTGTAGTAAAAAAGCCGGCTTAAACTCACCAAAACCAAGACGGCAATGAGAGTGACCTCTGGTCATCCTCACTGCTACACTCCCACCAGTGCCATGACAGTTTACAAATGCCATGACATCAGGAAGTTACCCTATATGGTCTAAGAAGGGGAGGCATGAATAACCACATTCATGCTTTTGTTTAGCATATATTCATATACATTTTTAGCATATATGCTTTTGTTTAGCATATATTCAAGAAATAACCATAAAAATGGGCAACCAGGGCGGGGCGCTGTGGCTCACGCCTGTAATCCCAGCACTTTGGGAGGCTGAGGTGGGC
>NW_012109008.1:686465-693057 GCF_000951045.1 Mandrillus leucophaeus | reverse complement strand
CTTCCTTCCTTCCTTCCTTCCTTCCCTCCTTCCTTCCCTCCTCCTCCCCCTCCTCCTCTTCCTCCTCCTCCTCCTCCTCCTCCTCCTTCTTCTTCTATTATTATTATTATTGAGACAGGGTCTCACTGTCACCAAGGCTGGAGTTCAGTGGCTCAATCATAGCTCATTGTAGCCTCAAACTCCTGGGCTCAAATGTTCCTCCCACCTCAGCCTCCTGAGTAGTTGGGACTATAGTCATGTGCTACCACGGCCAGCTAATTTTTAAATTTTTCATAGAGATGGGGGTCTCACTATGTTGCTCAGGCTGGTCTTGAACTCTTGGCCTCAGTCAATCCTGCCTTGGCCTCCCAAAGTGCTAGGTTTACAGGTATGAACCACTATGTCCGACGAAAGATGGCCTCTTTACTTACATGCCTGGTAGCTAAATTGGAGTGGCTGAAACAACTGAGGCTGGTTTTCTCTTTTCAAGTACTTTTCCACATGGCTAAATTGGGCTTCCTTACAGCATGGTAGGTTAAAGAGAATCAGACATCTCACATGGCGGCACGGTGACTGACTTCCCTAGGGGGTTATTTTTAATCTACCATGATAATGTAATCAGTAAAAGATGTTTTAAGTGTAGGGAGGTAAGAAGCCCTGACAAATACAGGCTAGGAGGTGTTTGATCTGAAGGCAAGTTCTAGGACCTACTCAGCTGTATGTTAGCTCCTTTTGCTTTTTTTTTTTTTCTTTTTTTTTGAGACAGTCTCGATCTGTCATCCAGGCTGGAGTGTAGTGGTAAAATTTCGACTCACTGCAATCTCCGCCTTCTGGGTTCAAGTGATTCTCCTGCATCAGCCTCCCAAGTAGCTAGGGTTACAGGTGCCCACTAACCAAGCCTGGCTAATTTTTATATTTTCAGTAGAGACGGGGTTTCACCATGTTGGCCAGGCTGGTCTCGAACCCCCGACCTCAAGTGATCCATCTGCGTTAGCCTCCCAAAGTGCTGGGATTACAGGTGTGAGCCACTGTAGCTGGCCTTTTTCTTTTTCTTTTCTTTTTTTTTTTTTCAGATGGAGTCTCACTCTGTTGCCCAGCCTGGAGTGCAGTGATGCAATTTGGCTCAGTTCAACCTCCACCTCCAGGTTCAAGCAATTCTCCTGCCTCAGCCTCCTGTGTAGCTGGGACTACAGGTGCCCACCACCACACCCTGCTAATTTTTGTATTTTTAGTAGAGATGGGGTTTTGCCATTTTGGCCAGGCTGGTCTTGAACTCCTGATCTCAGGTGATCCACCCGCCTCAGCCTCCCAAAGTGCTGGGATTACAGGCATGAGCCATTGCGTCTGGCCGCTTCTGCTCTTTCCTACATCTCAAAACACGTATATGCACAGAAAAACTGTCTCCTCTCCTTACCCCCTGCCTTGGATCTTTTACACCATGTTTTCTGTTTTCTAAAGTTCCTCAATTACATATCTAAATTTAAAACAGTCCTCTTTAGAATATGTGAACCTTTCCTTCCGGGAGGTCATGAAGCTGTTCTCAGTAATTTAATCCCAGCGATGTATTAGTTATCTATTGCCATATAACAATTCACTCCAAACTTAGTGGCTTGAAACAATAAACATTTTATACTGCAGTTTCTGTGGGTCAGAAGACTAGAAGTTTAGCTGAGTGGTTCTGGCTTGGGGTCTCTTGGGAGGCTGCAGACAAGATGTCAGCTGGGGCTGTAGTTATCTGAAGGCTTGCCTGGGGCTGGCAGATTTACTTCCAAGAGGGCTTGCTCACATAGTGCTAGTTATTAACTGGAACCTTCAGAGCCTCCCTATGAAGGACTGCTTTACTGTTCTCATGACATGGTGGCAGCCTTCCTCAGCGTAAGCAATCCAAGAGAGAACAAGGAACAGGCTGCAATGTTTTCGTGTCAGCCAGCCTCAGAAGCCATCCTCTGTCATTTCTGTAATATCCTATTGGTCACATAGGTCAGTCCTATTCAATTAGAAAGGGTATAAACACCAGGAGGTGGTGGGAGACTGGGCCAAGGGAAAGCTAATATTGAGGGGAGAAAAGAAGAGACAGGCTAAGCGTGATGCCTCGTGCCTATAATCCCAGCACTTTGGGAGGCTGAGGCAAAAGAATCACTTCAGTCTAGGAGTTTGACACCAGCCTGGGCAACATGGTAACAATCCATCTCTATGAAAAATTTTTAAAATAAATTTTGAAAATGTGAGGAGGCCGGGTGCGGTGGCTCACGCCTTGTAATCTTAGCACTTTGGGAGGCCAAGGCAGGCAGATCACCTGAGCTCAGGAATTCAAGACCAGCCTGGCCAACATAGTGAAACCCAGTCTCTACTAAAAATATAAAAATTAGCCAGGAGTGGTAGTGTGCGCCTGTAATCCCAGCTACTTGGGAGGCTGAGGCAGAATAATTGCTTGAACCCGGGAGGCAGAGGTTGCAGTGAGCTGACTGCACTCCAGCCTGAGCAACTGAGCAAGACTCTATCTCAAAAAAAAAAAAAAAAAAAAAAGGGAGACAAAGGAGGTATGTAATATTGGAGCCAGGATCATTTTAAGGAAAACTCAAGCACTAATTTGAGTCCCGGAGCTGGGAATGGAGCTGAGGATCTTGAGACCTGGTTGTCCTTGACAAGTCTTGCAGACGATAAGAGGAAGGAAAACAGAAGTGAGAATGACAGACCCATTTTTCCTCTTTCAATGTTATTTTTGCACTAACAGAAGGAGACAAGCTGCCCCTACCCTTAAAAGGTCATTTTCAATCTCTTGGCCAAACTATAAGGAGAATATTTCTCCTGAATAATTAACTGGTTTTAAGAAGATGGAAGGATATTTTTAGCTTCTAAGAAGAAATCAGGGTCGCTTGAATGATATCTTTATTCAACAAGGACACAGTCTTTCAGGAAGTTTACTTGTGCCAATGTAATTAGTAGTTGCTTTACAGGACAATGGTGTGCAGGTTTCATGCTGTGATGAAAGGAGATGATTTTCCAGTTACTGTTAATTGAAAATTGAAGCAAAGTGAACTTTGCAATCAAAACAGGAAGCGAAAACCAGACTGCAATAAGACAATAACCTTAGAGCTTTGTTCTTTCACAAGACACAGGGAAGAAGCAAAGGGCTTCCTAAACTACTTTCATCTGGGCCAAATTTCTTGGAAGAATGCCCTCTGTCTGCCATCTACTTCCCTCTGGCTTGGCTTTTGCCCCCACCACCACTTCACTGAACCTGCTTTCATTATAGCCAACAAGCACTCCATGTTGCCCGACCCACTGGACATTTTTCTGCTTTGTGTTTTCTCATCTCTAAGCAACATTGACTCAATTGACCACTCACTGTTTCTGAAAATACTTTCCTTCTGGTTTCAAGGATGCCATTTTCTCCTTGTTTGTCATCTCCCTGGCAATCTATTTAAGGTCTTTCTCCATTATCCAACCTCTAAATGTTAAGGATCCTGGTCAGGCACAGTGGCTCATGCATGTAATCTCAGAACTTTGGGAGGTCAAGGTGGGAAAATCGCTTGAAGCCAGGAGTTCAAGACCAGACTGGGCAGCATAGTGAGACCCCCATCTCAACTTTTTTTTTTTAAAGGGACTTTCGCTCTGTCACCCAGGCTAGAGTGCAGCGGCATGATCTCAGCTCACTGTAACCTCCACCTCCCGGGTTCAAGAGATTCTCCTGCCTCAGAGTGCCAAGCAGCTGGGATTACAGGTGCCTGCCGCCATGCCTGGCTAATTTTTGTATTTTAATAAAGATGAGGTTTCACCATGTTGACCAGGCTGGTCTCAAACCCCTGACCTCAAGTGATCCATCCGCCCCAGCCTCCCAAAGTGCTGGAATTACAGGTGTGAGCTACCACGCCTGGCCCACATCTCTACTTGTTAATAAAAAGAGAATAATAATAATAAAGCTGAGAATCTTAATCATTACATCGCTTCCCCCTCCCCCCGCCCCGCCTTTTTTTTTGAGGTGGAGTCAGGCTGGAGTGCAACGGCAGGGTCTCGGCTCACTGTACTCTCTCTGCCTGTTAGGTTCAAACCACTATCCTGCCTCCCAAGTAGCTGAGATTACAGGCATGCACCACCACTCCCGGCTGGTTTTTGTATTTTTAGTAGAGATGGGGTTTCACCACATTGGCCAGGCTGGTCTCGGAATCTTGACTTCAGGTGATCCACCCTCCTTGGTCTCCCAAAATATTGGGATTACAGACTTGAGCTGCCGCACCCAGCCATGTCTCTGCTCTTTCTGTGCTTTCTGTCATATAAGTACCGCACATTAAGCGATTGCACTACTGGAGCTCCTCTGTTCTCTTTCTGAATGACTTTATCCAATCCCATGGCTCTAATGCCATCTCAATACCAGCATTATCAACATTTATATCTCCAGCCCTGATCTCTTCCTGGAATTTCAGACTGTTATCATTCACCTGCCTTCTTAATATTCCAACCAGGAAATTCACAGACAGCACAGTGTATCTCCTGGTGCTCTTGGTTCCTCCCTTCCCAAACCCGTTCTCCCACAGTAGGCCTTACTTGTCTTGTAGGTAGCACCACCTCCTTTTTAACCACGCTAGTAGGAAATTTCCTTATATCTGGATTCATTTTTTCTCCTCACTCTCTACATCCAGTTCATCACAAGTCTTGTTCATTCTGTATCCAAACCATTTCAAACTTATCCACCTCCATTACCACTCCATCTCCTTACCCTCCCCATTACCACCCCATCTCCTTGCCCTATCCAACCCATTATCTACCCAGAAAATAGGTCTATCTTAAAAAATGAAAATCAGATCACTCACAGTCTATGCAACCTCCTTCATTGGATTCCCACTACACTTAGAATTAAATATAAACTGGGGCCTGGCACAGTGGCTCACACTGGTAATTCCAGCACTCTGGGAGGCCAAGGCAGGCAGATCATCTGAGGTCAGGAGTTGGAGACCAGCCTGGCCAAAATGGTGAAACCCTGTCTGTGATAAAAATACAAAAATTAGCCAGACTTGGTCGCGGGCACCTGTAATCCCAGCTACTTGGGAGGCTGAGGCAGGAGAATCTCTTGAACCCAGGAGGCAGAGGTTGCAGTGAGTTGAGATCATGCCACTGAACTCCAGCCTGGGTGAAAGAGCAAGACTCCATCTCTAAATAAATAAATAAATAAAATAAACTTGTAGTGCCCTCTAAACTGCTACAGGACCTGGCTTCTACCCATCCTCCCAAACTCAAGCTCATTTCATGCCACTCTGTCTTTGGCATAGAATGCCAGTCCTGTCCAGCCTAGGGGTCTTTGCTGTACTGTTCCTTCATCCTAGAAGCTCTTCCTCTACTCTTCCCATGCTAGCTTTGTCCCTTCCTCTGGGCCTTAGCTTAATTATTGTTCACTAAAGCAGACTTTCTGACCATCCTATCTGAAGTAAGAGTCTTTGTTTCCCTTATTCTCTTTTTAGCTCCTTCTTCCCCTCAGTCCTCACAGTTATTCCCACAGTCATAATGCCAACCCAATTTTTCCACAAATGAGGAAACAGAAAGACTTTTGAGGAACTTATTAGATCTTAGACAAATCAAACACCACATAAACAACAAACTGCTTCTTTCCTAATTGGGCATCCTGCTGGGTATGACCAGTCATACCCAATTCCACCCATATGTAAAAATTGAAAGGCTAACTGGGTGTGGGGGTACACATCTGTACTTGGGAGGCTGAGGTGGGAGGATCACTTGAGCCTGGGAAGTTGAGGCTGCAGTGAGTCAAGATTGCACCACTGCACTCCAGCCTGGGTGACAGAACGAGACTCTGTCTCAAAAAAACCCAACTATTTTTTAAAAAAGTAAACATCAATAAGGTGAATCGGCATCTCAAACCCCAACTAAGGACACTCTTGAGACCCCCTTCAGTGGAAAGTGTGTAGTGACCCAGTTCCTGTTTTGCTGCAATCTTGGCCCTACATGACACAGCGGCATTCAACCGAACACATAAAGACGAGAATAACTTTCTCACGAGTCTCATTTCCTGTGTTTTATATTAGAGCTCATTGTTGTTCTCTTTTTATTCCTCCTCTCAGATCAAAGTCCCATGAGATGGACATTGGTAGAGTGAAAAAGGGTTTGAACTCAACTCAAATGCTATATAAGTGCATGCATGAAACTCCAGAATGGCCTCCAGCACTTTCAATTTTTTTTTTCATTGACACTATCAACATGTAGAAAACATACCCTATATGTTCTCCCTATAACTTCTCCCTTTTGTTTCAAAGGTGAAAATTTAGGTCATATACATGGAGCTGACAACAGATCTCCTAATAATTACATGCCTGAAGTTGTCACTTATTTGGCTAAAACCTACTCAGGAATTTGAATTCTCTTCTAACACCTTGAACAGCTTCTCTTCTGTTTTGTTAATAAATCACTAAGTGTGGCATAAATATCATCAGCAAGTTTTTAGAGAATTAAATTGACTGAAGCTCCTGCTTTCCAACATTTATTTTATTTTATTTTATTTTATTTTATTTTATTTATTTATTTTTTTTTGAGACGGAGTCTCGCTCTGTCGCCCAGGCTGGAGTGCAGTGGCCAGATCTCAGCTCACTGCAAGCTCCACCTCCCG
>NW_012109008.1:684144-685890 GCF_000951045.1 Mandrillus leucophaeus | reverse complement strand
AACAGAGTTTCACTCTTGTTGCCCAAGCTGGAGTGCAATGGCATGATCTCGGCTCACTGCAACCTCCACTTCTTGGGTTCAGGCGATTCTCCTGCTTAGCTTCCAGAGTAGCTGGGATTATAGGCGTGTGCTACCATGCCCGGCTAATTGTTATATTTTTAGTAGTGATATGGTTTCACCATGTTGACCAGGCTGGTCTTGAACTCCTGACCTCAAGCAATTGGCCTGCCTCAGCCTCTCAAAGTGCTGGGATTACAAGTGCGAGTCACCACACTCAGCCCTGGCTAATTTTTGTATTTTTAGTAGAGACGGAGTTTCACCATGTTGGCCAAGCTGGTCTCGAACTCCTGGCCTCAAGTGATCCACCCACCTCGGCCTCCCAAAGTGCTAGGATTATAGGCACAAGCCACCATGCTCAGCCAGCATTTATTTATTTATTTATTTTATTTTTTATTTTTTTGAGACGGAGTCTTGCTCTGTTGCTCTGTTGCCCAGGCTAGAGTACAGTGGTACGATCTCAGCTCACCACAACATCCGCCTCCTGGGTTCAAGTGATTCTCCTGCCTCAGCTTCTCGAGTAGCTGGGATTACAGGTGCCCACCACCACGCCTGGCTAATTTTTGGATTTTTAGTAGAGATGGAGTTTCACCATCTTGGCCAGGCTGGTCTTGAACTCCTGACCCTGTGATCGATCCAACCGCCTCAGCCTCCCAACGTGCTAGGATTACAGGCATGAGCCACCGCACCCGGCTGCATTTATTCTGTAATTTATTATTTTTTTGAGACAGGGTCTCAGTCTGTCACCCAGCCTGGAGTGCAGTTGAATAATCACGGTTCACTCGACTTCCTGGGCTTAGGTGATCCCCCAACCTCTGCCTCTCAAGTAGCTGGGACTACAGGTTCATGCCACCACACCTGGCTGATTTTTCTATTTTTGTAGAGAGGGGGTTTTGTCATGTTACCCAGGCTGATCTTAAACTTCTGGACTCAAGCAATCTGCCCATCTTGCCTTCCCGAAGTGCTAGGATTACAAGTATCAGGCACTGTGCCCGGCCTCCAACATTTATAAAAGCCATAAATCACCTTTGTCGAGTTATAGATCTTGAAATTTTAGCTCACAAAGGAGCCTATATTCTTCTAAGTGAATTCAAATCATCTTCCAAAGAAACAAAAATGTTTCAAGTGCTTCAAAATAAGTCATAAAATAGGGAACAGATAAAATTCTCTGGGAAGAAATTTATTTTGCAGTGATTAAGCCTGTATTGGCAAATCTCCAGACAACTAAAATTATTTTTACATATAGAAAGTGAGTCACTAGAGGCTGGGCATGGTGGCTCATGTCTGTAATTCCAGCACTTTGGATCCGAGGCGGGCGGATCACGAGGTCAGGAGATCGAGACCCTCCTAGCTAACAAGGTGAAACCCCGTCTCTACTAAGAAAAAAAAATATATATATATGAAAAATTAGCTGGGCATGGTGGCAGGCGCCTGTGGTCCCAGCTAGTCAGGAGGCTGAGGCGGGAGAATGGCGTGAACCTAGGAGGTGGAGCTTGTAAGTGAGCTGAGATCATGCCACTGCACTCCAGCCTGAGCGACACAGCGAGACTCCGTCTCAAAAAAAAAAAAAAAAAAAAAAAAAAAAAAGAAAAAAAAAAAAAAAAAAAAAAAAAAAAGAAGAAGAGAAAGAAAGAGAGTCACTAGATACCAAACAGGGCAAAATTCCCAGGCTCATCTGTCCCTGACGAA
>NW_012109008.1:679641-680204 GCF_000951045.1 Mandrillus leucophaeus | reverse complement strand
TCTGGCTACTTTTAAATTTTTTGCAGAGACAGCATTTCACCATGTTTCTCAGGCTAGTCTCGAACAGGCCTGAGCCACTGTACTGGGCCTGAAATTTAAAAAAAAAAAAAAAAAAAAAAAATCATTGACCAATTTTTTGTTTTGGAGTTTTGATAAAACAGAGAACTTTCCTACATTCTTAATGAATGACTATATTAGAAAATGAGGCTGGGCGTGGTGGCTCACGCCTGTAATCCCAGCACTTTGGGAGGCCGAGGCAGGCGGATCACGAGGTCAGGAGTTCGAGACCAGCCTGACCAACATGGTGAAACCCCGTCTCTACTGAAAATACAAAAATTAGCCTGGCTTGATGGTGCGCACCTGTAATCCCAACTACTTGGGAGGCTGACGCAGGAGAATGGTGTGAACCCGGGAGGCAGAGGTTGCTCTGAGCTGAGATCATGCCACTGCACTCCAGCCTGGGTGATAGGGCGAGACTCCATCTCAAAAAGGAAAGAAAAGAAAATGAACATCAACTATATATTTTAGGGAGAAAATCTGAAAGAAAGAAATTAGGCCAGGCA
>NW_012109008.1:667132-674811 GCF_000951045.1 Mandrillus leucophaeus | reverse complement strand
AAAGAGAGTCACTAGATACCAAACAGGGCAAAATTCCCAGGCTCATCTGTCCCTGACGAAACATTGAGGAGGAAATGTGGCTAGCTGTTTGTTTATATTTGTTTCTATAAGGAAGAAAGCTTGAGGTAGAGCTGAAATGCTGTTTGCATTTTCTCATGCCACTTTAATACAGTCTCTATTCAGGACTCAATGAAAAATTTAAAAGAATATCAGGAGAAAACTTTTTGTTGCTGTCGTTGTTTTAACCGTAAGAATCATATGATTGGGCTAAGAGATTTCTCTAAACTGTCCAAGCATGTTGTAACTGCTCAGGCCATTTTCTTGGCTGCTTCTATTTTTCTTTTTTTTTTTTTTCTTATGACCTATATTGTCTCCAGATTGGCTGCTTCTAAAGGGGTTATTTGTACTGGGCTCTGCACTGAGTTACCCAGTTTAACTTCTATGTAGAAAATTATACCAGCTCTGCCCAGGTGCAGTGGCTCATGCCTGTAACCCCAGCACTTTGGGAGGCCAACGCGGGTGGATCACCTGAGGTCAGGAGTTTGAGACCATCCTGGCCAACATGGTGAAACCCTGTCTCTACCAAAAATACAAAAAATTAGATGGGCGTGGTGGCAGGCACCTGTAATCCCAGCTACTTGGGAGGCTGAGGCAGGAGAATCGCTTGAACCCAGGATGAGGAGGTTGCAGTGAACCGAATGGTGTCACTGCACTCCAGCCTGGGCAACAAGAGCGAAACTCCGTCTCAAAAAAAAATAAAAAATGGCATCAGCTCTATCTGAATTCAGTGTCTGGTGAAATTCTGAAAGAACTTATGAAATGCTATGAGACAGGAGACACAAGACGCAACTCTGTCTTCATTGCTCAACAAATGCTAACAGGGTGTGTGCTTCTGTTCTCAATGAGTCAGACAGATTGGCTAGCTCTGAGCTCTATTTAATTTGGTCCTGCAGGCATGGGCCTCTTTCAAACACTACTTTTCAGAAAGTAAAGCAAGACACAAAACCAAAATATTTCAGTGCTGGAAGAGACCTGAGGGATCACCTTCTCCAACATTCTCACTGAAAAAAAGAAAAAAAACAAAAATCAAGACTGGATGCAGTGGCTCATGTCTTTAATCCCAGCACTTTGGGAGGCCAAGGTGGACAGATGACTTGAGGCCAGGAGTTTGAGGCCAGGCTGGCCAACATGGTGAAACCCCATCTCAACCAAAAATATAAAAAGTCGCCGGGTATGGTGGTGTGTGCCTGTAATTCCAGGTACTTGGGAGGCTGAGGCACGAGAATTGCTTGAACCCAGGAGGCAGAAGTTGCAGTGAGCTGAGGTGGCACCTCTGCACTCCAACCTGGGTGACAAAGTAAGTTCTTGTCTAAAAACAAAAACAAACAAACAAAAACCTGTGACTTCTATTATTATTATTATTATTATTATTATTATTATTGTTGTTGTTGTTGTTGTTGTTGAGATGGAGTCTTGTTCTGTCGCCCAAGCTGGAGTGCAGTGGTGTGATCTCGGCTCACTGCAACCTCTGCCTCCCAGGTTCAAGCAATTTTCCTCCCTCAGCTTCCCAAGCAGCTGAGACTACAGGCACGCACCACCACGCCCAGCTAATTTTTGTATTTTTAGTAGAGACGGTGTTTCACCGTATTGGCCAGACTGGTCTGGAACTCCTGACCTTGTGGTCCACCCGCCTCAGCCTCCCAAAATGCTGGGATTACAGGCATGACCCACTGCACCCAGCCAAAAACCTATGACTTCTAATTCAATTTTTTGTTGTTCTTTTTGAGTCAGGGTCTCGCTCTGTTGCCCAGGCTGGAATACAGTGGTGCTGTCTAGGTTCACTGAAGACTTGACAGCCCAGGTTCAAGTGATTCTCCTGCTTCAGCCTCCCAAATAGCTAGGATTATAGGCCTGCACCACCACGTCTGGCTACTTTTAAATTTTTTGCAGAGACAGCATTTCACCATGTTTCTCAGGCTAGTCTCGAACAGGCCTGAGCCACTGTACTGGGCCTGAAATTTAAAAAAAAAAAAAAAAAAAAAAAATCATTGACCAATTTTTTGTTTTGGAGTTTTGATAAAACAGAGAACTTTCCTACATTCTTAATGAATGACTATATTAGAAAATGAGGCTGGGCGTGGTGGCTCACGCCTGTAATCCCAGCACTTTGGGAGGCCGAGGCAGGCGGATCACGAGGTCAGGAGTTCGAGACCAGCCTGACCAACATGGTGAAACCCCGTCTCTACTGAAAATACAAAAATTAGCCTGGCTTGATGGTGCGCACCTGTAATCCCAACTACTTGGGAGGCTGACGCAGGAGAATGGTGTGAACCCGGGAGGCAGAGGTTGCTCTGAGCTGAGATCATGCCACTGCACTCCAGCCTGGGTGATAGGGCGAGACTCCATCTCAAAAAGGAAAGAAAAGAAAATGAACATCAACTATATATTTTAGGGAGAAAATCTGAAAGAAAGAAATTAGGCCAGGCATGGAGGCTCATGTCTGTAATCCCCGCACTTCGGGAGAGTAAGGCAGGAAGGTTGCTTAAGTCCAGAAGTTGGAGACCAGCCTATGCAACATAGTGAGACCTTGTCTCTGCAAGAAAAATATAAGATAAACAAAATTAGCCTGGCATGGTGGCTACTTAGGAGGCAGAGGTGGGAGGATTGCTTGAGCCTGGGAGGTTGCAGTGAACCGAGAGCACGCCACTGCCCTCCAGCCTGGGCAACCGAGTGAGACCCTGTCTCAAAAAAAAAAAAAAAAAAGAAAGAAAGAAAGAAAGAGAGAGAGGAAAGGAAAAAAGGAATAAAGAAATTAGTTTTTCCACTCTGAAGTATATCTGACTCACACTACAACCCAGCACAACCCAGGAAGAAACCCAAGGGTTCTGTTGGGCTTTTAACCAGTACAACTAGTGACTATTTATCAATAGAACAAACATTCAGTAAATCTCAGCTCTTACTGCTGTGACATGTACATAGATTTTATTTCCTTATTCCCTTGAAAAGGTGACACTGTCAAATCTCTTTACTTTTCCTTCACTCAACTGATTAGTTCTCATCAAACATTGATGTTGGTCTGTGTGACCTCCCCTTTCTGTGCTCATCCTCCACCTCAGAGGTCTACACCACATCCCTTCCAATTCTCTCTTCTCCTCCATCTAAGCCTGTTCTTGAATAAGTTCACTTTAGCACAAATACCTAATGGCTAGACCTTTCTTTTGCCTTATTATTATTATTGAGATGGAGTCTCCCTCTGTCACCCATGCTGGAGTGCAGTGGTGTGATCTCAGCTCACTGCAACCTCTGCCTCCCAAGTTCAAGCGATTCTCCTGCCTCAGCCTCCCAAGTAGCTAGGATTACAGGCGCGTGCCACCATGCCCAGCTAATTTTTGTATTTTTAGTAGAGACAGGGTTTCACCATGTTAGTGAGGATGGTCTTGAGCTCCTGACCTCGTGATCTGCCTGCCTCGGCCTCCCAAAGGGCTGAGATTACAGGCATGAGCCACCGCGCCTGACCTAATATTATTTTTAATTGACACATACTAATGGCACATATTTATGGCACACAGTGTGATATTTTGATATATGTTGTTAATAGAAAAACCAAACTCTATAAAATATTTTAAAAAGCTTTATTGTGAGTCAGTCAGTATAAGTAACCATGGCCTAGGGAACAGTCTCAAGGGGACCTGAGAAAGTGTGCTCCGGGCAGTCAGGTTACAGTTTAGTTTTGAACGTTCTAGGGAGAGGAATTGTAGGTAAAATCATAAATCAATATATGGAAGATGTACATTGGCTCAGCCTAAAGAGGCAAAATATTTTGAAGCAGGGGAGGAAAGGCTTACAAGTCATAGGTGGGTTCAAAGATTGTTTTTTTTTTTTTTTCGAGATGGAGTCTTGCTCTATCACCCAGGCTGGAGTGCAACGACACAATCTCAGCTCACTGCAACCTCCACCTCCGAGGTTCAAGCGACTCTCCTGCCTCAGCCTCCCAAGTAGCTGGGATTACAGGTGCCCACCACCATGCCCAGCTCATTTTTGTATTTTTAGTAGAGACAGGGTTTCACCATGTTGGCCTGGCTGGTCTTGAACTCCTGACCTCAAGTGATCCACCTGCCTCAGCCTCCCACAGTGTTGGGATTACAGGCATGAGTCACCACGCCTGGCCGGTATGTGTATTTTAGCTGGAGGAAAGATGTTAGGATACAAAAATGAATCTCTACTGGTGAAATTTGCAACCCTTTTATGGTAAAGAAGAGAAATCTGAGGCACCAAGAGGCTGAAGAGACACTACTGGCTGCGGGCGTCTTGAGCTGGAGCCCCTTCTTTCCCGTCCCACACCACGCTTCTCTCTTGCCACCTTGACATCCTGTCATGCAGCAACACCTACCAAAATGCACTTGGATGTCATGGACCTGGGGATGTGAAAGGAAACTAAATCTCGTGACGCCAGAATCACTAAGCCAAAGGGAAAAGTCAACCTGGGAACTACGTCAGGCAACCTGCCTCCCATTTTATTCCTAAATAAGATAGCTACAAAGATTTAAATTAAAAAAAAAAAAAAGCTACATACCTTTTTTGCGGTTTGCCTACAAAGAAATTCCCTGTGAGCCTCAAGATCTTTACTCTCAAACGGTTCTGTTGGATTTCACCCTGGCAATGTAAATTGAAAGCTCTCTTCACAGGTGTGGGACAAAGGCCAGAAATCAGCCATCCCTCTGCTCACCTGAGACAAATGTGTATCTAATCGCTTCTTCTGCCCTACTGTTTTTGGAAAAATGCAGATTCACTGAGCCAGACTAAGGCATAAGTGACTATTCCTGTAATCCGCTCTCATATGTAAATTGTGTATTCAGTGTAAGGCTGATCAGGATGCAAAATAATGCAACCGTTTGCATCTTATCTACCTAAGACCTGGAAGCCCCTGCTTTGAGTGGTTCTACCTTTCCAGACCGAACAAATGTACATCTTAAATGTATTGATTGTTGTCTCATGTCTCCCTAAAATATATAAAACCAAGCTGTACCTTGACCACCTTGGGCATATGTCATCAGGACCTCCTGAGGCTGTGTTACTGGCGGGTCGTTAACCTTCGCAAAATAAACTTTTTTTTTTTTTTTTTTTTTTTTGAGATAGAGACTCACTTTGTCACCCAGGCTGGAGTGCAGTGGCACAATCCCAGGTTCAAGCACTTCTCCTGCCTCAGTCTCCCAAGAACCTGGGACTACAGGCATGCACCACCATGCCCAGCTAACTTTTGTATTTTTAGTAGAGACAGGGTTTCACTATGTTGGCCAGTTTGGTCTCAAACCCCTGACCTCGGGTGATCCCCCTGCCTCGGCGTCCCAAAGTGCTGGGATTACAGGGGAGAGTCACCATGTCTGGCCCAATTATGCTTATAACTCAATAGTCAGTTTTCAGGATTCCTGAAGTGCAGCACTTTGTGTTATATGTGGGGCACTCAAGGATTGTTTGACATCCATATCCTGGATCCCACTAGTTCCCTAGGCCTGAGAGACCTGTCTCTCACTTCTTTGCCTTGGACCACCACATCATTTTTCAGCCTGTCCCCCATGTCCCATTCCCCCAAATCGCCATGATTCACAAGGTATGTGAGTGTATCAGATTTCATTAAATGGTTGTGGTAATCTCAAACTACATATGAAATATGTGAGTAAAGCATATAAAAATTAGGCTATGTAAGAAGTTTCCTCTTGGTAAAGGGAAAATCTGGCTGGGCATGGTGGCTCACACCTATAAACCCAACACTTTGAGAGGCCAGGGTGGGCGGATCACTTGAGGTCAGGAGTTCGAGACCAGCCTGGCCAACATAGTGAAATCCCATCTCTACTAAAAATACAAAAATTAGCTGGGCATGGTGGTGCATGCCTGTAATTCCAGCTACTCAGGAGGCTGAGCCTGGAGAACCACTTGACCCTGGGAGCAGAGGTTGCAGTGAAACGAGGTCGTACCACTGCACTCCAGCCTGAGTGACAGATGGAGACTATGTCTCAAAAAAAAAAAAAAAAAAAAGGAAAATCTGAAAAGTTCAATTCTTCACTGGGTTTTCTTGTTGGCACACTTCAGTTTCTAAATCTGCCCCCACCAACTCACTTCCTACTTCCTGTCGAACATCCTCTTTGACTGCCATACATAGCCCATTCAAAACCCCATTCAAAACCCCAGCCTCTGCCCACAGGCCTTAGTTTTGGGTCCTTGTCTACGTCCCTCCCTGAGCAGTACATCATCCTGAAACTGATTTATTATGTCTGGAGCAACGCCTTGGGGCAAGGGGGTCAGGACAGTTCTCGAAGCCTTGGCATTCCAAATCTCACCAAAAAGTCCAGTGTGGACATGGATGCTCTAACTCCAAATCTTCCTACCAGTGTAGTTGCAGATACAACTCTTAATTTCTTTTCTTGAGACAGAGTCTAGCTCTGTTGCCCAGGCTGGAGTGCAGAGGCACAATTTTGGCTCACTGCAACCTCTGCCTCCCCGGTTCAAACAATTCTCCTGCCTCAGCCTCTGGTAGTAGCTGGGATTACAGGCATGTGCCACCAAGCCTGGATAATTTTTTATATTTTTGGTTTCGCCATGTTGGCCAGGCTGGTCTCGAACTCCTGACCTGAGGTGATCCACTTGCTTCAGTCTCCCAAAGTGCTGGGATTACAGGTGTGAGCCATCGTGCCCGGGCACAACTCTTAATTTCTTAGTTGCCCACCAGGGAACACAAGGATCATATACACACAAACACACACACATAGTCTCCTAAAGACAAACATAAATTCTCAGTGCAGTCTAAGCGCAAATGGAGGAAGTAAAATGTTTTCCAAACGCCCCCTATAATTTGCACAGTTTCCGTTCCCCAATGAATATACAATTTCACATTTCTATATAAGGCAGTATTCATTCCTTTTCTTAATTTACTTTCCCCTTTCCCCTTTCCAATTGTGTCTTCTCAAGCCTGTTTGGAATATGAAGGAGGTCTGTAACTGAGCTGCTGTGCCTCTCAACAACTGCTCTCAGCTACACAAAGACCCAGCTAAAGCTCTGAAATGAATATTGTGTGTGTGCGTGTGTGTGTGTGTGTAGTTATTACTTTGGGCTATTTGTCCTACATATATTCTATTTCCTGCTTTTTAAAAAAAGTCTTGTGACCCAAAGCTGATTTAAAGCATCCATTATTCTGAGTAAATAGAGAGTCATAGTCATCAAATTCCACATGGGATCCTCTGCACTCTTGTGAATGCAGAGGGAGAGGTTCTCAAAGAACTACAATGGAGATAATAATAGTGCTTACCTCACAGGGTTGTTGGGAGGTTTCAGTGACTCATATATAACGCAAGTGTACACACAGAATCCATAAGTAAAATGCTAAGCATGGTACCTGGTAAGTGCTTTATACATTTTAAAAATTATTATTATGTATATCATAGCTATGTTTTCTACATGGATTTCAATTTTTTTTTTTTGAGACAAAATCTCGCTCTGTTGCCAAGTTGGAGTGCAGTGGTGCCATCTTGGCTGACTGCAACCTCCACCTCCCGGGTTCACGTGATTCTCCTGCCTCAACCTCCCGAGTAGCTGGGACTACAGGTTTGCACCACCATGCCCAGCTAATTTTTGTATTTTTAGTAGAGATGGGATTTCACCATGTTGGCCAGGATGGTCTTGATCTC
>NW_012109008.1:665959-667082 GCF_000951045.1 Mandrillus leucophaeus | reverse complement strand
TATAAAACCAAGCTGTACCTTGACCACCTTGGGCACCTGTCTTCAGGACCCACAGGCGCCCGCCACTGCGCCCCAGCTAATTTTTGTATTTTTAGTAGAGATGGGATTTCACCATGTTGGCCAGGATGGTCTTGATCTCTTGACCTTGTGATCCACCCACCTCGGCCTCCCAAAGTGCTGGGATTACAGGCATGAGCCACTGCGCCCGGCTGGGATTTCAATTTTTAAAAATGGCACTGCTCACCTTGGGAGGCCGAGGCAGGAGGATTGCTTGAGGCTAGGAGTTTGAGATCAGACTGGGCAACATAGCAAGATGCTGTGTCTACAAAAATTTTAAAAATTAGCCAGGCATGGGCATGGGGGCACGTGCTGGGAGTCCCAACGACTCAGGAGGCAAGGTGGGAGAATTACTTGAGCCCAGGAGTCTGAGGCTGCAGTAAGACATAATTGTACCACTGCACTCCAGCCTGGGTGACAACAAGACCCGTCTCAAAATAATAACAACAATAGTAATAAATAATAAAATGTAATTGCTTTAAAATTTTTTGAAAATCTCAGCTCTGGATCAAACTTCAAAGTACAGGCTGAAGGAAAGTATCAATTGTCAAAGAGAGACCTTTGTACCTTCAAGGAACCCATGCTTAAAGAAAACACACTGTCTTTCATCATGTAAATCAGCCATGGGTTTTGAAAACCATAAGCATCAGTTACAGGCCAGGTGAAGTGGCTCATGCCTATAATCCCAACGCTTTGGGAGGCTGAGGCCAGAGGTTTGCTTGAGCCCAGGAGTTCAAGACCAGCCTGGGCAAAATAGTGAAACCCCATTTCTACAAAAAAATTAGTCAGACTTAGTGGCGCACACCTATAGTCCTAGCTACTCATTTAGGAGGCTGAGGCAGGGGGATCACTTGAGCATGGGAGGTTGAGGCTGCAGTGAGCTGTGATCTCGCCACTGCACTCCAGCCTGGACAACACTCTGCACTCCATTCTGGACAACAGAGCAAGACCCTGTCTTTTAAAAAAAAAAAATTGGCCGGGCGTGGTGGCTCAAGCCTGTAATCCCAGCACTTTGGGAGGCCGAGACGGGCGGATCACGAGGTCAGGAGATCGAGACCATCCTGGC
>NW_012109008.1:659329-665164 GCF_000951045.1 Mandrillus leucophaeus | reverse complement strand
CCCATGCACGTTCCTCATTCACATCCAATGACGTAGAAACTTCTCTTCTGGTGGATCTTTTGGAAAATTAGGAAAGCTACTTTTTTGAAAGGCTTCAGCCAACTTCTCATTATCTCACCGGCCTGATTCAAAAATAATGGTGGCCCAGGGAAGGAGGAGAAGGCTGGCTTTTCCTAATGCCTTAAGCCTGAGGCTGAGTATGGAATAAATCACTCCAAAATTGCACTGCATAAATAGGGGAGGAACTTCCTTTGGAAAGCTCAGAATTGTTGCAGATTTGTATCCCAGGAGCTGATTCTGAGAAGAGCATTCGTGTGCAGGGGTGTCCTTGAGACCTGCACCCGTGGAAGGGAAGGCCAGGTAGTAAGAGGGGGCGCAGGGAGAAGCTGGGCTGTGAGGCAGGGTAAGGGCTGCAGCCAGCCAAGTGACCCTTCAGATATGCCTGCACTGAATCAAGGTGTGCGGGAGTGAGGGTGCCGGGCCTTTCTTGTCTCCGCTCCACAAACCAGGTATTGTCTGTGGGATGCCCAGGAAGGAAGTGGCCTGGAGTGGAGTGGCTCTTTTTAGAAGAGGGCAGTTCCTGGAGAGGCACTCAGCCATCAGCTGACAACACTTTCAGCAGCTGAGAGAAGAAATCCTTCCAGCCCGAGGAGGAATCTGGGAAGCACATCCCAGGAATCTGGAAGCAGTGGTGGAAAAGGAAACAAGTCACTGAGAGGCCAAACCTGGATCGCAACTCAGTCCTTTCAGAGGCCACTTCTCCAGCCTCCACCTCATCGCTTCCTGTTCAATGTGTGCTGATTTCTACACACTGACAGCTGTGGGCATTTCTGGAAACAATCCCAGATCAGATTTTCTAAGTATCAGCTGCCTATCCACATGTGTTGTGTGAGCAACTAAGAGGGCTGAAGGCAAGGAGGAAACCAGTGGTGATACACCTCATTGGGTGGTTAAAGAGACAAGATGTCTGGCCAGACTCACCAGAGAACTGTCCAGTCTGAACAAATGAGGAACGTGAAGAACTTGGAAAGGTTACAAGGAAGTCACCGCGATGATGAATGTTTTTCTGAACCAGCACGGTCAGGAAAGAGCAAGGCTACAAATCAGGGCTGACCTTGGTGATCTCTGTCTTTTACATTGGGATGCAGAATTCATCATGCACCCACATGCAATTTACAAGCACAGGCTCCTTCTGGGAAATGTGCCAAATTATTTCATTCCTGACAAAATAATCAAAATCCTACAAATATTACGCTCCTGCATTTAGCCATTTTATTTCAGCTGTTTTGTGTGTTCATAGATAGTGAAATTAAAAACACTTGTGGCCTGGCATGGTGGGTCACACCTGTAAACCCAGCACTTTGGGAGGCTGAGGCAGGAGGTCTGCTTGAGCTCAGGAGTTTGAGACCAGCCTAGGCAACATGGTGAGACCTTGTCTCTGCAAATATTATTTTAAGCCAGGGGCAGTGGCTCACACCTATAATCCCAGCACTTTGGGAAGCCAAGGTGGGTGGATCACTTGAGGCCAGGAGTTCAAGACCAGCCGAGCCAACATGGCGAAATCCCGTCTCTACTAAAGATACAAAAAAATTAGCCAGGTGTGGTGGCACACACCTGTAGTCCCAGCTACTCAGGAGGCTGAGGCATAAGAATCATTTGAACCCGGGAGATGGAGGTTGCAGTGAGCAGAGATGCACCACTGCACTCTAGCCTGGGCAACAAAGCAAGACTCTGTCTCAAAAAAAATTATTTTAAAAAAGTATCCAGGGGTGGTGGTGCACACCTGTGGTCCCAGTTACTTGGGAGACTGAGGTGGGAGGATCACTTGAGCCCAGGAGGTGGAGGCCGCAGTGAGCTATGATCGTGCTACTGCACTCCAGCCTGGGAGACAAAGTGAGACCCTGTCTCAAATATGTGCAAATAAATAGTTTAAAACATGACAACATTACAAAATACAAATAAAAACACATGCTTTGGGGTCAAGCACAGGGACTCATGCCTGTAATCTCAACACTTTGGGAATACAAAGTGGGAGCATCACTTGAGCAGAGGAGTTTGGGGCCAGCCTGGGCAACGTAGTGAGATCCCGACTCTACACAAAATATATATTAAAAATTAGGGCCGGGCGCAGTGGCTCATGCCTGTAATTCCAGCACTTTGGGAGGCCAAGGCTGGCGGATCATGAGGTCAGGAGGTCGAGACCATCCTGGCTAACACAGTGAAACCCCATCTCTACTAAAAATACAAAAAATTAGCCGGGCGTGCAGTGGCAGGTGCCTGAAGTCCCAGCTACTCGGGAGGCTGAGGCAGGAGAATGGCGTGAACCCAGGAGACAGAGCTTGCAGTGAGCCGAGATTGTGTCACTGGACTCCAGCCTGGGCGACAGAGCAAGACTCCATCTCAACAAAATAACAAAACAAAACAACAACAACAACAAAAAATTAGGAGACTGAGGCAGGAGGATGCTTGGACCCAGGAGGTCAAGACCAGCCTAGACTACATAGAGAAACTCCATCTGTATAGTTAAAAGAAAAATTAAAAATTCAGAAAAAAACCCCACGTATTGGAAGAAGAAAATACTCTGGCAGCTTCAAAACACCTGACAAGAGGGGAAAACCCTGATACAGCTTCAGAAACTTCAGCCCATGGAAGCTGCATTCAACAAACTACTGAATCACGTCTGGTTCCCATGGCAACAGCCCTGAAGCGGCTTCGCTGAACAAGACTGAATGTGATCAACTGCCAACATGGAAATATCAGCCCTTCCTCTTCTCTGTTTTTCAGCATTTCTCTCACTGACACATTCTGTGTTGCAAAGCAGGCCTTGGAACGCTGCCCGTATCTCCCTCCTAGATTCGCCAAATTTCAACGGTGAAGCTCCCTCTCCACTGCATTTTTAGTGTAGAACCTTGGCGGGGTTGGGGGCGGGGGAGGTGGGGGCCGTTGCATACCTTCTAAAGGGCAAGGAAAGTAATTTCGGATAGTTCCTTACCGACCCATGTCCCTCACTAAGAGCCCTGGTTTTTCTCTCCGGCAGTAACGCTTCTTTCTGTTGGACTCGAATCAGCATATTTGTGTTCCACAGCAAGACAGATTTCCTAAGTAAGAGAGAAGCTATTTTAAGAGGATCTTGAAAGGGGGGAAGATCTCAGAAATGACCTAAACTTAGATCCAGCCTTCGGTACAGTGTGCCTCACAGGGACATAGACTGCGTGTGCGCAAACATTTCTTGCAGCCTGTTATAAACTTCCTGAGATGCCCTCAAAGCCTGTGCTGGGGTGGGGCCCAGAGCTTCCCCTGGAGCTGCCATAGATCCTTGCCCTTCTTTCCCTTTAAGAACAGCACACTGTCAGTTCTCCAGTTCTTGAAGAGCCCCACAATGAGGTCAGACCGTATCAGTGGTACATCTGGGCTGTCTGTCAATGCGTTTGGGTGAGTTCACTTCGAGGCAAACAATGTCAGCTGTAGGGAGTTTGTGGTTAGAGATTCGCCTGTAGATATGAGCGTGGACTATGAATTTGCACCCCAGGTTTGTGGTCTGGGATGCAGGAAGGGGCCAGACAATACTTTGTGGTTTAAACATTGTGGTGAGGGTCTGGGTGCGGTGGCTCATGCCTGTAATCCCAGCACTTTGGGAGGCCGAGGTGGGTGGATCACTTGAGCTCAGGAGTTCGGGACACAGCCTGGCCAACAAGGTGAAACCCTGTCTCTACCAAAAATGCAAAAAATTAGCCGGGTGTGGTGGCACATGCCTGTAATCCCAGCTACTCAGGAGGCTGAGGCAGAAGAACTGTTTGAGCCTGGGAAGTGGAGGTTGCAGTGAGCCGAGATCATGCCATTGCACTCCAGTCTTGGCAACAGAGCAAGACAAAAAACAAAAACAAACATTGTGGTAAAGGATGGGCTACGTATATATTATATATAATGATTCAGTGGAAACATTTAAATCATTTTGCAAATTGTGGACTTTGGATCTTGACTCAAACAAATAAACTATTAAAAGCTATTTATGATACAATTAGGGGAATTTGAACCCTAATGGAATATTTGATGATTTCCATCACCAAATGAAGCCAGGGGATGGGTGTGTGGGGGGTTATGATACTATTCTCTTTACCATGGTGAATAGTGAGCATAAAAGTACACGTCGCCGGGCGCAGTGGCTCACACCTGTAATCCCAGCACTTTGGAAGGCCGAGGCAGGCGGATCACCTGAGGTCAGAAGTTTAAGACCAGCCTGACCAACATGGGGAAACCCCATCTCTACTAAAGATACAAAATTAGCCCAGCATGCTAGCACGTGCCTGTTATCCCAGCTATTCGGGGAGGCTGAGGCAGGAGGATCGCTTCAACCTGGGAGGCAGAGGTTGCAGTGAGCTGAGATGGCGCCCCTGCACTCTAGCATGGGTGGCAGACTGAGACTTTGTCTCAAAAAAAAAGGACACATAACCAGCCCTGGTGGAAGATTATGTGTTCCTGGAGGAAGCGTTCTTTCCATTGAGACCTCAAGGATGAGAGCAGCTAACAGGCCCAAACTGAGGGTGGAGGGATAAGGGGCGAGGTGTTGGTTGGATAAGTGTTCCAGGCAGAGAAAACAACGTAGGCACATGCCTGAAAGTGAAAGCAAGCTCCTTGGGACTGGAAGAAGCTCAGTAGGATTGCATTAGAGCCTGGCAATAGATGAGGCAGAGCACTGGAATGGAAGGTCAGGAGGCAGTGGTAAAAAGTCTGGGCATTTCTCTGAAGAACAATGGGAAGCCAATGAGCAAAGGATTTACTTGACTATATTCACGCTTTAGGAAAATCACAGTTAAGCTTTATCGTCCCAAGATAGTCCTAACTTTAGGAAGTCTTCTTTGGGCAAGGAGTGGTGGCTCACGCCTATAATCCCAGCAATTTCAGAGGCTGAGGTGGGCGGATCACTTGAGGTCAGGACTTCAAGACCAGTCTGGCCAACATGGTGAAACCCCATCTCTACTAAAAATACAGAAATTAGCTGACGTGGTGGCTCGTGCCTGTAATCCAGCAACTCAGGAGGCTGACACATGAGAGTTGCTTGAGTCTGGAGGCAGAGGTTGCAGTGAGCTGAGATTATGCCACTGTACTTCAGCCTGGGCAACAGAGCAAGACTCCATCTCAAAAAAAAAAAAGTCTTCTTTGAAGATTTGAAGGTTTCTCAAAGAACTACCATTCGACCTGGCAATCCCACTACTGCATATATACCCAAAGGGAAAGACATCATTATATAATAAAGATACTTGCAGTCATATGTTTATTGCAGCACTATTTATTCACGAGAGCAAAGATATGGAATCAACCTAAGTGTCCATCAATGGATGATTGAATAAAGAAAATGTAGCATATACATGCACACACACACCATGAAATATGACTCAGCCATAAAAAAGAATGAAATCATATCATCTGCAGCAAAATGGATGGAATGGAGATTACTATCCTAAGGGAAATTACTCAGAAACAGAAAGTCAAATACTGCATGTTCTCACTTATAAGTGGGAACTAAACAATGAGTACACATGGACATTCAGAGTGAAATAATAGACATTGGAGACTCTAAAAGACGGGAGAGTGGGAGGGGAATGAGGTTTGAAAAAGTACTTATTGTATGTAGGCTGAGTGCAGTGGCTCACATCTATAATTCCAGCACTTTGAGAGGCCAAGGTGGGAGGATTAACTTGAGCCCAGAAATTTTCAGACTAGCGAGGGCAACACAATGGGACCTCATCTCTACAAAAATAAAAGTAAAAATTAACTGAGCGTGGTGGCACACACCTGTATTCCCAGCTACTTGAGAGGCTAAGGCAGGAGAATTAC
>NW_012109008.1:656548-658074 GCF_000951045.1 Mandrillus leucophaeus | reverse complement strand
GGCTTGAGCCCAGGAGTTTGAGGCTACAGTGAGCTATGATCATGCCACTGGACTCCAGTCTAGGTGACAGAACGAGATTCTGCCTCTAAAGTAAATAAATAAATAAATAATCAAGCCTCCTTTGAGTATTCCAGCCCTCCTTGCTCTGAGCTTCAGATTCCACACCTCTCTTACCAGTTGCTATTGTTTCATGCTAAGGTTAAGTGAGGCCATAAGGGTGGAGGCGTAGGACTGGTAGCCTTATAGGAAGAGGAAAAGAGAGAGAGAGATCGCTGTCTCTCCACATGCGTGCACTGAGGAAAGGCCATGTGGGCACACAGCGAGAAAGCAGCCATCTGCAAGCCAGGAAGAGAGCCCTCACCACACCCCGACCTTGCTGTTATCCTGATCTTAGGTTTTAAGCCTCCAGAACTGTGAGAAAATATATTTCTGCTGGTTCAGCCACCCAGTCTGTGATATTTTACTATGACAGCCAAAGCAGACTAAGACACTCTTCTACGTCCCTCTCTATCCAGATAATCATCGGCTGGGGCAAACTGTAGACACTTCAAAAGCTTGTAATCCATTGACCTTGACTGATCATTAAAATCTTCAACATTATAGCCCCATCATAGTCAGTCACATTTCATATTTATAGATGTAGGTGATTTCCTCCACTCTCATGAGGCCAAGCTATGGTGTAAGGAGATGGTTCTCCTGCAGCAGTAAATATGTAACCATTCATCTCCCTAGTTCACCCTGAAAAGACACACCTTGTGGTTTTTTCCTATCTGAAAACTTCCAATCATTACATCAACAGCAATTGCTGACTCCCAAGGTTGAATGAGCGGCACATGGTCTTTAGGGCATGTGTTTATAAGAAGATAGTCTATGTTTATATTGCTGCAATACAATGTTATCTTCTACAGGCTGCCTTTCATAGGCAAGGCAACTGTTCAAAACAAATTGCTTGGCAGCCTGTAATCCTAGCTACTCCGGAGGCTGAGGTATGAGAATCACTTGCACCTGGGAGGTGGAGGTTGTAGCGAGCCCAGATTGTGCCACTGCACTCCAGCCTGAGCAACAAGAGTGAAGCTCTGTCTCAAAAAAACAAAAAGAACAAATTGCTTGGCAGATGATGGTTTTTGCAATTTTGGACACGATGCTTAAGTTGACTTCCAATTTCCGACATGATGGACTACTGAAGCATGTTTCTTTGCAAAGTCTCTAAGTCCCACTTAGTAGAGCTAAGTGAGGCTTTTAAGAAGCAGCCTAGGTTGGGCACGGTGGCTCACACCTATAATCTCAGCACTTTGGGAGGCCAGGGCAGGAGGATCACTTGAGGCCAGGAGTTTGAGACCAGCCTGGGCAACATAATGAGACCTCATCTCTCTCTCTCTCTTTTTTGTAAGTTAATATTTTTTAAATAAAAAATATAATAAAAATAAAGCAGGAGGAGAATTGCTTGAACCCGGGAGGCAGAGGTTGCAGTGAGCCGAGATCACGCCATTGCACTCCAGCCTGGGCAAAAAGAACAAAATTCATCT
>NW_012109008.1:602261-656498 GCF_000951045.1 Mandrillus leucophaeus | reverse complement strand
GTAAGTTAATATTTTTTAAATAAAAAATATAATAAAAATAAAGCAGGAGGAGAATTGCTTGAACCCGGGAGGCAGAGGTTGCAGTGAGCCGAGATCACGCCATTGCACTCCAGCCTGGGCAAAAAGAACAAAATTCATCTCAGTAATAAAAAATAAAAAAATAAAGCAGGCTGGGTATAGTGGCTTATACCTGTAATCCCAGGATTTTGGGAGGCTGAGGTGGGAGGGTTACTTGAGACCAGGAAGTTGAGTTCACAGTGAGCTATGATTATGCTGTCTAATCATGATTACTCTAGCCTGGGTGACAGAGCAAGACCCTGTTTCAAAAACAAACCCACAAAAACCAAAAACAAAGCAAAGTAAGAAGCATCAGGCTTTCTGGTAAGATCTGAGGGGATATAGGAATCCTGTCGTTGCCAATGATTTCTCTCACTATTTCAGTACCTAAACCACCTTTACTTGTTCTTTCTTCTGGATATTATATCTTATATATAATAGCCCTTTATTATTATGATTTTATGCTCATATATATGAATCTGTATGAATTTTTTCTGTGAGAATCAAACTCAAGAACCGTCACTTTTCTCTTTGCTTTTTTTTTTTTTTTTGGAGACAAAGTCTCGCTCTATCACCCAAGCTGGAGTGCAGTGGTGGGATCTCAGCTAACCGCAACCTCTGCCTACCAGGTTCAAGCGATTCTCCTGCCTCAGCCTCCCGATAGCTGGGATTTCAGGCGCCTGCTACCACACCTGGATGAGTTTTAAAATATATTTTTAGTAGAGATGAGTTTCACCATGTTGACCAGGCTGGTCTTGAACTGCTGACCTCAGGTAATTTGCCTGCCTTGGCCTGACAAAGTGCTGATATTACAAGCTTGAGCCACCGTGCCTGGGCCCTTTTCTTTTCTTTTTCTTTTGAGATGGAGTCTTGCTCTGTTACCCAGGCTGGAGTGCAGTGGTATGATGTGACAACACCTCACTACAGCCTCAATTTCCCAGGGCCAACTGATCCTCCCATCTCAGCCTCCTGAGTAGCTGAGACTACAGGTGTGCACCATCACACTGGACTAATTTTTTCATTTTTTTTAGAGACAAGGTCTCACTATGTTGCCTAGGCTGGTCTTGAACTCCTGGGCTCAAGCAATCCTCCTGCCTCTGCCTCTCAAAGAACTGAGATTATAGGTGTGAGCGCCATGCCCGCCCCTGTCACTTTTCTGTATATTCCTAAATAAAATTAAATTTGGTTCAACCTCTATTGACTTTAGTGGTAGAGAAATTCAATTCTATTTTTCTGGTGAAGAGGGTCGTCTGCAATCCTTTAGGATTATGCCAGCACCCAGGGCTTACTCAGTCCAGATATCTTACCATCTGATGCACTGGAAGAGGTAGAGTTTTCCTAGCCCAGTTCCAGTGTCTCCTCCCCTCAAGTTTAGGTAGAGCCTCTTTGTCAAGCCCTCTGCATAATGCCTAGGGCCCCAAACTATTTGTATACATGCAGCCATCCCATTCAGAGGCTCTATCTCTACAGAGCTGTAAACCCTTCCTACCAGTGTGCAGGGCAACTAACACCCTCCATCCTCACTCCACCCCTATCCTTGTGCAGTGTAGCTCTGCCCTTCAACAAAGAGTTTGACTGTCACCACCTCCTCTCATAATCCCATGCAGTCCCACCTTCTCTCATAATCCCAAGGAAGATATGTTAGAGCCAGGGCATCTATGGATATGGTGTGAGTGATATTCCAGCGGAGAAACTCCTTTCCCTCCTGTGGTCTTTCTTCTGATACAGCAAGAATGAGGGCTGGGCGTAGTGACTCTCACCTGTGATCCCAGCACTCTGGGAGGCTGAGGTGGGCGGATCACAAGGTCAAGAGATCAAGACCATCATGGCCAACATGGTGAAACTCCATCTCTACCAAAAATACAAAAATTAGCTGGGCGTGGTGGTGGGTGCTTGTAGTCCCAGCTACTCGGGACGCTGAGGCAGGAAAATCACTTGAACTCAGGAGGCAGAGGTTGCAGTGAGCCGAGACTGCACCACTGCATTCCAGCCTGGCAACAGAGCAAGACTCCATCTCAAAAAAAAAAAAAAAAAGCAAGAATGAGAAAGTGGCCTTGTCAATGAAGGATTGCACAATTGCATGGACTGGTATCAAGTGGTTTGGATCTGGGAAGTCAGCTGTAAAATGGAGTTGTCTAGGAATATCAGGAGGCTTACAGCTGGGGCAGCTGGGGACCTTCTAGTCCCTGGGCTATTGCATTTCCCTACTGGCCAAGTATCCCAGGCCAATGGGCACTGGAGCTTGGGTGCTGTCCTTTCACTGGAATGGGCCTACTGTGTGTCCAGCAGCTGCCTTGGCTATGGCAGATTGGTCCTTGATTTGATGAGCAGCTGAAGACCATGTGTGACTTTGTCTTGCTATGCTGGTCTTGTAGAACTCACCTTTTCACAATGAAGACTTTTTCTCAGCCGATGTTGTATAATGTAAAATATGTCTACCCTCTTGCAGGACAAATGGCAGACCTGAAGAGACCCATCTGGCACCACAGCCAGTTTTCAACATGCTGCTGGGTGTGAGATAATCAGAAAAGCATGGAGCATAGGTAGACATTTGATGGTCTTTTGGGTCCAACCTCTACATTTTACTGATAATTCATTTGGAGGATCCATTGTCCTCTCAAGATTTATTACCCGTTTCTCATTTTGAGGAACATTTAACAGCAAGAAGATTGAATGAGGGTTCTGAGTGAGCCCCAAGAACTTTGGCTCTAAGAGTTTTCAAGGTTTGAGCGACTCCTTTGCATTTTGAGTACATATTCCAAGGGCATTTTCCTTTGGCCCTTTGTGATCAGAGATTATTGTGGTCATGATGTACCTGTACATTACTGCTGCATTAGCAAACCACTCATCTTATTTGCTGGTGTAGAATGAGGGCTGGGTGTAGTGACTCACACTACGTGTGAGTCTACATGTCTCCATGGGTCAGTCTTTGGGTTGGACTCAGCTGAGCAGTTCTTCTGATGCTCTCACCTGGGGTCATAGTGGTAGGAACAGTAACAATCCTCCTAAAGATGTAAATTCCCTAATCCCTGGTGTTAGACCTGTGCATGCTACATTACACAGTAAAGGGGACTTTGCAAATGCAATTAAATTTATGGACCTTTGGGTAAGGAAATTATCCTGGACTGTCTGGGTAGGTCTAATGTAGTCACATGGGCCCTTAAAAGTGGAAAAGAAACTTTGGGAGGCTAAGGTGGGCAGATCGCTTGAGCCTAGGAGTTCAAGACCAGCCTGGGCACCATGGCAAAATCCTGGCTCTAGGGGAGATTCAAAGCATGAAAGGGACTTGCCCACCATTGTTGGCTTTGAATTAGAGGAACGGGGCCATGAGCCAAGGGACAGCCTCTAGAAGCAGGGAACAGCCCTCACTCACAGCCAGCAAGGGGCCCTCAGTTCTACAGCCGGAATGGACTGAATTCTGCCAATAGCCTGAATGAGGAAACAAACAGCTTCTCCTCATAAAGCCTCCAGAAAGGAGCGCGACCATGCTGAAACCTTGATTTTAGCCCAGTGACACCTGTGTTGGATGTACAGAACTGTGAGATAATAAATTTGTGTTATTTTATTTAAAAAAATTTTTTTTTGAGGAGTATCACTCTTGTCGCCCAGGCTAGAGTGCAATGGCATAATCTTGACTCACTGCAACCTCTGCCTCCTGGGTTCAAGTGATTCTCCTGCCTCAGCCTCCCGAGTAGCTGGGATTATAGGCATGTGCCGCCACGCCCAGCTAATTTTGAATTATTAGTAAAGACGGGTTTCACCATGTTGGCCAGGCTGGTCTCGAACTCCTGACCTCAGATGATCCACCAGCCTCAGTCTCCCAAAGTGCTGGGATTACAGACGTGAGCCACCGCGCCTGGCCAATTTGTGTTATTTTAAGTTGCAAAGTTTGTAAGAGCAGCAATAGGAAGCTAATATAGTCACTTGTGTTGCTGTAATCAGGCATGACTGGGGCTGGCTGATCCTCATTACAGTTGGTGTAATCAGTGCCAGCTGTTACCTGGACACTCGCTCCACACGCTCTCTCTTACTCAGGGAGGCTAGCCCTGGCTGCGTTACCTGGTGACCTCACGGTACCAAGAAGGTGAGAGCAGCAGCTGCTAGGGTTCTTGAGGCCCTGCTCAGAACTCCCCCAATGTCACTCTTGTCACATTCTATCGGTCAAAGCAAGTCACAAGGCCTGTCCAGATGCAAAGAGAGGTTACCTCCACTTCTTGGTGGGAGGAGATGCAAAGCCACATTGAGCAGTGGCGCGGATAGGAGGAATTTGTGACCAGTTTTTACAATATCATACATGACAACTCTTGGGCCATGGATGCTCAGATCAGTGGAAAACACCAAATGCAAGTCTCTCACATTTTTTTGTTTTGTTTTGTTTTGTTTTGTTTTGTTTTGTTTTGTTTGGCAGGGTCTCACTGTGTCACCCAGGTTGGAGTGCAGTGGCACGATCTCAGCTCACTGCAACCTCCACCTCCTGGGTTCAAGTGATTCTCCTGCCTTAGCCTCCTGAGTAGCTGGGATTACAGGCACATGCCACCATGGCCAGCTAATTAAATTATCTCAGTAATATACTGTACTAGTTTGTTTCCATGCTCCTGCTAAAGACATACCCGAGACTGGGTAATTTATAAAGAAAAAGAAGTTTAATGGACTCAGTTCCATGTGGCTAGGGAGACCTCACAATGATGGCGAAAGGCAAAAAGCATATCTTACATGGTGGCAGGCAAGAAAGAGTGAGAATCAAGTGGAAGAAATTTCGCTTTATATAACCATCAGATCTTGTGAGACTTAATCACTACCACAAGAACAGTATGGGGGAAACCGCCCCCCATGATTCAATTATTTCCCACCTGGTTCCTTTCACAACATGTGGGAATTATTGGAGCTACAATTCAAGATGAGATTTGGGTGGGACGCAGTCAAACCATATCATATACACAGAAGTGGAATTGCTGGATCATAGGGTCATTCTACGTTTAATTTTTTGAGGGATCACCATACTGTTTTCCACAGAGACTGTACCATTTTACATTCCCATCAACCATGCACAGGGGCTCCAGGTTTTTTTTTTTTTTTTGAGATGGAGTCTTGCTCTCTCACCAGGCTGGAGTGCAGTGCTGCAATCTCGGCACACTGCAACCTCCACCTCCTGGGTTGAAGTGATTCTCCTGCCTCAGCCTCCCAAGTAGCTGGGACTATGGGCGCCCACCACCATGTCCAGCTAATTTTTGTAATTTTAGTAGAGACGGGGTTTCACCATATTGGCCAGGATGGTCTTGATCTCTTGATCCGCCTGCCTCGGCCTCCCAAAGTGCTGGGATTACAGGTGTGAGCCACTGCGCCCAGCCAGGGGCTTCAGTTTCTTGACATCTTTGCCAATACTTGTTGCTGCTTTTTGTTTTTTTCTTTTTGTTTTCATTTTGTTTTTGTTTCTTTTGGTTTTGTTTGTTTTTTGTTTCTTTTGATTGCTTTGGTTTTCTTTATTTTTTGTTTGTTTCGATAGTAATTATCTTATTGGTATCAGATGGTATCTTACTGTAGTTTCAATTTGCATTTCCTTGGTGATTAGTGATGTTGAGCATCTTTTCATGCACTTGTTGGCCATTTGTATGTCTTCTCTGGATAAATCTCTACTTAAGTCCTTTGCCCATTTTTATTTGGGTTGTCGTTTTGTTGTTGTGGGAATCCTTCATATGGCTTGCATAGTAACCCTTTATTACATATGTAATTTCAAATATTTTCTCCCATTCTGTAGGCTACCTCTTCAGTCTTTTGATAGTGTCTTTGATGCACAGAAGTTTCAAATTTTGGTGTAACCCTATTTATCTATTTTTACTTTTGTTGCGTGTGCTTTTGGCATCATATCTAAGAAATTATTGCCAAATCCAATGTCATAAAGCTTTCTTCCTAAATTTTCTTCCAAGAGTTTTATAGTCGGGAGAGTTTTAAGCAGTGAAGTGCTATATCAACGGAATGTTCTCAGGACAGGAATGTGGGAGGTTGATAGTGTTAAAAGCCCCAGTCTTCATCCCTCCCCTCATCTACACCCTTTGCTGTCACACTACAGCTCCACCCAACAAGAGGCAACATGCACTTTCCTACCACTTGATTTTATTTCAGCCATGTACTTGGTAAGGACCTTCTACTCTGACTCTGGGCTTGACCGTATGACTTGCTTTGGCCCATATAACGAGGCAGACAGAAGTGATGGCACAGCAGTTCCAAACCTAGACTTCAAGGAGCCTTGCAGGTTTCCACTTGCTGTCTTGTGCCTCTGCCATCATCCTGAGAACCAGCCCAGGCGAGCCCGCTGGAGGATGAGAAACACACAGGGCAGAGCTGAATAGCCTCAGTCAACTCAACCAGCTGATCCCCAGACATGGGCGTGAGCCATCAGCTGGTCCCCAGTCAACCCCAGAGGCATTAGTGTTGCATGCCACTGAGGTTTTGTGGCTGTTTCTTATGAAATGTACTCCATTAATATCCAGTAAGGATATTCAGTAAGGATGATATGGCATTAGATAACTGATACAGGGAGCGGACTGGAAGCAGAGAGATGTGTTGGGAGGACATTACAATAATTCAGGTGAGAGGTGATAGCTGTGAAGGTGATGACAAGTGGTTGGATTCTGGATGTATCTTGAAGGTGGTGCTGATGGATTTGCTCTCACATTGACACTAGGGTATGGGGAAGAGAGACCAGTTGAGGCTCACTCCATGGGTTTTGGCTTGAGCATCTGGAAGGAAGAAATTGCCACTAGTTGTGGTAGGATGACCGCAGGAGGAGCAGGTTTGGGGAGGCTATTAGGGACTCCGTTTTGGATATTCACACATTCAGGGATTTGGGGAGAGTTGACACGTATCCCCTGGACTTTGGGAGTGCTCTTAAAGCCAGAGGCTGGCAGTGCTTCTTGAGTAAGAAACTGTGAAAAGGGGAGGCCTGATGAAGCAGGCTGTTGTGGATAAATGTGCCCAAAGAGGAGAGGATGAGGGTTTTCCCTTCGCCTGAGGGCAGGAAGAGTGCCTCAAGGGTGCCACACCTCCTTACAAAGGAGCATAAAGTGGAGTGGTGGGTGGATACCTAGGGCTGCCCAGGTGGTGTCCAGCAAAGAGAAGCTTCCCCCAGAGAGAGGCTGGAGTACAGAGGCTGGTAGAGGCTGAGGGCAGACCTGACTGCCTTTGCCTGAGGGGTGACCTCAGGAGTAGAAAGGGTCCACATGAACTCATGTGGCATTCCGAAAGAATGGCACTCACCATCTCAGCGGAGTCCACTGCCTGTACGGGGGCCTCCAGCTGCAGAGCACAGCCTGAGAGAATCCTCCCAGGAGGGCAGTCAAGGAGGAGGTCAGAGCCTCTTCTCCTCATGAATGCCAACAGTGGAGAACGAGGCTGCAAAGGGCACCTGGGCGAGGTGGGGAGCAGGGAAAATCCTGGAACATAGATTTCCAGCTCTCGGAGAGGAAAATCCAACTTTTTCTTTTTTTCTTTTTTTTTAGACAGAGTCTCGCCCTGTCACAGGGATTGCAGTTAGCCAAGATCATGCCACCGCCCTCTAGCCTGGGTGACAGAGTGAGACTCGGTCTCAAAACACAAAAAACAACAAGAAGTTGGTGTGAATTTGAGAGCTGTATTGTTAAGGCACCAACAGCATCTACTGTAGATACCACTGAGCGATGGGAAGGGGGATTCAAAGAGCACAGTAGAAAATGTAATTAGAGAAAATAGAATTTTCTTTTTTTCCACACGCACTAGATTGAGTGAAAACAGAGTTTTCAAAACCCCTCTGCCTCGCACTCCCTAATGAACTGACGATATACATGAATTAACTGTGGGTGGCTTAATAGCTGGAGAGATGCCACGTGTATAGGCAGAAATGAACACACACATGCTGCAACAGAAGCGCTCAACACGCAACAGTGAAATTCACTAGCAGAAAATCGAGGTGAGAAGAAATTGATTTGTTCTTTTAGTATATGTGCTGCCGAAGTGAGCACGATAATTGTTCTTTTAAACCTACCACTTTTGCTGACGGTCATTAAAGATGTGAAAATAGGTGGTAATGGTATCATGAGTGATTATTTTTCCTTCCTTCTTCATGATTATAATGATATTTGAGAGTGAAACAATGCTCCTAAAATTTATTGCTTTTTTGTCCACTAAAAAAATGCCCTCTATCTTTAACTTTAGTGGCACAAATCACATATTTTTCTAACAACCTCAGAAACTCAATATGTTGTCCCCTTTGAAAATAATGGAAAGTTTGTGCTCAGTTCCTTCAGTGTCTGAAGCAAGACAGCAAATAAGACCCATGAGAATCTGGGGCTCAGGCAAAGTTCCAGATGACATTTAAATGCTGAGGTGGGGCCTGTGAAGGAGGGAAGGAGAGCTGGAGACCAGAATCCTTTTTTTAAAAAAGTGACCTTGGGCCAGGCACAGTGGCTCACTCCTGTAATTCCAGCACTTTTGGGAGGCCAAGGTGGGTGGATTACCTGAGGTCAGGAGTTCGAGACCAGCCTGACCAACATGGTGAAACTCTGTCTCTACTAAAAATACAAAATTAGCCAGACATGGTGGTGTACACCTATAATCCCAGCTACTCAGGAGGCTAGGGCCGAAGAATTGCTTGAACCCAGGAGGTGGAGGTTGCAGTGAGCCAAGATTGTGCCATTGTACTCCATCCTGGGCAACAAGAGCAAAACTCTGTCTCAAAAAAATAAATAAATAAAATAAAAATTAAAAATAAAAAAGTGATCTTGTATTAGTCTGTTCTCATGCTGCTATGCTGCTATAAAGAACTTCCCTAGACTGGGTAATTTATAAAGGAAAGAGGTTTAACTGACCCACAGTTCTGCATGACTGGGGAGGCCTCAGGAAACTTACAATCATGGCAGAAGGGGAAGCAAGCACGTCTTACATGGTAGCAGATGAGGCCAGGGGTGTAGGGAGAGGGAGAGAGCATGTGCAAGCACAGGAAAAACTACTCTTTATAAAACCATCAGATCTCGTGAGAACTCACTATCATGAAAACAGCATGGGGGAGCTGCCCCCATGATCCAATCACCTCCTACCATGTCTCTCTGTTAACACCTGGGGATTACAACTCAAGATGAGATTTGGGTGGGAACACAAAGCCTAATCATATCAGATCTGTTTTTAAATATATATAATATTGAATTATATCTGTTCTTATGTTTAAAGTACTAGTATGAAATACCAAAATATTAATAATCTTTGTTTGTAACTGAGGAATAGGTTTATACTTGATTTTTGCTTTTACTTTTTATTTATCTGTAGTGCCTATATTGTCTACAATAAACATGTATTATATATTTATATTTTTTGTAAGAAACAAAGGTTTTTCTAAAAGCGGGGAGTGAGACTCAGCCCCAGAACTCCCCCAAAAAAGACCATTGAATTTGTTTTCATGAGAATTAAACATTTCTTGAGTCAAAAGACACCAAAAATGAACTTAACAGTAGGAGATGAACTGAGAAAAAGTATTTACAATGTGCAGAGCAGAAAAATAGTTTTATTTTTCTAAAAAAATTTATTTATTTATTTATTTTGAGACAGGGTCTCACTTTGTCACCCAGGCTGGAGTGCAATGGTATGATCTCGGCTCACTGCAGCCTCGACCTTCTGGGCTCAAGTGGTCCTCTAACCTCAACCCCTCCAAGGAGCAGGGACTACAGGTGCGTGCACCACCATACCCAACTAATTATTTGTATTTTTTGTAGAGGCAGATTTTCGCTATGTTGCCCAGGCTCAAACTTCTGGGATCCAGCAATCTGCCCACCTCGACCTCCCAAAGTGCTAGGATTACAGGCATGAGCCCCCATGCTTGGCCAGAAAAAGAATTTTAATCATTATATACATATACGTATGTGTGTGTGTATATATATAGGTGTATATATAACAAGTCAGTAAGAAAAAATCAATAGAAAATGGAACAAAAGATAACAGCAATTTACAGAAGTTGAAGAAAAAAGTCCAATAAATATATGAAAAGATTTTAATCTCATTAAAAATGAAGGAAGTAGAGGTCACAACCATTACTAAAATTTTTTTTGCCATTCACTTTAGCAAATATCTTAAAAATCAATAGCAATCAGAGTTTGTGCGGATAGTTATTCTAGCTAATAATACCAAGAATCTATGTGTATACCTACTGTTGGTAGAACTGAAAATTGGCGGAGCCCTTTCTGAAAAGAACTTAGTGGTATATGTCAATACTTTAGGTATGCATGCCCTATGACACAGTGGTTCCAATTTCAGGTATCTAGTCCAGATAAATATTTTCCCATGTGCATGAAGAGGTGTGTACAAGAAGAGGCATGAGTCACAAAACACTGGAAACAACACAAATGTCTAGCATGGAAGAATGATTATGTAAACTATGATTCATCTGTTCTGTTGTAAAACCACACAGCACCTAAAACAATTAAAAAGAGCTTGACGTGACAAGATAGAGCACCATAGCTCAGGGGTAACCACTGAGGGCCTGTCTGGATTCAAATCATGTTTCTGAAACTTCCTATCTATCAGACCTTGGAGAAGCCGCCTAAAGCGCTCTAGGTTTCCACTTCCCCATTTGTAAAATGGGAAAGATAGTATTATATGCCTTCTAGGACTGTTAATGAGAATTAAATAGGCCAATGCATGCACAGTTGTTGTTGTTGTTGTTGTTGTTGTTGTTGTTGTTGTTGTTTGAGACAGGGACTTGCTCTATCTTCTAGAGTAGAGTGCAGTGACGTTATCATGGCTCACTGCAGCCTCGACCTCCCGGGCTGAAGGGATCCTCCTACGTCAGCCTCCTGGGACTGTAGCTGGGACTACAGGAGTGCACCACTGTCCTTGGCTGATTTTTATTTTTTTTTTAGAGATGGGATCTTGCTATGTTGCCCAGGGTGGTCTCAAACTACTGGGCTCAAGCAATCCACCCGCCTCAGCATCCCAAAGTACTGGGATTACAGCTGTGAGCCACTTTGCCTGGCCATACACAACATTTTGAACTGTGTGTGTCTCACAGTAATTTATCAATAAATACAAACTTTTGCATATTAGAGAAAAGCAAGTTGTAGAACACCAAACATGATATCAAAACATTAATACTAAAGGTAATATATATATGCATACACCTATATATGTATAGAAAATGACCCAGTAGAAAACATGTCTCATTAATAGCAGAGTTTATTTCTGATGAAGGAAGGGACTTGGATAAGGCTGGGGTAGCAAAGCTGTCATATCAACTCTACACTTCAGTATTATTTACTTTTTTACAGAAATAAATGTAACTTGTTTGCTGCATGCAGGCACTTGCGTGTGCACGCACGCGCGCGCACACACACACGCATACACCAGTTACCTTGGGTAAGGCAATATAGGTTTTGACTCTAGTTCGAAGATTTCAAGAGTACCAAATGTTTTACTCAAGGAATTTGAGCAATTGTGCAATTTTCAACAGTGTTTTGTGTCTATTTTGGCTACACAGAGAACTTCCTCAACAACATGGAAACAGACGAGTTTAGGTTGTAGTTAACAAGAATAATTTGCAGAAATAGAAAGATGCAAATAATCTGTTCTGTTAATAACACTCATCTGTCACCCATGCAATGCCTTTCACAGTTGACTGAGAGCCAATTTTATCTTGTTGTCACATAGAGTGTCCTTTTTATCATTGCAGTTGCACACTTCCCATAATCTTTAGGCAAAGAGGCAGAACTGCCTCATCTACTTGTACAGAATTTATCTTGTTGCCCAGGCTGGAGTGTGCAGTGTACTGTCTTGCCTCACTGCAGCCTTGACCTCCTGGGCTTAAGCAATCCTCTTGCCTCGGCCTCCTGATTTGCTAGGACTACATGCATGCCACCATACTGGGCTAATTTTTTAAAAACTTCTGTAGAGATGGGGTCTTGCTATATTGCCCAGGCTGTTCTCAAACTCCTGGTTTCAAGTGATTCTCCCACCTCAGCATTCCAATGTATTGGGATTACAGGTGTGAGCCACCATGCTCAGCCTCTCTTGTGTCTCTGAAGAAGGTGCTGGTGAAGAGAGGATCTGGGGCATCCCAGGTGAGGGAGAACTTTCCAACGCATGCAATCTGTCTTGGGCCTCAGGTGACGCCCTTGTATCATTCTGAATTAGGAAATGCTTCATTTTTTTTTTTTTTTTTTTTTTTTGGAGACGGAGTCTCTTTGAATATGTTTTTTTTTTTTTTTTTTTTTTTTTGGAGACGGAGTCTCTCTCTGTCGCCCAGGCTGGAGTGCAGTGGCGCGATCTCCACTCACTGCAAGCTCCGCCTCCCGGGTTCACGCCATTCTCCTGCCTCAGCCTCCTGTGTAGCTGAAACTACAGGCGCCCGCCACTGCGCCTGGCTAATTTTTGTATTTTTAGTAGAGATGGGGTTTCACCATGGTAGCCAGGATGGTCTCGATCTCCTGACCTCGTGATCCACCCGTCTCGGCCTCCCAAAGTGCTGGGATTACAGGTGTGAGCCACCGCAGCCGGCCACGCTTCATTTTTTTAAACCTCTTTATGCAAGGAGAATATTTTTTAAAATATCTGAAGGCCGGGCACAGTGGCTTATGCCTGTAATCCTAGCACTTGTGGAGGCCGAGGAAGGTGAATCACCTGAGGTTGGAAGTTTGAGACCAGCCTGGCCAACATGGTGAAACTCTATCTCTACTAAAAACACAAAAAGTACCCTGGGCATGGTGATGCCTGCCTGTAATCTCAGCTACTTGGGAGGCTGAGGCAGAAGAATCGCTTGAATCTGGGAGGCAGAGGTTGGAGTGAGCTGAGATTGAGACACTGCACTCCAGCCTGGGCGACAGAATGAGACTCTCTCAAAAACAAAAAAAGTTTCAATCAAAACAAAAATAATAATCATTATGATATGATACCCATGTATTAACCACTCAGATTTAATGAATTTAAACATTCTTACACAATAGATTCTAGCGTGATTTAAAAAAATAAATTAAAAAAATAAAAAAATATGTACTTAAAAAAATAAAACTGGCTGGGCGCAGTGGCTCACGCCTGTAATCCCAGCACTTTGGGAGGCTGAGGTGGGTGGATAGCCTGAGGTCAGGAATTTGAGACCAGTCTGGCCAACATGGTGAAACCCCAACTCTACTGAAAATACAAAAATTAGCTGGGCGTGGTGGCACATGCCTGTAATCCCAGCTACTCGGGAGGCTGAGGCAGGAGAATGGCTGGAACCCGGGAGGTGGAGGTTGCGGTGAGCCAAGATCTTGCCACTGCACTCCAACCCAGGCAACAGAGCTAGACTCCATGTCAAAGAAATAAATTAATTAAATTAAATTTTAAAAAAGAAAAACTACGCAACTACAGCTAACTCCTTCCACCCTGCCCCAATCCTTTCTTGTACTTCCTTTTGCAGAGGTAACCAGCTTCCTGAACTGAGAGATATCATTAGTGAGCATAGTTTTATTTACTTCATTTTTTCTTTTCCTTTTTATTTGAATAATAGGGACAGGATCTTGCTATGTTGAACAAGCTGGTCTTGAACTCCTGGCCTCAAGCAATCCTCCCATCTCAGCCTCCCAAAGTGCTGGGATTATAGATGTGAGCCACCATGCCTGGTCAGCTAGTGAACATAGTTTTAAATCTCCCCACATAAATACGTGCATCATCCAGGGACTTGACAGGCATGTGCAAATGGGGTCATGGAAGACAATTTCATAAAAGTTCCCTTTGCAAATGAGGAGGCTGCAATAAGGGACCCCAGAAAGGGATGGTGAAGCATCTTGGGGGTAGCAACTGAAGGTCCCCTGCTACAGAACTCAGAAAGACTTGCCACTGTAGCAGAGGGTTACCGACAGTACTTGTGGTCTTCAGTGAACAAATGCAGCCTCTGCAAGCCCCTGGCAAAGAGGGAGTAGGCAAGGAGAGGAGCAGAGTTAATTCCCCCTGCCTCTCTCTTATGCTCCCCTCAGACTCTTACTGGTGCTTCCCATTGGATGAACCCAACCAAAGACAAAGAAAAGAGTTCCCTGGTGAAGTCCATAAAACTTCCCAGGGCTAGAGGGAGGTAGAGAAGGCCAGGAGGAAGATGTGACAGCTGGAGAATACATGTCCACAAACAACACAAAGCATTATTTGTGTGTTTTACAAATTCTCTTAAATGGTATCATGCTTTTACATTGTTTTTGTTTGCTTTTCTTGAGACAGAGTCTCACTCTTATTGCCCAGGCTGGAGTGCAGTGGCGCCATCTCGGCTCACTGCAACCTCCGCCTCCTGGGTTCAAGCGACTCTCCTGCTTCAGCCTCCCGAGTAGCTGGGATTACAGGCATGCACCACCATACCCAGCTAATTTTTGTATGTTTGGTAGAGACGGGGTTTCACCATGTTGGCCAGGATGGTCTCTAACTCCTGACCTCAAGTGATCCGCCTGTCTTCGCCTCTCAAAGTGCTGGGATTACAGGGGTGAGCGACCGTGCCCAGCCTAATTCATGCATTTATTTGAAGTACTCTGTAGTACTGCATTGTTTTACTATCCCAAGAAATGTTGCAATGAACAGGCTTAGGTACACATGCACTGACCCATAAGCTCAAGAACTTGCTTGGGTATTTATACAGAAGTAAATTTGCCTGGACGTGGTAGTTCATGCCTATAATCCCAACACTTTCAAAGGTCAAGGTGGGCAGATCACTTGAGGTCAGGAGTTTGAGACCAGCCTGGCCAACACAGAGAAACCCCATCTCTCCTAAAAATACAAAAAATTATCTGGGCGTGGTGGTACACACCTGTAATTCCAGCTACTCAGGAGGCTGATGTATGAGAATCGCTTGAACCCAGGAGGCAGAGGTTGCAGTGAGCCGAGATCGCACCACTGCACCCCAGCCTGGGCAACAGAGCAAGACTCTGTCTCAAAAAGAACAACAAAAAAACCTGCTTAAAAAAAAAACCATATATTTGGTGAATTGAAATTATGTGCATATCAACTTTACTAAGCACTGCAAAATTGTTCTCTATTGTAATTATTCCAATTTTTCCCTCCCACAGACTGAGTATAAAAGCCTGTTTCTGGTTCTCTACCCTCACCACAGTTAGTGTTATCAGGATTGAAAAAGTTGCCAATCTAATGGCTCTGAAATTGTGTCTCATTGTGATTTTAATTTGCATTTCCCTGCTCTATACTTTTCTATGCCTCATAATCTCCAACGGTGACACTGAAATAATGACAAAACTTCTATTATCACAAAGCACATATTAATGCTGCTAATGTTCACAGAATCAATGGCCATTACAAGACGTGCCTTCAGTTGATTGCTCACACCTCAGACTCCTTGAGTTTTCCATATATACAGCTCATGAATGCCAGACTACGTGCTGAGTGATTTCATGAAGGAATGCTTGCCAATCAGCTTCATGAGAAACGATTCAAAATGGTGTTGGTTTCCTGTGTTTTCTTGTCACTTTTGAAGAATCCTGTTGAAATGCAAGTCGCTTATGGAATGAGCTCCAAGATCTTTTTTTTTCCACATGAAAAAGACAAGATATGAAACAGCAGGTGTTAGAAGGTTTGTGTTTGTTTAAAATTTAAAAACATATAAAATGCTTATGAGAGTGTGCCTCTGGGGAGGAAACATAATTTCAGACTTACAGTGGGAAAGAGATTTAGTTTTCATGTAGAACTTTTGAAAATTTTTCGCTTTTGTTTGTTTTACCACCTCCAAATAGGCTAACAAACCAAAGAACATGATCTGATTAAAACACAATTTGTGACTTTCTTAAAATCCCAAATTCTTTTGTTTTAACTTGCCATTAAATGAATGATTAAATACTATTTTGGTCCACTGCGGCTGTTATAACAGAATATCATAGCCTGGGTGGCTTATAAACAACAGAAATCTATTTCTCACAGTTCTGGTAGCTGTGAATTTCAAGAACAAGGCAAGAGCAGATTCAGCCTCTGGTGAGGGCCCACTTCCTGGTTCATAAATGGCTGTCTCTTGCTCTAATCTTGCATAGCAGAAGGGGACAGGGGAACTCTCTGGGGTCTCTCTCTCTTTTTTTTTGAGATGGAATTTTGCTCTTGTTGCCCAGGCTGGAGTGCCATTGTGCGATCTTGGCTGACCGCAACCTCCGCCTCCCAGGTTCAAGCGATTCTCCTGCTCAGCCTCCAGAGTAGCTGGGATTACAGGTATGCGCCACCATGCCCGGCTAATTTTTGTATTTTTAGTAGAGATGGGGTTTCTCCATGTTGGCCAGGCTGGTCTCGAACCCCTGACCTCAGGTGATCCACCTGCCTCAGCCTCCCAAAGTGCTGGGATTATAGGCTTGAGCCACTGCGCCTGGCCTGGGGTTTCTTTTATGAGGACACTAATCCCATTCATGAGGACTCCACCCTCATGACCTAATCACCTCCCAAAGGCCCCAGTTCCTAGCCCATTGCACTGGGGATTAAGTTTTAATGTATGAATTTTGGGGAGACATGAACATTCAGTCTATAGCAAATACAGAGCATGTGAAAAGAAAATTTCTAAAATCAGAGATTTCCTTTTACTATAAACAATACACACTCTTCTTTCTGTTTAAAAGTCATCATAAATGGAGGCCAGTTTAACGCCCTGGAAAAGAAGGACAAACAGTTGTCAAACTACTGCAAAATTGCTTAGAAAACTTTAGGCCAGTCTCATGTTTTCATTTCAAGGATTGTGAAATTTACTTTTCCATCTATAAAACAGATAGCAGTGTGATTGTGCTCTGTTGAAATCTATTTTTTATTTAGAAAAAATGTTCCATTGTGCATTCCTCCCATATGAGCAACACATTTACCTAGGAAGATAGCAGATGATTTTGTAACCCTAGGTGTCCGCAGGCATGATCACTTTGTCCTCTGCCGCTCCTGTGATAACTCCCTCCACGGTGCCATTAGTGCTTTGCCCTGGTCCCTGGGAAGGGACACATGTTTTTTGGATGAGTGAAAACATTTTCCTGGGAGCAAAGCAACTATCCAGATCAATCAAATTCTTTTCCCCATGGACTCAAATACACATTTCCTACCTAACAAGTTTTTGTTTTGTTTTGTTTTGTTTTTGAGACGGAGTCTTACTCTGTCACCCAGGCTGAATGGAGTGAAGTGGCATGATCACGGCTCACTGCAACCTCCACATCCCAGATTCAAGTGATTCTCCTGCCTTAGCCTCCCAAGTAGTGGCTGGTCTCAAACTCCTGACCTCAGGTGATCCGTCGGCTTCGGCCTCCCAAAGTGCTAGGATTACAGGCATGAGCCACTAAGCCCGGGCTGCTTCTTCTTTTTTTTTTTTTTTCCTGAGACAGATTGTCACTCTGTCACTCAGGCTGGAGTGCAATGGCAGGATCTCAATCTCAGTTCACTGCAACTTCTGTCTCCCAGGTTCCAGTGATTTTTATACCTCAGCATTCCAAGTAGCTGGGATTACAAGCATGTGAGACCATGCCAGGCTAATTTTTGTATTTTTAGCAGAGATAGGGTTTCACCATGTTGGCCAGGCTGATCTCAAACTCTTGACCTCAAGCGATTTGCCCACCTCAGCCTCCCAAAGTGCTGGGATTACAGGTGTGAGCCACCATGCCTGGCTTCTACCAAGCATTTTTTAAAATATTTTTTTTTTTCATTGATCAACACCTGAAAAAATGTTTCTTTTTAAGGTAAGGTGTATCTTGGCTGGTTGTTTTTTGGGAGGTGATGTTAAAGGCACTATTATAATAATAGATATACTAGATATGATCGTTATTTTATGTACCGTTTCAACATACATATAGACAAAATCATGTAATAATTTATATAGTATTTAAAATTTTGAAAGTAGTTTTATAAACTTCCTCCCCTCCTTCCTGCATAACAAGTTCTTTTGAACCTACCAGAACAATTTATTTATTTATTTTTCTTATTTTTTTTGAGACAAGGTCTCACGCTGTCACTCAGGCTGGCATGCAGTGTTGTGATCACGGCTCAGACCCAGGCTTAAGGGTTCCTTCCACCTTAGTCTCTCGAGTACTGGGACCACCGGTGCACGCCAGCACGCCTGGCTAATTTTTTACAGTTTTGGTAGAGACAGGGTTTCACCATGTTGTCCAGACTGATCTTGAATTCATGAGCTCAAGGAAATCCACCCGTCTTGGCCTCCCAAAGTGCTAAGATTACAGGCATGAGTCACCGTGCCCAGCCATTCAAGGACAATTTAGAAATCAAAATCCATATGGCTAATTCTATTCATGTACTCATGCTTTCTCCCGGATTTTTACTCAACAAGCATATATTGAGTGTACATTGTGAGCTAGAGACGGGTTAGGTGCTGGGGATAGAAAGATGAAAAATCCCAGTAAGATGTCACAGTATAGTAGAAGAGACAGGATATATGGATAGCTAAGTGCAATAAAGCATTACGAGGGCTGTGAGAGTCAGCTAAATCCAACCTAGAGCATGTGTGTCAGTTAGCTATTACCACGTAACAAACAGCCCATAAATTCTTTATAGCATACGGTGCCATTTTGCTCAGGCGTCTAGGAGTTGTCTGGGTGTCAGCTGATCTAGGCAGGCTCAGTTGGGATGACTTGACTTGCCTCCATGTATCTCTAATCTTCCTACACATGTTCTTTTCATTCATATAGCAGAGGGGCAGGCAGGAACACATGTGGCTTCTTAAGGCCTAGGCACAGAACTGGCACATTGTCACTTCCCATTTTTCACTGGTTAAAGTAAGTTATGTGGCCCAAAACCAAAGAGTCAATAAATATATTCCATCCATCTAGAGGGATGGATCACACATTTACTGAGAAAATGGCAAGAATAAGTGGGGAGTGAGTGAAGTATTTCAATTAATAATATAACCTTTCAGAGATGGATACAGAATGAGAAATAATTGGCTGAGGTTCAAGCAAAAGATGCTGAGGAGAGTGGTGAGCATCTATATTTTTTACTCTTATAAGTCGTTCACTTCCCCTCCCCTCCCCTCCCCTCCCCTCCCCTCGCCTCCCCTCCCCTCCTCTCCTTCCTTTCTTCTTTTTTTTGGAACAGGGTCTCTCTCTGTAGCCCAGGCTGGAGTACAGTGGTGCAATCATAGTTCACTGCAGCCTCCTGGGGCACAAGCAATCTTCCCACCTCAGTCTCCCAAGAAGCTGGGACTACAGGCATGTGCCACCATGTCTGGCTAATTTTTAAAATTTTTTTGTAGAGTCTGGGCACAGTGACTCATGCCTATAATCCCAGCATTTTGGGAGGCCCAGGCAGGTGGATCACTTGAGCCCAGGTGTTCGAGACCAACTTGGGCAACATGGTGAGATACAAAAAATTTAAAAATTAGCTGGGCATGGTGGCATACACCTGTAGTCCCAGCTACTTTGGAAGCTGAGGTGGGTAGATCACTGAAGCCTGGAAGACAGACATTGCCATGAGCTGAGATCACACCACTGCACTACAACCTGGGTGACAGAACGAGACCCTGTCTCAAAAAATAAATATAAATACATACATACATAAATTGATTTTTTTGTAGAGGGAGGAGGTCTCACTCCTGGTTGCCCAGGCTGATCTTAAGCTCCTGGGCTCAAGCAATCCTTCTGTGTCGGCCTCCCAAAGTGCTGGGATTACAGGTGTGAGCCACCACGCCTGGCCATGGTTCACTATTATTTCATTCATTTTACTTTGTTCTCTTCACATAGATTGTAAATTCCTTGTGAGCAGAACTATAAATTGCATGTGTTTGTGTTCCTCTCCACACTTTGGCTTATACTGGTTTATTAATGGATTGACTATTAATAATGGACTCAAGGAATAGAAACTACAAAGAAGATACCATTCCTGGTTGGGTGCAGTGGCTCACACCTGAAATCCCAGCACACTGGGAGACCAAGGTGGGTGGATCACCTGAGGTCGGGAGTTCGAGACCAGCCTGGCCAACATGATGAAACCCTCATCTCTACTAAAAATACAAAAATTAGCCAGGGGTGGTGGCGAGTCCCTGTGGTCCCAGCTACTTAGGAGGCTGAGGCACGAGAATCACTTGAACCTGGGAGGTGGAGGTTGCAGTGAGCCAAGATCATCCCACTGCACTCGAGCCTGAGCAACAGAGCAAGACTCCATCTCAGAATAATAATAAGAATGAAAGACACGATACCATTCCTTTCAGAAATGTCTGTTGCCTTTTGTAATCATAGTGGTCAAAACTACTAGTTGAATTCAATGAGCCTACCTGAGATAAAACTTCTGAAATGCCTGGATTTCTACTGTGTTGGAATTTTTATCCCTTATTTCACTATTTCTCATTTAATGGTATCTCTTGGATTGCAAAATGATGTGATTTGCCTTCTTTATCTCTTTAGAAGAAATAACTCAGTGTCTACGTCTGCCTCATCAAAGTATCGGACTCCACATTAAACTAAAGAAATTGTCAAAAGACAGTAGTTATAGGATGAAATTCAATTTTTCTGAAGAGTGATGATAAATATTCTCAGGTGTGTGTGCATCCTACCAAACTGCCTGGCTTTGCTGGCAATAGAAATACATTTCTTAATTTTTAAATTTTTTTAAATAAAGTCAAGGTCTCCCTATGTTGTCCAGGCTGGTCTTGAACTCCTAGGCTCAAGTGATCCTCCCACCTCAGCCTTCCAATGTGCTGGGATTGCAGGTGTAAGCCACCTTACCGGCCATACATTTTTTACTTCCAGAAAGAAGAGTAGAAATTGTCGGTTTCAGTTTCTAAGTCTCTGTATTGGTCACATCTGTGAGGTTGTCTCAGAGCAACCATCTTTTGCATGTATGTATGTATGTATTGGTTAGTGTGGGTTGAGTTATGCTGTGTTTGAAGCCTCAGAATCATTGCTTGAAACATCATGTTCATTCGGGGTTAGCTAGGGCTCTGTGCCTGGTCACCATCAGCCTCCCTCTAGATCACAGACCAATGGAGCACTACCATCTTGAGCATTGCTGGCCATCACTGCAGAAGGAAAAGAGCTCTGGAGGGTCTTACACCAGCAATTAAACCTTCATCCCAGGCTGGGCGCAGTGGCTCACGCCTGTAATCCCAGCACTTTGGGAAGGCTGAGGTGGGCAGATTACTTGAGACCAGGAGTTCGAGACCAGCCTGGGCAACATGGAGAAACCTCATCTCTGCTAAAAATACAAACCAAAAAAAAAAAAAAAAAAAAAATTAGCCAGGTATGGTGGCCCATGTTTGTAGTCTGAGATACTTGGGAGGCTGAGGCAGGAGAATTGCTTGAACCCGGGAGGTGGAAGTTGCAGTGAGCCAAGATTGCACCACTGCACTCCAGCTGGGTGACAGAGCGAGACTCTGTCTCAAAAATAAATAAATAAATAAATAAATAAATAAATAAATAAATAAATAAATAAACTTTCAACCCAGAAGTGGCTCTTTGCCTTAAATTCATTGGCCAGTATTAGTCACATTATTCACTTAACAATGAGCCTGGGAGGCTCATGAGGGATCAGAAAGTATAATCCTCTCATTTACCTGGAAAGAGGAGAACTGGAAGAAAGAGAAGTACCAGAATATTTGGCTACTACACCCCTATTTACCTTGTTAGTTTCCTGATCCTTAAGGGAACTGGGAATTCTGAATAGACAGTGAGGAAGTGCAGGAAAAAGTGGGAAAGGACAGGTTACTTGGAGCCTTCACCTGAGCCAAGCTTGCTGAAAATGTGTGAAATCTGTGACGCCTCAACTCTGCCTCGTCTGAATGCTCTGCCGAGCCTGGTTCCTCTGACTTACTCGTTCTGTGTCCTAAGCCTCAATTTCTTCAACCTTAAAATGAAGATGATAGTAGAATCTACCTTAGAGGCGGTGTGATGATTACACAAGATAATACATGCGAGTGACTTGGAACAGCACTGTAAAACTTTCTGCAATGATGGAAATGTTCTATGCTGTCCAATACAGTAGCCACTGGCTACTGAGTGCTTGGAATGTAGCTAGTGCAACCAAGAAAATGAATTATTAATTCTGTCACCCAGGCTGGAGTGCAGCGACATGATCTTGGCTCACTGCAACTTCTGCCTCCCGGGTTCATGGAATTCTCCTGCCTCAGCCTCCAGAGTAGCTGGGATTACAGGTGCCCGCCACCAGGCCTGGCTACTTTTTGTATTTTTAGTAGAGACAGGGTTTTCACCATGTTGTCCAGGCTGGTCTCGAATTCCCGACCGCAAGTGATCCGCCCACCTCGGCCTCCCAAAGTGCTGGGATTACAGGTGTGAGCCACCATGCCCAGGCTGAATTATTAATTTTATCTAATTTTAATCAATTTAAATTTAAATGTACATCACCACATGTGGCTGTGGCTATGGCTATTGCTATTGCATGAGACAGTGCAGACTTAAGACTTTGGCCTGGCACCATGGCTCACACCTGCAATTCCAGCACTTCAGGAGGCAAAGGCAGGAGGATCACTTGAGCCTGGGAGTTCAAGATCAGCCTAGACAACCTAGTGAGATCCTGTCTCTACAAGAAATTGAAATAATTGGTTGGGCATGGTGGTGCACATCAGTAGCACCGGCTATTCAGAAGGCCAAGGTGAGAGGATCACTTGAGCCCAGGAGGTCAAGGCTGCAGTGAGCAGTGATCTCACCACTGTACTCCAGCCTGGGCGACAGAGTGAGAACCTGTCTCTCAACAAAACAAAACAAAACAAAATAAACATTGTTTAACACATAGTGAGCATTCAACAAGGGTTAGCTAAGTGTCAGATTGCTACTGCCAGAGTGGGAGAAGGAGACTCAACCCAGAAGTCGAAGAAAATGAGACAATGTCTAGATTTGAAGGAATGACCTCCCACGAGAGCATTGCCCCCCTTCACTTTACCTTCGGGTAACAGCTTCAAAGAGAAGATCTGCAACCATCTAAAGGAAATGTTGGGGATGCTATGTTCCTCTTAGTCACCTTTGCTTGTGCAAGAAGTCACTCCTCACATAGAAAGACTTGGCCATGGGCAGCAGCCCAGGTGGGAAGCACACGGGTGCACACTCACCTCACCTTCCAGTTCAGCACCGGCTTCCTTTACACCCTAGCTGCCCTGTGTCCTCATGCTGAGCCCACTGCAGATCCTTGTCCTGCCCAGGACTTCATCCTCCTTGCCTCTAGATCTCCAGTGTCCAATCAGTAACTGCATCAGTTTCCCAGGGCTGCCACAACAAAGTATCGCAACCTGAGTGGCTTCTCTGACATTTCTGGAGACCAGAAGTCAAGGTGTAGGCAGGACCGTGTGCTCTGAATGTTCTAGGGGGAGAATCTATTCCAAGCCTTTTTCTTAGCCTCTGGGCATTCCTGGGTTCTTACTTGCGTTGCTCCAATCGCTATCCCTGTCATCACAACAGGGCACTCTCCTTGAGTATCTGCGTTTCCTTTTGCACCTGTGTCTTGTGTTTCTTCTCTCTCTCTTTTTTTTTTTTTTTTTTTTTTTTTTTTGAGATAGGGTCTTACTCTGTCACCCACTCAGGCTGGAGTACAGTGGCATGAACTTGGCTCACTGCAACCTCTGCCTCCTGGGCTCAAGCGATCCTCCCACCTCAGCCTCCTGAATAGCTGGGACTAAGGGCGCCTGCCACCACACCTGGCTAACTTTTGTATTTTTGGTAGAGATGGGGTTTCACCATGTTGCCCAGGCTGTTCTTGAACTCCTGAGCTCAAGTGATCCACCCACCTCAGCCTCCCAAAGTGCTGGAATTACAGGCATGAGCCACCACACCTGGCCTCTTCCCTTCTTACCAAGGCACCAGTCATATTGGATTAGGGCCCATTTAATCCAGTATGACCTCATCTTAACCTGATTGCATCTGCAGGGACCTTATTTCCAAATAAGGTCACATTCACAGGTACCAGGGGTTGGGACCTTAACATATCTGCTGGAGGGACACAGTTTAGCCCACAACAGTCACCATTCCATCATGGGCCTATTTTCTGCTGGGGGGCAGCTACTTTATCTGTCACAGTTTTGAGGACGACACTTGTCCTTCTGTGTGTCTGGTATCCTTCTCCTGAGAATAACTGAGCTGCTGCCAACATGAAGATGGTTTAGGGCAAAAATTTTAAAAAGGCACTCCCTTTGGGTAGACAAATTGCAAAATTCATGCTCACTCCATGTGATGAATTACAGACAGTTTGCACCCTCCCTTTCCCGCTTATGCAAGGAAGTGTTGCACCCTTCCTCCTTCCCTTTGTGTCTGCTTGAAATTGGGTCTGATTGGAATTGGGTTTCGTCACTTGCAACCAAAGAATCCCGACTGACATAGATGGTACTGGGTGCCATGAATTAATGTGTGGCCTCTCGTAACTAATTTCCCGGAGGTAATCCGTTCACTTGAATGAAGACTGGCACACTGTCACCAGCAGTGCAACTTTATGGCTTTGGCTGTTAGGGACCTCTATGCCCCTCTAGGTCCAGTGTAGGCTGCTCCCTGTTAGACCTGCAGCGGGTGCTCTTGTTGCCCACCATGTCCTCTCACTCTGACCTCTCCATCAAGCGGGGCCCTGCTCATGGCCGTCTGGAAGCAGGGGCCCCTACTTCCTCACAAGAGGAAGCCAGCTGCTCAAGGGTTTCCTCTTGCTGCCAGAGCCCACCTTACCACCCACGTGGCAGGCCAGAGTGTCCAGGACTTGGCCCCACACTGGAGCAGCCCTTACCGCCTGGCTGATGGGAGGTGGTATGTTCAACACGCCAGCTGCCCTTCCCGGCAGGGGCAGGGCGCAGAGGTGTGTTCCACACTGGCTCCCAGAGGTCCCCTGAGGACAAATGCAGCTCAGCTCCCTTTCTCCCCAGTGCCTTAATTAGCTACTCTCTGTCTCAGTCTCTGCCCTCCCCGTCTCTGCCCCCGCTCCCCTTTCCCCTCCTCCCCACTGGTGTTTCCTGGAGTCACCTCCCCCATAAGCTACTTGCACAAGAGTCCTTGTCTCAGAGTCAGCTTCTAGGGGTTTCCACCTTAAATTAAGACCTATATCCAGGGTCATCACATGAAGACCCCAGTCAGTCACTGACTAGCCGGACGGCCAAGGGTTACCTACTCTGGGCCACGGGTTACCCACTCTGGTCCTCAGTTTCTGTCTGGAAAGAGGTAGCCAGTCACGCCAAATGGGGAGTTCTTTTTGGATAGGCTGTTAGAGAGGCTGATTCAATCATTGATTTTTTTTTTTTTTTTAAAGAAAGCGTATTTTTTTCCTCTGAGTATAAAAGTAAAACATGACGATTATATAATTCTGAAAAACAGAAAAATAAATTTAGGCCTGGCACGGTGGCTCAGTCCTGTAATCTCAGCACTTTGGGAGGCTGAGGTGGGCAGATCACTTGAGGCCAGGAGTTCAAGACCAGCCTGGCCAACATGGAGAAACTCCCCTCTCTACTAAACATACAGAAACTTAGCCAAGCGTTGTGGGGCACGCCTGTAATCCCAGCTACTCAAGGGGCTGAGGCACAAAAATCACTTGAACCTCAGAGGCAGAGGTTGCAGTGAGCTGAGATTGTACCACTGCACTCCAACCGGGGAGACAGAGAAACTCTGTCTCAAGAAAAAAGAAAAATCAATTAAAAAAGTTAAAATTACCCAAATTCCACCACTCAAGGATATTTTCTTTGAAAGCAGAGGGCACAGGGTAGCCAGCCTTGAACCCTAATGTACTCTGCTTTGGCTCTGGCTATGCTGCAGGACTATAGCCCTAAGATTTCTGCAAATGTCCGGTTGCTGTGTGTAGACACAGCTTGAAATAAACTGCTTGTACAGCCTGAGGAGGAAATGTGACTGTCAGACCCTTATGTAACAGAGTAGGAAACCCTGAGTGTAAACAGGGTTTTCTTTGTCAAGGAACGGAAATTGGTTACCAACCAGTGCTTTCAAGAGCATACGAGGAGCTAGGAAAAGAAATAGGAAGTCATAGAATGGAACAGAGGAAATTAGGAAATGAAAATGTATAGCCTCAGCATGAAGTTTATGAGGTAATTGGACTGTTCTTCTCAAACTGTGCTGCACAAATCTGGGAAGAAAGATTGATTTCTGATCCTAGGAAGACCTGCGGTATGGACCACCAGGTCAGGCACAAGTGAGGCCTGGTTATATGTTTAACAATAACAGAAAAAGTTCTGCAAAGGCTGTATCCATACGGGGAGCTAGAGACCAGGCAGAAATACCATATGAAGGCAACAACAGGAAGTAATAGGAATAACAGGGAAAATGGGCCGGGTACGGTGGCTCATGCCTGTAATCCCAGTACTTTGGGATTGAGCCCAGAAGTTCAAGACCAGCCTGGACAACATGGTGAAACCATGTCTCTACAAAAAGAAAAAAAAAAAAAAATACAAAAATTATCAAGGCATGTGGTACTGGCCTATAGTCCCAGCTACCTGGGAGGCTGAGCTGGGAGGATCACTTGAGCCCAGGATGTAGAGGCTGCACGCCATGATCGTGCCACTGCACTCCAACTCCAGCCTGGGTGACAGAGCAAGACCCTGTCTCAAAAAAACCCAAAAACTTAAAATAGGGAGATTATACTGTATTATCTGGGTGGTTCCAATTTAATCACATGATCCCCTAAAACAGAGAATTTTCTCCAGCTGGAGTCAGAGAGATGTGGCAGAAGGAAAAGCCAGGGAAGTTTTAAGCGTGAGAAAGACTTGACCTGCGAAGGGGCCACGTGGAAAGCATGAGAAATAATGCAGGAAGCTTCTTGGAGCAAAGACTGGCCCTTAGCTCACAACCAGCAAGGAAGGTGGGACCCCAGCCCTACGACCACAAGAAACTGAATTTGGCCCACACCTGAAGGGGATCCATCCCCAGAGCTTGCAGTAGGGAACACAGCCCTGTCACCACCTTGAGTGAGGCTTTCTGGGACCCCAAGCAGATGGCTCAGTTGAGCCAGAGTTTGTGAAAGTGGGGCTCTGACCTACAAAACTGTGAGACAACAAATGAACTTTGCTTTAAGCCACTAAATTTGTGGTAATGTTATAGCAGCAATAGGAAACCTACACCCTGACATGTCAACTAACCACTGCAAACCAGTGTGAATATGACCTTCATGGAGTAAGTCCCAGGCCATGGGCAGAAGAGGGACATAGCCAGCTCTGCTAAGGAAAGTGAAGAAGGCTTCTCAGAGGAGGCATGCTTTGGGTCCTCTAGAGGTGGACCCTGAGATGAGATTCCAGTGCAAGCAATGGTTTTAGGTGATGCTCCCAGGAAACACCAGTAAGGGAGTAAGAGAGTGAGACAGAAAAAGGAAAGAAGTCAATGAAAGTGAGTCAGGATTGGGCACGGTGGCTCATACCTGTAATCCCAGCACTTTGGGAGGCTGAGGCGGGCAGGTCACGAGGTCAGGAGTTTGAGACCAGCCTGACCAAGATGGTGAAACCTCGTCTCTACTAAAAATACAAAAATTAGCCGGGCATGGTGGCAGGCACCTGTAGTCCCAGCTACTCCGGAGGCTGAGGCAGGAGAATTGCTTGAACCCGGAAGGCAGAGGTTGCAGTGAGCCAAGACTGTACCATTGCACACCAGCCTGAGTGACAAGAGCAAGACTCCATCTCAAAAAAAAAAAAAAGTGAATCAGGCTGGATATGGTGGCTCACACCTGTCATCCCAGAATTTTGGGAGGCCGAGACAGACTGATAACTTGAGCTCATGAGTTAGAGACAAGCCTGGGCAACATGACGAAACCCCGTCCCTACAAAAAACACAAAAATTAGCTGGGAACAGTGGTGCATGTCTATAGATCCAGCTACTCAGGAGGCTGAAGTAGGAGGATTGCTTGAGCCTGGGAAGTCAAGACTGCGGTGAGCTGGGATCACGCCACTGCACTCCAGCCTGGGTGACAGGGCCATACCTTGTCTCAAACAAACAAACAAAAAAAGACTTATCAAGGCAGCTGGAGCTTTATCCTTCTTGGGGATGCTGGGAAACTGTGGATTGTGTCTGGGAGGGATGGAGGAACGGGGATTTATGCATCCGCTTCCATCAACATTGGTTGGGAGCCTCTTCTGGGGATATTAATTCCCTAGCACTCAGCCCTTCAATGTATGTATGCAGAGCAGGTACCAATGGTTTCAGAAAGCGCTCAGGCAAAAGGTTGCCGGTGCAGGGGCTAGCACTTGGAAGTCTGATTGGCGTGTACTGAACCAGTGAGGCCAAGGGGCCAAGGGAAGGGGGAGTACCTGCAGCATTTGAAGCAAGGAGTGAGGGTTTACCAGGTCTTTGCCTGTGTTTCAGGCAGATGAAAATGGTTATGCACACAGAGGCCCAAAAACATGCAAAAGAGTTTTGTCAAGTGGCCAGAGGATTTGAGTCTGGAGTCGGACAAACAGGTTTGAATCCTGACTCTGCCTCCTCACTGCTTGTTCTCCTGCAGCAAGTCACTCCACTTCTCTGAGCATTAGCTATATGATGGGAATTATGGTAGGACCTGCCTCATTGTGTTGTCACAAGGATTAAATTATTTTATTTTTATTTATTTAATTTTTTGAGATGGAGTCTCGCTCTGTGGCCCGGGCTGGAATGCAGTGGTGTGATCTTCGCTCACTGCAACCTCTGCCTCCTGGCTTCAAGTGATTTTCCTGCCTCAGCCTCCCAGGTAGCTGGGGGATTACAGGCACCTGTCACCACCTTGCCTGGCAAATTTTTGTATTTTTGGTAGAGATGGGGTTTCAACATGTTGGCCAGGCTGCACTTGAACTCCTGACCTCAGGTGATCTACCCACTTCAGCCTCCCAAAGTGCTGGGATTACAGGCATGAGCCACCGTGCCCGGCCACAGGACTAAATTAGGTAATGCTTTAAAAGAGTATGGCACCTGGCCAGCCCTCGATAATGATAAGCAATAGTTTTGTTGTTGTCCCACCAATGGGTGAATGTTGGCTAGTTGGCAATGCCCACATGAAGAGTGCATGGAGACAAGGGATCCAGCGGGGTAGTAGGCCAGAAAGGTGGGTAGCAGCTTCGAGGTACCCTGTGAGGTATTTTCAACTGTAGGCTTACCCGGGCTGAACCAAGCACAGCTCACACTTGTAATCTCAGTGCTTTGGGAGGCCGAGGGAAGAACACTTGAGAGGCCAGGGGTTCACAACCAGCTTGGGCAACAGGGAAAGACCCCATTTCTACAAAATAATAATAATAATAATAATAGGCACAGTGGTGAGTGTCTGTAGGCCTAGCTACTCAAGAGGCTGAGGCAGAAGGATTGCTTGAGCCCAGGAGTTCGAGGCTGTAGGGAGCTATGATTGTACCACTGTACTCCAGCCTGGGTGACAGAGCGAGACCCCATTAAAAAAAAAAAGTGAGAGGCCAGGGGCGGTGGCTCACACCTGTAATCCCAGCACTTTGGGAGGCCAAGGTGGGTGGATTACCTGAGGTCGGGAGTTCGAGACCAGCCTGACCAACATGGAGAAACCCCATCTCTACTAAAAATACAAAATTAGCCGGGCATGGTGACGCATGCCTGTAATCCCAGCTACTCAGGAGGCTGAGACAGGATAATCGCTTGAACCTGGGAGGTGGAGGTTGCAGTGAGCCAAGATCGCACCATTGCGCTCCAGCCTGGGCAACAAGAGCAAAACTCTGTCTCAAAACAAACAAAAGAAATTGAGCTGGGCATGGTGACTCATCCTGTAATCCCAGCACTTTGGGAGGCTGAGGCAGGTGGATCATTTGAGGTCAGGAGTTTGAGACCAGCCTGACCAACATGTGAAACCCTGTCTACTAAAATTACAAAAAATTAGCGGGCAAGGTGGTGCACGCCTGTAATCTCAGATACTTGAGAGGCTGAGGCACGAGAAATAGCTTGAATCCGGGAGACGGAGGTTGCAGCGAGCCGAGATTGTACCACTGCACTCCAGCCTTTCTTTGCACACATAAAAGGTGGGCAGGAGGGCGAGGATTATTTTTAGGGAATGTGAAATAACCTGAAATGAGCCTGAATCCATGGATCCCAACGAGTCTGAAAAAAAATTTAGGAGGTCCATAAACTTGGCTAGGAAAAGAATCATTCCTATTTTCACTAACTTCCTACTGAACCTGACCTTCCCCTCCCATGAAGAATGTGGGCAACAAACCACAACAGTATTAGCAGGATTGTGATTTTGTCACAAGTGAAAAAAAACAAACAAAAAAGTCCCCAGGTATTTCCAGATTGCAGACATCTTAAAGTATCATTTATACCCATTACTACTTCAAAATAATGTTTTTTAGACCTGTTTTTAGATTCAGATTTTTGCTTGTTTGTTTTAAGACAGAGTCTCACTCTGTTACCCAAGCTGGAGTGCAGTGGTGTGATCTCAGCTGACTGCAACCTCCGCCTCCTGGGTTCATGTGATTTTCCTGCCTCAGCCTCCCAAGTAGCTGGGACTACAGGTGTGTGCCACCACTCCTGGCTGATTTTTTTTTTTTTTTTTTTTTGGTAGAAACGGGGTTTCACCATGTTTGCCGTCCTAGTCTCGAACTCCTGGCCTCAGGTGATCCACCCATCTCAGCCTCCCAAAGTGCTGGGATTACAGGCATGAGCCACTGTGCCCAGTCTGGACCAGGCTCTTTAAAACCTCCAGCAGACAGAGATATTCTGTGCTTTTACCCCTTCTTGCTGTGATCTTGTTGTGACCAATGTAATTACAAGGGTGGAAGGACCATAGAGGCCATATCCCATTAGGATTGGAAAGGGCCAGGCCCTGCTTAGGTTGTGCATTTGTTCTTGGATGAATCATGACGGATGCTGATGGATGGCTGGATCATGTTCCCAGCTCTGGGAGTGAGGATATGGCCCCATCAGCCTCATCAAATCATGTGGAGTATATCAGTTTCTATTGCTGATGTAACAATTTACCACAAATTTAGGGGCTTGAAGTTGCACACGTTGATTATCTCCCAGTTCTAGAGGTCACAAGTCTAAAATGGGAACCACTGGGCTAAAATCAAAGTAATGGCTTGGCTGCCTTCCTTTCTGGAGGCTCTAGGAGAGAATCAGTGTCCTTGCCTTTTCCACCTTCTAGGGGCCACCTATGTCTCCTGGCTTGTGCCCTATTCCTCCATCCTCAACAGCAGCAACCTCCTCATGCTCTTGTTTTTTTGGTTCTCATTTTTCTGTCTCCCTGTTCTATTTATAAGGACTTTTGTGTTTATATTGGGTGTACTGGATAATCCAGGATAATCTCCCCACTCCAAGTCAGCTGATTAGCAATCTTAATTCCTTCTGCAACTTTAATTCCCCTTTTTCATGTAATCTAACACAGTTACAAGTTCCAGGAGTTGTGATGTGAATATCTTTGGAGGCTGTTAATCTGCATACTATATAGAATCAACACAATCACATTGAAGTGGAGAAAAAAGTGGTTCCCCAAAGGAAGGGATGTTGCACAGGCAATAAGCGTCTGTCTTCTACCACAAAGATTTAAGGGGGCCTGTGCACCCCTCTTGCTGCACTTCATTTATACTTTTATTAAGCATTTGTAGCAGGCGTTTGTGATGTCCTGTGTCACATCTCTGCAACTCACCTGATTTCAGTGCACCTTTGATAGACAGTTCTGTGTACTTTGCCAGTATTATTTCTCAAGCATATATGGAAACACCTCTCTGCTTTCTCTAAGACAGTAGAAGCCAAATTCAGGTGCACCCTGAAAGTATCAGGGAATTAATAACCTGGAAGCTACCCTCACCCCATGTGGAATGGGATCAGTGCTTAGATGCTGCAGCCTCCATCTGCTGGTGGAGTTCTTCCTCCTCTTCCTCCTCTTTCTCCTCTTCCTCCTCCTCCTCCTCCTCTTCTTCTTCTCCTTCTCCTTGTCCTTCTCCTTCTCCTTCTCTCCCTCTGTTGCCCAAGCTGGAGTGCAGTGGCATGATCTCAGCTCACTGCAACCTCCACTTCCCAGGTTCTAGCGATTCTCCTGCCTCAGCCTCCCGAATAGCTGGGACTACAAGAATATGTCACCATACCGGTTACTTTTTGTATTTTACGTACAGATGGGATTTCACCATATTGGCCACACTGGTCTTGAACTCCTGACCTCAAATGATCTGCCCGCCTCGGCCTCCCAAAGTACTGGGATTACAGGTGTGAGCCACTGTGCCCAGCCCAAGTGGAGCACTTCTTGGTGTGCTTTCTTCATGGTTCCTTCGAAGGTCCCAGCAGGATTCACACACCTCATTCAAACACCTCGTTTTGGCTTTTCCCCCTTTTTGGTTTCATTCTCCCTATTCCCTACTCCTGCTTCCTGGCATCACCTCCCAAATAAACTACCTGGACCCACACCCTTCTCTCAGATTTTGCTCTTAGGGGAAACCGTATTAGACAGCACATATTCCTGATGTTTGCTGGAGAGGTAGTGATGTGGCTGTCTGCACGGTGGAGCCCTGCCAGTGCAAACCAGTGCAGTTTGTTTATAGGCACTTGCCCTGATGGGCTAGTGTCCATTCCATTGGCTGATGCTCACGCCACAAAAGTCATCTGGCACTACTGAGGTCCATCAGCACAATAACATGAATCACTGTTACTGACGCACCCTTCTTGGCTGCTTATGAGGTTCTAGTTCAAGACCTATGGATAAGGAGTATAAATATCATAAGATGCAATCCTTGGGGTCATGTGCTAAAAGGTCTGTGTACCTAAAATGGGGAGGAAAGGTTGTCTGAGGTCACCTTAAAACAAATAGTTCAGGCTGAAAGCAGGGTTGTTTATTTGAATTCTGGCAATCACCCTGGGAATTTATTTATATGCCAAGGGAAACACGAGGACAGTGGACTCTAGAAACCTTGTGCCCCAAGCTGCAAAGGACAGCAGGCTTGGGCCTAGAGAGACACCAAGACCTTGTGGAAGACTCAATGAATACCTGATGGCCGAGCGCAGTGGCTCACGCCTGTCATCCTGGCACTTCGGGAGGCTGAGGCAAGTAGATCACCTGAGGTTGGAAGTTTGAGACCAGCCTGACCAAGACAGTGAAACCCTGTCTCTACTAAAAATACAAAAATTAGATGGGTATGGTGGTGCACACCTGTAATTCCAGCTACTCAGGAGGCTGAGGCCTGAGAATCACCTGAACCCAGGAGGCAGAGGTTGCAGTGAGCTGAGATCACACCACTGCACTCTAGCCTGGGCGACAGAATGAGACTTGGCCTCAAAAAATAAACAACAACAACAACAACAAAAAACCCCGCAAATGCCTGATGACTTTTGATGGGTGTCAAGTGTTCTCTGTCAGCTGATGGGGACATCATTTAATCTATGTAGTAGATGAGGATCAGGTAGCAGGCACGAAGTCTCAAGAAGACTTTTATCCCCTCTCTAGGTCATACAGCATTCCCCTGCCTGACCCCGTGCAGCATGGGGCCATTCTCTTCACCTCCATTCTCAGAATCTCACTTGGTCACCTTGGAGCAGAGAGACTGTCCATCCTCCGGGGGGAGCACCACCAGCAGATGGCATAGATTTTCCACCACCCACCAAAACTGCCGCCTGACTTTAAAACAGGACAGGGAAAAAGAATGAAAAATCCCAAGGCCCTGCTTTTTTTCTTGAAAGTACTTTTAAAGGAGATTTTTGGCCGGGCATGGTGGCTCATGCCTTTCTAATCTCAGCACTTTGGGAGGCTAAGGCAGGTGTATCACCTGAGGTCAGGAGTTCAAGAACAGCCTAGCCAATGTGGTGAAACCCTGTCTCTACTAAAAATACAAAAAATTAGCTGGGCGTGGTGGCATGTGCCTGTAATCCCAGCTACTAGGGAGGCTGAGGCAAGATAATTGCTTGAACCCAGGAGATGCAGGTTGCAGTGAGCCGAGATCGTGCCATTGCGCTCCAGCCTGGGCAACAAGAGCAAAATTCCGTCTCAAAAAAAAAAGAAAAAAGGGAGTTTTTTTTTTTTCATTTTAAATTTACCTTTAATAGTTTTGTACATATTGTTAGACGTCAGTCACACTTAATGATCTTGGAAGAGCAAATCAGCCTTCAGAGCACTCTCTGTCCTACTTCCAACTTTACTTGTGGCATGACCATGTTCATTAAAGTCTCAAAGGAAAAAGAACCTTATAAAAAGAAAAGCAGGCCGGATGCGGTGGCTCACGCCTGTAATCCCAGCACTTTGGGAGGCCGAGGCAGGCGGATCACGAGGTCAGGAGATCGAGACCATCCTGGCCAACATGGTGAAACCCTGCCTCTACTAAAAATACAAAAATTAACCGGGTGTAGTGGCGCATGCCTGTAATCCCAGCTACTCGGGAGGCTGAGGCAGGAGAATCGCTTGAACCTGGGAGGCGGAGGTTGCAGTGAGCTGAAATTGTGCCACTGCGCTCCAGCCTGGGCAACAGAGCAGGACTCCATCTCAAAAAAAAGAAAAGAAAAGAAAAGAAAAGCAAGAAGCCGACTCTTATTCTGAGCATCTATTAAGTTTTTTTTGTGTATGTATTAAGCTGTACTATAAGTAGTTGGTTTGTATGAAGTGGTTAAATAGGTCAAATACAAAAGATTTCTCTCTCTCTCTCTCTCTGTTTTTGGAGACAGGGCCTTGCTGGAGTGGTGCAGTGGTGCAATCACCGCTCTTTGTAACCTTGACCTTCCTGGCTCAAGCAATTCTCCCTCCTTAGCCTCCCCAGTACCTGGGACCACAGGTGCACACCATTATGCCCAACTAATTTTTAAAATTTTTGTAGAGACAGGGGGTCTCACTATGTTGTTCAAGGTGATCTCGAACACCTAAGCTCAAGTGATTCTCCTGCCTTGGCCTCCCAAAGTGCTGGGATTACAGGTGTGAACTGCCATGTCTGGCTGGGTTTCTCTTTTTTTTTCCTCTTTTTTTGTCTATAAAGTTGCTGTTTGTTTATAAATGTTTTCACTTGTTTGATGTTTGTGTGAAACAATGTTCAACAATTAACCGGAATTTTATTTTGCTGATTTATTATGCCTGTATCCCTTATTCTTAGAGTATTTTATTTATTTATAAAAGTATTATTTTTGAGACAGGATCTCATTTCTGTCACCCAGGCTGCAGTGCAGTGGCACAATCACGGCTCACTGCAGCCTCAACCTCCCAGGCTCAAGCGATCCTCCCATCTCAGTCTCTTGAGTAGCTGGGTATACAGGGTGCTTGCAACCATGCCTGGCTAATTTTGTATTTTTCATAGAGAACAGGTCTCACTATGCTGCTCAGGCTGGTCTTGAACTCCTGGGCTCAAGAGATCCTCCTGCCTCAGCCTCTCAACATGCTGGGATTATAGGCATGAGCCACTGTGCCCTGCCTGTAAGAGTATTTTAGGCTGGCTCACACCTGTAATCTCAGTACTTTGGGAGGCCAAGGTGGGCGGATCACGAAGTCAGGTGTTCGAGACCAGCCTGGCCAACATGGTAAAACCTTGTCTCTACTAAAAATACAAAAATTAGCCAGGTATGGTGGTGTGTACCTGTAATCCCAGCTACTCAGGAGGTTGAGGCAGGAGAATTGCTTGAACCCAGGAGACGGAGGTTGCAGTGAGCCGAAATCGTGCCACTGCACTCCAGCCTGGGTGACAAAGCAAGCCTCTGTCTTGAGAAGAGAAAAAAAAGAGTATTTTAGAGAGTATTTTTGCTGTACTGAGTGTTATTTTACTGTGGAGGCAGGAATGCCATGAAGTGGACACAAATGCAATGCCGTTTGGTTGTTAGAGTGCAGCTATTTTGTGCAGGTTGTGAGCTGCACAAGGGTGTGAGTATCGTTGTGTTTCCTCGGCATCTCTGTTGGAGTGCAAGCATACTGTCAAATTGCATGATAATGACTAAGCATGTGAGGGACGAAGTCACCAAAAACAGGGCTGGCTATGTGAGAGTCCTAAAGAAGGCTCAGGTAGGCTGGCGCCAGTTTACAGTTTTACCTTTATTTATATTCTCTTTTTTTTTTTTTGGCAGAATCTCACTCTGTTGTCCAGGCTGGAGTACAGTGGCACAATCTCGGCTCACTGCAATCTCTGCCTCCCAGGTTCAAGCAATTCTTGTGCCTCAGCCTCCCAGTACCTGGGACTACAAGCGTGCCTCACCATGCCTGGCTAATTTTTTGTATTTTAGTAGAGACGGGGTTTCACCATGTTGGCCAGGCTGGTCTCGATGCACCCGGCTACCTTTATTTATATTCAGCAAGTGATCACTGAGCTTGCTCAGGCTCTGCACTGAACCTGCGGTTATACCTGGAATCATTCAACAGTGAAAAGCTATGAACTTTATTTATTCATGTATTAATGTATACAGTCAACTTGTCATGCCGTTCAATAAGCACAAATATCTTCTATGTGTTCAGAATGTTCTGGAATTTGGAAAAACAAAGATAAATAAGGCTGAGGACCTGCCCTGAGGAATTTATAGCCTAAAAAGGAAGACATAAACAAACAGGTAGCTGATGCAACAGTTCAGAAACATCAAGAGCCTGAATCTTCTACAAGACCCAAGGAGGATAAAAATCAAATAAACTTTTAATTCCCTCTTTACAGTGTTGATGATCTCTATCTAAAAGTCTTGAGTAAATGCCTTTCTGGTTAATTAGTCACCATTGGCTGAGGGCAGGGGCTCACACCTGCAATCCTGTCACTCTGGGAGATCGAGGTAGGAGTTTGAGACCAACCTGGGCAACATTGCAAGACCCTGTCTCTGTTTTAATTTTTTTTTTTTTTTTTTTTTTTTTGAAATGGAGTTTTGCTCTCGTTGCCCAGGCTGGAGTGCAATGGTGCGATCTTGGCTCACCACAACCTCCGCCTCCCAGGTTCAAGTGATTCTCCTGCCTCAGCCTCCAGAGCAGCTGGGATTACAGGCATGTGCCATCACACCGGGCTAATTTTGTATTTTCAGTAGAGACGGGATTTCTCCATGTTGATCAGGCTGGTCTCGAACTCTTGACCTCAGGTGATCCACCCACCTGGACCTCCTAAAGTCCTAGGATTACAGCCGTGATTAAAATTATTTTTTTTTAAAAGGCTGGATGCAGTGGCACACACCTGTAATCCCAGTACTTTGGGAGGCCCAGGTGGGAGGATCACTTGAGGTCAGGAGTTTGAGATCAGCCTGGGTAACATAACAAGACTTCTGTCTCTACCAAAAAAAAAAAAAAAAAAAAAATTAAATTAGCTGGGCATGGTGGTGCACAACTATAGTCCCAGCTACCTATGGTCTTTTAAATTCATTCCCTGTTATCAGTAAGTAAATCACATAATTTTGAAAAAAAAAAAAAAAAAAAAAAAAATCCTAACAACGATTTAAAAAAGAGAAAAGAAGTAACCATCCTTTCCTTTTTAAGCAAAGTAATAACCCATTTGCCTTTCCCCCTTGTATCTAGTGCTATTTAGAAAGAAACAGGAAATGAAGAGGGAGAGAAAGGGGAGAAAGCCTAATATAATTGCACACTGACCTGCAAGGTAATTGAGATGCTTTCTCCACACTCCAAGATTTTCCCCAGCATACAAAAACTTTCATTGTTATATTCGTGGTAAGTTTATATTCACATCAGTGTAATCACTAGCTTAAAGTGTCTGGTGGATTTTCCTGCTGATGCAGTTTTGGTGAGTGAAGAACTTTATGCTCTAATAATGGAAAACCCAAGTCTAGCTTTCCCTGCGGAGCTGAGAATGGGTTCCAGAAATGTCACAGCACTGACGTTTTCATTAGTCTGGAAACTTCATCACTGGAGTTGGTGGAAGTAAGATTTAAGTCTTAGATGTGACTTCTACAGTGAAAATACCAAAGAGCCTTCCTATGAATAATTAAATGGCTGTACTGAGCCAGAGCAACAGCAAAAGATAAAAAGTAGCCGTTTGTCATCAGCCGGACTTAAAGGGGCCGAGTCCAGTTTTTATTCAACCTGCTTCAAGTGAAACTGCATCAGCCTTCACTCTTTTATGGGCATGAAGGGAAGTTTTTGGCATCAGATGTTTTCCCACAGGAGAACTGTTTGCTTAGTGAAACTGCAATAATAAAATTAATTAAAAGCTTTTTATCATTTAGCTATAGCACAGAGGAATATAAATGGACATTCAAAATGGCAAGATGAGTTCAAGGTCACGTAGCAAATGTAACTATAGTGGGTGTAAGGATTAAAGCAATTAAGATGCTTTCTTTCACTTTTTTTTTTTTTTTTTTTAAGATAGGGTCTTGCTCTGTTGCTCAGGCTGGAGTGTAGTGGTGCAATCATGACTTATTGCAGATTCAAACTCCTGTTATCGAGGAATCCTCCCACCTCAGCCTCCCAAGTAGCTGGGATTACAGGTGCACACCACCATGCCCTGCTAATTTTTGTATATTTTTTTTAATGCAATGGGGTCTCACTATGTTCCCCAGGCTGGTCCCAAACTCCTTGGCTCAAGTGATCTTCCCACCTCAACCTCCCAAAGTGCTAGGATTACAGATGTGAGACCATGCCTGACCTAAGAGTCTTAAAGTGCTTAGTGCTGGCTCATAGGAAATACTATTATGTGGCCGCAATTCTTATTCCTGACCACTTTTCTGTATTAGTTTCCTATTGCTGCTGTAACAAATTACCACAAGATTAGTGACTTAACACAAATTTGGCTAGGTGCGGTGGCTCATGCCTGTAATCTCAGCACTTTGGGAGGCCGAGGCAGGCAGATCACAAGGTCAAGAGATCAAGACCATCCTGGCCAACGTGGTGAAACCTTGTCTCTACTAAAAATACAAAAATTAACTGGGCATAGTGATGCCTGCCTGTAATTCCAGCTACTTGAGAGGCTGAGGCAGGAGAATTGCTTGAACCCGGGAGGTGAAGGTTGCAGTGAGTCGAGATCGTGCCACTGCACTCCAGCCAGGGCGACAGAGTGAGACTCCGTCTCTTTCTCACACACACACACAGAAAAAAACCCACAAATTTATCTTATGTTCTGGAGGTCAGATGTTTCAAATGGGTCAGCAGGACTACATTCCTACTGGAGGATGTAGTGGAAAATCTGTTTCCTTGCCTTTTGCAGTGTTTAGAGGCTACCTGTTCTGACTCTGACTTTCCTGCTTGGCTCTTTTTTTTTTTTTTTGAGATGGAGTATCACTCTGTCACCCAGGCTGGAGTGCAGTGGCATCAATCTTGGCTCACTGCAAGCTCCGCCTCCTGGGTTCACGCCATTCTCCTGCCTCAGCCTCCTGAGTAGCTGGGACTACAGGCGCCCGTCACCACGTCCGGCTAATTTTTTTTATTTTTAGTAGAGATGGGGTTTCACCGTGTTAGCCAGGATGGTCTCGATCTCCTGACCTCGTGATCTGCCTGCCTCGGCTTCCCAAAGTGCTGGGATTACAGGCATGAGCCACCGCATCCGGCTTTTGACTCTTATAAGGACCTATGTGATGACATTGTACCCACCTGGATAATTCGGAATAATCTTCCCATCTCAAATCTTTAATTTGATCACATCGGAAGTCATTTTTGTCCTGGTAATGTAATGCCCACAGATTCTAAGGATTAGGATGTGGTCTTGTTTGGGAAAGAGGACATAACTCAGTTTACCACATCTTCTTTCAATTTCTCTGCTCTGGGCTGGGCACAGTGGCTCACGTCTGTAATCCCAACACTTTGGGAGGCTGAGGCTGGCAGATTGCTTGAGTCCAGGAGTTCAAGACTAGCCTGGGCAACATGGCGAGGTCTCGTCTCACAAAATATATAAACATTAACTGGACATGGTGGAGCGCACCTATGGTCCCAGCTACTCCGGAGGCTGGAGTGGGAGAATCGCTTGAGCCCAGGAAGTCGAGGCTGCAGTGAACTGAGATTGTGCCACTGCACTCCAGCCTGAGTGACACAGACCCTGTCTGAAAAACAAAACAAAAGAAGAAGAAGAAGAAGAAGAAGAGGAAGAGGAAGAGGAAGAGGAAGAAGGGGAAGAAAGAACATTTCTGCTCTATTTTGGCTGAAATGATAGCAGCTTCCATTGACTGAGGGGGTTTAGAAATGACAGAAAATGCATTGGGTGTAGCAGATGCAGACCGCGCTGTTATCCTTGCCCTTAGTATTTCTGGGCTCCCTGGCCATATTTTCAACTGCCCATATGTAAAACTATTTGCCTGAGGGCCTTCTCTGGCTACCAGAGCTTAACTTGCTCCTGGGAGGCAGATCAGAAGTGCCAAGGAATTAGTCCTCCTCTCTGCCCCAAGCAGCTGTTAATCGATGCTGATAAGGACCCAACTCCCCCCACCATTTGCTGAGAAAACTCCTAGGTGTGTGTTATACACAGTCTTCTAGAGTTCCCCAGTGGAGGCTGGGAGCAGTGGCTCATGCCTGTAACCCCAACACTTTGGGAGGCTGAAGCGGGAGGATCGCTTAAGCCCAGGAGTTCGGGACCAGCCTGGGCAACATGGTGAGGCTCCCATCTCTATTAAACAAGCAAACAAAGAAAAACACAAAATAATAGAGTGTTCCAGTGGTCTACGGTGGTGACTCGCTTGGCAATATGCCCTCTCCTCTGTTGTCTTCCTTCCCATTCTGATCTCATTTTCTCTACTCCCCTAGTAATGTTTTCTGGATCATCTGCTAAATAAACTACTCACAGGTGAATCCTTGCCTCAGGATCTGCTTCTAGGGAAATTCAAATTAGCATATTTGAGCAATCAAGTAAGTCGTCCAGTGTCCCATGGCTACTAAGTGATAGAGGAAGGTTTTGAACCCAGGTCTGCTGCAGAGCTCATGTTCTGTAACCACTCCCAGTCACTTCTTGTCTTTAAAAAAAAAAAAATTTCCCTTTTCTTTTTCACCTGCTATCAAACCCAGTCACTTCTTTTAGCTGGCTTTGTGGCTCATTGTACCTAAGGGAGACTGTTGACCCAGCGGGTAATAAAGCTAAAAGGTGCCTATTTTCTTTTTTTTTTTTTTTTTTTTAGATGGAGTCTCGCTCTGTCGCCCAGGCTGGAGTGCAGTGGCCGGATCTCAGCTCACTGCAAGCTCCGCCTCCCGGGTTCACGCCATTCTCCTGCCTCAGCCTCCCGAGTAGCTGGGACTACAGGCGCCCACCACCTCGCCTGGCTAGTTTTTTGTATTTCTTAATAGAGACGGGGTTTCACCGTGTTAGCCAGGATGGTCTCGATCTCCTGACCTCGTGATCCGCCCGTCTCGGCCTCCCAAAGTGCTGGGATTACAGGCTTGAGCCACCGTGCCCGGCCAAAAGGTGCCTATTTTCAAGTCCTGATTTGAAGGAAGAGTGTAAACCCTGATCTGGTGGGGATGGGGATGCAGTGACTCAGGCTGCCGGCGCTTGTGGGAGCGCCCTGGGTATCCTTGGGCAGCACACACAGACTCATGGGTCAGATGGGAGAGGCTGGATTTCCATTATTTTTCTAAGTTCAAATTCAGCGACAGGATATAGTAACAAAAAACTGGCTTAAAAAGTATGTACATGCACGTCCTTTATCAATACACAATGTGCTTAGGGTAGTACATCAGGACCAGATCCAGGACCCAGGCAATTTTCCTAGAATGTGGCTCTACTAGAGGTAGCTTTCCTAGAATATGGCTTTTAGCCCACAAACTGCCTGCACTACCGAAGAAGGAAAAGAAATAGGTGGTCTGTCTGTGTTCCCATTTTGTTTGTTTCTTTGTTTGTTACTGTTTTTCACACTTCAGGGTTGATATTGTCATAATTTTATTTTGTTTTATTTATTTATTTTTTTGAGACGGAGTTTTGCTCTTGTTGCCCAGGCTGGAGTGCAATGGCATGATCTCAGCTCACTGCAACCTCCGCCTCCCAGGTTCAAATGATTCTCCTGCCTCAGCCTCCCAAGTTGTTAGGATTACAAGTGCCCACCATTATGCCGGGCTAATTTTTTGTATTTTTAGTAGAGATGGAGTTTCTCCATGTTGGCCAGGATGATCTCGAACTCCTGACCTCAGGTGATCCACCAGCCTTGGCCTCCCAAAGTGCTGGAATTACAGGCGTGAGCCACCGCACCTGACCGATATTGTCATAATTTTAAATATGATTTCTGATTTCACTAGGACAAAAACTCACAGGAGAGGCAAGGCTGATTTTGCTAGTCTTTCTACCCCTAAGAGTTTTGTGAAGCATTTTTTTTTTTTTTGAGACAGAGTCTAACTCTTTCCACCAAGCCTGGAGTGCAGTGGTGTGAACATGGTTTGCTGCAGCCTCAACTTCCTCCCAGGCTCAAGTACTCCTCCCACCTCAGCCTCCCTGGGACCATAGGCTTGTGGCACCACACTGGTTTTTTTTTGTTTGTTGTTTTGTTTGTTTTGTATTTTTTGGAGAGACCAGGTTTCACCATGTTGGCCAGTCTGGTCTTGAACTCCTGGGCTGAAGTGATTTTCCTGCCTTGGCCTCCCAAAGTGCTGGGATTACAGGCGTGAGCCACCACCTTGGTTTGTTTTTTAGGAGACAGTCTCACTCTGTCGCCCAGGCTGGAGTGTAGTGACCTGATCATAGCTCACTGCAGCCTTGAATTCCTGGACCCAGTTATTTTTGCTTTCTTTTTGTAGAGATGGGATTCTCTTTGTGTTGCCACCAGACTGGTCTTGAACTCCTAGTGTCAAACAATCCTCCTGCCTCAGCCTCCAAAAGTGCTGCGATGACAGGCATGAGCCACCATACCCAGTAAAATTCTTTACCTTGTGAGGTTGATGTGTTTATTTTGTGTTCAGACACTTAAGTCTTTGGAGAACAGAACCCTGACAAACCAAGAGTTACATTAGCATTAGAATATGAGAAAAAGAAGGGTCACATTCAGAATACTGCAAGGCTACCAATTCACAGAAGGCATACCTGGCACATCCCTCTGAGTATTGGATGCCACTTGGTTTGAATCCTTTACTTACGGGATAAAACCGTAGGTGTTCTGCCCAATCTCTATCAGTTACCTTATCAGTAACACAGGTGATGTTACAGTTGTTGGCTGCATCTCTACTGGAAAGCCGGAAGAATGGTCCATGCTAGTACATTATTCATGGGTTAATCTATCTCTGCAGCTGAACCATCCCAAGAAGCCTAAAACATGTGAAGGTTTAAGAAATTGAAACATTATTGACTTTTTACTCCTTGGCATCTTGTCATCCCTCAGTCCTGGCTCTTTTATTGTTGGTTTATAATCCATGGACTCTGAATCTCTCACAATAACTTTATGTGATCTATTACATATGGTATTATACAATAGCAAATACTAGATTATATTACCAATATCATATATGGTTGGTTGCATAGCATTTATTGCAAAATCATGATTTGGGCACATTTTAATCAAAATATGTTTGAATGAATTAATTTTTTTCAATCTATTTTTAAAGACAGGGTCTCTCTCTGTCACCCAGGCTGGAGTGTAGTGGCATGATCATAGCTCACTGCATCCTTGAACCTTGAACTCTTGGTAGGATAAATGATTATCCTACCTCAGCCTCCCAAGTAGTTAGGATGACAAGTGTGCACCACCACACCTGGCTAATTTATTATTATTATGCTTTGTAAAGATGGGGTCTCACTATGTGGCCCAGGCTGGTCTCCAGCTCCTGGGCTCAAGTGATTCTCCTGCCTCAGCCTCCCAAAGTGCTGGGATTATAGACATGAGCCGCTGTGCCCAGCTGAATCAATTTACCGATTTTGTTTTGTTTTGTTTTTGAGACCGAGTCTCTGTTTCCAGACTGGGGTGCATTGGCGTGATCTCAGCTCACTGCAACCTCCGTCCCCTGGGTTCAAGCTATTCTCGTGCCTCAGCCTCCTGAGTAGCTGGGACTACAGGTGTAAGTCACCAAGCCCAGCTCATTTTTGTATTTTTAGTAGAGATAGGATTTCACCATGTTGGCCAGGCTGGTCTTGAACTCCTGACCTCAGGTGATCCGTCTGCCTCAGCCTCCCGAAGTGCTGGGATTACAGGCGTGAGCCACTGCGCCCAGCCTTCGAACTATTGTTCTTAAAAAAAAAAAAAAAAAAAGATTTTACCTTGACCAAAGAGTTTGGGACTAAATATTTTCCCCACTAGAAAAATTTTGAAGTACTTATGTGGGAAAAGGGAACAATGCAGGAAATGTTGCTGAGCAAATCTCTTTACCCCCTGTTTTCAGACTGCAGTTTCACGGGGATTCCTAAGCCTAGGTGCTAACATGTGTGCCTAGAAAAACAGAGGTGGCATGGGTGTTAGAAGGCTGTGTGCAAGTGGATGGCATCCAATCCATAGAGTGCTTAGAGAACAGTGGAGAAAAGATGAAGCGATAAAGAGATTGTGAAGCCAGATATCCTAAGGCTGCTGAGGGAAGCTCAAGGGGGATTGGGAGTTGGAGACTGCGTCCCTCACGTGGCTGAGCTGCAAGAATAGCTCACTCCTTTCTTGATGACAGTTACTCCAAGTCAGATAGTATTTTGCCTGGCCTCCACTCAGTAAATTGAAAATGTACAGCTATTCGAAACTACACCATGACAGTGGCTCATGCCTATAATCCTACCACTTTGGGAGACTGAGGTGGGCAGATGGCTTGAGCCCAGGAGTTTGAGACCAGACTGGGTTACAAGGTGAAAACCCATCTCCACAAAAAAAATACACAAAAGTTATCTGGATGTGGTGGCTCATACCTATACTTCCAGCTACTTGGAAGGCTGAGGTGGGAGGATCATCTGAGCCCAGGAGATTGAGGCTGTGGTGAGCAGAGATTGCTCCACTGTACTCCAGCCTGGGCTACAACGTGAGACTCTGTCTCAAAAAACAAAACAAAACAAAAAAACAAAAACAAAACAAAACAAAACTACACCATGGGCCAGGCATGGTGTCTCACACCTGTAATCTTAGCACTTTGAGAGGCCAAGGCAGGAGGATTGCTTTACACCAGGAGTTCGAGACCTGCCTGGGCAGCAGAGTGAGACCCCCATAGCTAAAAGTAATCATAATAATGATAATAATAAAAGGTCAAACTACTCTAGGTGCAGATTTTGGGGGCACAAGGATTTGCCGTGCACAAGCTGGGACATAGCTGCCTGTCCTGAAAACAGAGGTGTCATGTCCACTTTCCCACCATACGCTGTGGCCATCCTTTTGACAGTCCACTCCATTGATGGAACAGATAAATCAGAAGTCCTGCTGGAAGGAAACCAATTGTTCAACTCTTGAATTCTTTTGCAAAAGAATTCAAGTCATTTAAGGTTAGCCTTAAAATAGAACACCCCAGTAATGTGATCAACATGGAACAAAAGCTCCGGGAGAGACAGGAGGTCAGAGAGAAAATGATACCTCTGGCCGGCAACCCCGCAGAGACTTCCAGGAATAAGCAGGTAGCAGCCTCAGAAATGCCACTGATATCTGATGTGTCCGCAGTTTCCAAAGACCCTGGATGTTCCTTGATTCTCTACTACTTTTTTGTGTCACTAAACACTGACTCTTACATAACACAAGTTTCTGAACAGAAATTAATATGATCTCATTAATTAGATAGAGGAGATGAGTTGCAATGTAAACTGAGTGAAGAATTAGTATCTAGACAAAAGAAGGGAGTGTGAGCTCACCAAGGGTACCCACAGTCAAATCACTTTGTCTGTTCGGGTGGGCTGCTTAATTGGTATTTTATTCTTTTGTTTATTATTAGTGGTTGTGAACAGGGTCTCATTCTTTATCTTTTCGTCTTCCAAGACTTGTGTTAAATATATACTAGACCTTCTCACATTATCTTCCAGGTCTTCTCTCATTCTGATCTGAATTTCTTTTTTTAGTCTTATGTGTCTTTTATCCCCTATTTTCCTAATAATAGATATTAAAGTTGAAAAAAGTGTATATAGCAAGTCTAGGACAAGTTAAAGACATGTTCCATACTTCTGGAAATATGCTTAATGTAATCAAACATTGAATTTTCTCCTTGATTTTTAGCTATTCTACCCTTACAGCTACAAAAACACTTCTACTCTTAGAAAAGAAAAGAAGAAGAATGCTGGGCATGGTGGCTTACACCTGTAATCCCAGCAATTTGGGAGGCCGAGGTGAGTGGATCACGAGGTCAGAAGATCGAGACCATCCTGGCCAACATGGTGAAACCCTGCCTCTACTAAAAATACAAAAATTAGCTGGGCGTGGTGGCACACACCTGTAATCCCAGCTACTTGGGAGGCTGAGGCAGGAGAATTGCTTGAACCCTCGAGGCGGAGGTTGCAGTGAGCTAAGATTGTGCCACTGTATTCCAGCCTGGGTGACAGGAGAGAAACTTGGTCTCAAAAAAAAAAGAAAAGAAAAGAAAAGAAAGAAAAAAAAAGAAAATTACACAAAAATTAGCTGGGTGTTGTGGCGTGAGTTTGTAGTCCCAGCTACTCCAGAGGCTGAGGTGGGAAGATCATTTGAGCCTGGGAAATCTAGGCTGCAGTGAGCCATGATCGAACACGCCATTGCACTCCAGCCTGGGCAGCACAGAGAGAGCCTGTTTCACAAAAGCAAAACAAAACAAAACAAAACAATTACATTTTAAATAACTCAACTTTGGCTGGGCACGGTGGCTCATGCCTGTAATCCCAGCACTTCGGGAGGCTGAGGCAGGCAGATCACTTGAGGTCGGGAGTTGGAGACCAGCCTGGGCAGAAGAGAGAGATCCTGTTTCACAAAAGCAAAACAAAACAAAACAAAAAAACTGCATTTTAAATAACTCCACTTTGGTTGGGCATGGTGACTCATGCCTGTAATCCCAGCACTTTGGGAGGCTGAGGCAGGCAGATCACTTGAGGTTGGGAGTTTGAGACCAGCCTGGCCAAAATGGTGAAACCCCATCTCTACCCAAAATTTAAAAATTAGCCTGCTGTGATGGCACGCACCTATAATCCCAGCTACTCAGCAGGCTGAGGCAGGAGAATCGCTTGAACCTGGGAGGCAGAGGTTGCAGTGAGCCAAGATTGTGCCACTGCACTCCAGCCTGGGCAACAGAGTGAGGCGCCATCTCAAATAAATAAGTAACATACATGCATACATACATACATGCATAAAATAACTTTGTTGTTGTAAGTCTGAAGTCCTCTAACCTCTAATCTTCATCATGACATTGAAATAATTGTCTCCCTTTATATTTTAATTCTGTATTTTTAAGATTCCATGTGACATTATTATTTTGTTTCTGTTTTTTTGAGATGGAGTTTCACTCTGTTACCCAGGCTGGAATGCAGTAGTGCATTTTGGGCTCATTGCAACCTCCACCGCCTGGGTTCCAGCAATTCTTGTGCCTCAGCCTCCCAGATAGCTGGAATTATAGGCGCACGCCACCATGCCCAGCTAACTTTTGTATTTTTAGTAGAGACGGAGTTTCACCATGTTGGCCAGTCTGGTCTTGAACTCCTGACCTCAAGTAATCCTTCTGCCATGACATCCCAAAGTGCTGGGATTACAGGCATGAGCCACTGCACCCCGCCTATTTTTGTTTTGTATACTGAATACTTATTTAAAATTACTCACATATATATCAATTATTTGCTCTTTATTCCATCTTGCACCTCTGATTTTCATATGGGGTCATTTTCATTCTCCTGAAATAATGCCTGTTAGATTTTCCTTTAATGCATGTTTGCTGGTGGTTCAAGTCTTCTTGTTCAGTTTGTCTAAAATGTCTTTATGTTGCCTTTTACCCCCAACTCCTAATTGTAATTGCCTTTGTTCCAGAAGGATAGTTTTGTGATAAGTAGGATTCTACAATGGCAGTTATTTTCCTTCAGCCTACTGAAGATATCATTCCATTCTCTTCTAGCTCCTGTAAATAAGTCTTGAAAGGAATCTGTTTTTCCTCTGAATGCTTTAAAATTGTTCTCTTTGGTTTCCGAAGTGTCTTCATAACATATCTAGGAATGAATTTTTAAAAATTTATACTGCTTGGGATTTGTTAGGCTTCATGAATCTGTAGGTTGATGTCCTTCATTAGTTCCAATAATTCTTAGGTTTTTTTGTTTTTTTGTTTTTTTTTTCAAATGTTGCCTCTGCCTCATTCTTTGTCTTTTCTTCTTCTAAGACTTGGGTTAAAATATACTAGACCCTCTCTCATTATCCTCCAGTTCTCCTCTCAAGTCTTGTGTGCTTTATGTCTTTTCATCTTTCCATGCTATATCCTGGATAGTTTCTTCTGACCTATCTTCTACTTTCTGAATTATCCTTTCAGTAGTATCAAATATGTTTATTCCATCTGCTGTGGACTGAATTGTGCACCCCCATATTCATATGTTGAAGCCCTAACCCACAATATGACTGTATTTGGAGATAGTGCCTACATAAGGAGGTAATTAAGATTAAATTAGGTTATAAGGGTGGGTACCTCTTCTGATAGGATTCATGTGCTTAAAACAGAGACACCAGAAAGCTCTCTCTCTCTCTCTCTGCCATACAGAGAGAAGGTGACTGCAGCCTCATTAGAAGCCCTGCTAGAACCTTGATCTTGAACTTTCCAGCCTCTATCATGGAGGCTCCCTCAGAATTATTGTCTGAGAAAATAATTTATGTTTTTAAACCACACAATCAGCTGGGTGCAGTGGCTCATGCCTGTAATCCCAGCACTTTGGGAGGCCAAGGTGGGTGGATCACTTGAGTTCAGGAATTTGAGACCAGCCTGGACAATATGGCGAAACCTCATCTCTACAAGAAATAACAACAACAACAACAAAATTAGCTGGGAGTGGTGGCACACACCTGTAATACCAGCCACTTGGGAGGCTGAGGCACAAGAATCATTTGAACCCAGGAGGCAGAGGTTGCAGTAAGCCATGATCAGGCCACTGTACTCCCGCCTGGGTGACAGAGTGAGACTCAAAAGAAAAAGAAAAAAGGTTTTTAAAAATGAAAGAATAGGCATTTAAAATTTTACCGGGGAACTTTCTTCTCTCTCTCTTTCTTTCTTTCCTTCCTTCCTTCCTTCCTTCCCTCCCTCCCTCCCTCCTTTCTTTCTTTCTCTCTCTCTCTCTCTCTTTCTTTCTTTCCTTTTTTTTTTTTTTTTGAGACAGAGTCTCGCTCTGTTGCCAGGCTGGAGTGCAGTGGCTGGATCTCAGCTCACTGCAAGCTCCGCCTCCCGGGTTTACGCCATTCTCCTGCCTCAGCCTCCCGAGTAGCTGGGACCTCAGGCGCCCGCCACCTCGCCTGGCTAGTTTTTTGTATTTTTTAGTAGAGACGGGGTTTCACCATGTTAGCCAGGATGGTCTCGATCTCCTGACCTCGTGATCCGCCCATCTCGGCCTCCCAAAGTGCTGGGATTACAGGCTTGAGCCACCGCGCCCGGCCCGCTGCTGCAGCCTCAATTTCCCAGCCTCAAGTCATCTTCCTACCTCAGCTCCTGTGTAGCTGGAACTACAGGCACATACCACATGTCCAGCTAACTTTTTAATTTTTTGTATAGACGGGTCTTACTGTATTGCCCAGGCTGGTCTCAAGTTCTTTGGCCTCAAGAGATTCTCCCACCTCAGCCTCCCAAGGTGCTGAGATTATAGGTGTGAGCCACTGTGCCTGGCCAGAACTCTCACTATACAGTCCTGTCCATTTAAACCCTTTCTCTAAATATCCCTAGATCTGTGTTTCCCAAATTTTCCCATAAATTCCCTGCAACCTTCCTTTTGACCTTGAGCACTCTACACAGTCATCCCATTTCTAGTTCATCTATAGGAATAATGGAGTTGGCAGCAAATAATGTTTTTCAACTGCTTGAATATTAGAGTCCTTCTCCCTTGTAGAGCAATACATGTCTATGATGAAGCATAGTAAAATAGCTGTAGAACCAATTCGGAGATAAAATTACAGGAACTCTATAAGAGCACATGTGGCTTTTCTCTGTCTCTGATTCTACCTCTTCTGGAAATGAGCAGGAGTAACTTAGGTGAGCTCACAAACATAGCTACCATGCGGTATGTACCCTTACACCACCCATGCCTCCACTCCCACTGTAGTTTCCTGGGCTTTAATCTGTTCTAAGTTCTTTGATGCTTGTGAAGCTACTTCTGCTGAGTTTGTTGACACCGACATTGTTACCATAGTTACCACTGAAGTCAGACAATGTACTGGAGGGGAGTTGCTTCCTGCCCTAACCAAGACAAAGACACTATAACCTTTGAGGTTGCTGGTGTATCCGTGTCCTCGGTGAAGAATTCATGTATGAGCTGAGGTTGCCAAAGAAGCAGGGAAGCTTTCTTTCCCTCACCTTTGCCTCACACTCTGTTACACTGAGTTAGAAGACATTTACATGTGAAAACCACAATGACACACTGTGTTCTACCTACGAGGCTGGCAAGATCAAAATGACAGATAAACTGTGTCAGAAAGGGTATGGAAAAACAGATATTGTTGGTGGAATGTAAATGGACATAATCTCTTTAGGAGAACAATTTGGGCATCCATACCATTTGATGGAGCAACTTTATCCCTAATTTATACAGCAACATGTGCAAAACAAGCACATGGACAGAATAGTCGATGCAGCAGCATCTGTAAGTCAAAGATTGGAAACAACGGGACAGAAGACTCAGTGTGACTTTTCCACATGCCATTGGCTCCACTCCCAGTTCACCTGCAGCCAGGAGGAAGGTTTTGTATGTGCTGACAAAGCTTCCCACCTCAAGCCACCTGCAACACCCTCAAGGGAAATCTTCAACCAGTGATAATGAAAGATGATGCATGTCTTAGTCTACTCAGGTTGCCATAACAAAATACCAAAGACTATGTGGCTTAAATGACAGAATTTTATTTGCTCACAGTTCTTGATTCTAGAAGTCCAAGATCAAGATTCTGGCTGATATGGTTTCTGATGAAGGCTTTCCTTCTGGCTTGTAGGGAAAGGCCATGTGAGGTCTTAGTGAGAAGGCCTTAGTGCATGCACATGGGAAGACAGAGCAAGCTGTCCAGTGTCTCTTCTCATAAGGACACTAATCGTATCAGATCAGGGCCCCACCCTTATGATCTCATATAACCTTATGCATGACCCTTGAACAACACAGGGGCTAGGGACATCACCCCTCACACAGTTGAAAATTCACATATAACTTTTGATTCCTCAAAAACTTAACTATTTCAAGGAATTAGGACATGGAAAAATAAAACTAACTACTAATAGACCATTGTCTGTTGACCAGAAGCCTTACAGATGGCCTTACAGATAACATAAACAGTTGATATGTGTTATATGTATTAGGTACTGTATTCTTACAATAAAGAAGGCTAGATAAAAGAAAACGTTATAAAGAAAACTATAAAGAAGAGAAAGTATATTTACTGTTCATTAAGTGGAAGTGGATCATCATAAAGGTCTTCATTCTTGTTGTCTGAATGTTGAGTAGGCTGAGGAGGTGGAGGAGGAAAAGGAGGGGTTGGTCTTGCTGTCTCAGGGGTTGCGGAGGTGAAGGAGGTGGAAGGGGAAGCAGGAGAGGCACACATGGTGTTAATTTTTATTCAAAAAAATCCACATATAACTGGACCCAAGTAATTCAAACCAGTGTTGTTCAAGGGCCAACTGTAATTGCAAAAGGTCCAATCTCTAAATATTAATACATTCTCGCTGGGGTTTAGGGTCCTAATATATACATTTAGTCAGGGGATACATAGACATTCAGCTTATAACAGCATGTAAATACCATGGCTTTCCAGTCTTTTAGTGTGATGTTTCTGAGGCCTGTTCTACACAGCCTCTCAGAGAGGTACCATTGAGCCAAGGCTGTCCTAAGTTAGGGCTTATGTATTAATCTACTCTTTCGTGGCTCTCCTCCCTTCTTTCTCTCTGGGCTTCCTGGGATCTCCTTCCAAATAAATGACCTCTAACCCAGTCCTTCTCTTAGGGTCTTTTTTTGGGAGAATGAGATAATGTTTCAAATAACCAGAGATTTGAATCTAAAGTTATTCCTACAAGAGCTGCTATGGTCTGAATGTTCGTGCTGTTCCCTGCTCTCCCAGTTCCCATGTTGAAATTGAATCACCAATGTGACTATTAGGAAGCAGAGCCTTTGGGAGGTGAGTAGATCATGAATGGGATTAGATCTTTTATTTTTATTTTTATTTATTTTTTTCAGACAGGGTCTCACTCTGTCACACAGCAGGCTGGAGCACACTGGCGCGATCTCAGCTCATTGCAACTTCCACCTCCCGGGCTCAAGCAATCCTCCTGCTTCAGCCTCCTGAGTAGCTGGGACTACAGGTACACACACCACACCCAGCTAATTTTTGTATTTTTTGTTGAGACAGGGTTTCGCCATGTTGCCCAGGCTGTTCTCAAACTCCTGAGCTCAAGCAAATCTGCCCACCTCAGCCTCCCAAAGTGCTGAGATTACAGGCGTGAGCCACTACACCCAGCCTAGATCTCTTACAAAAGAAATCCCAGAGAGTTAGTGCACCTGTTCCACCATGTGAGGACGCAGCTATAAGGTGCCATCTATGAATCAGGGAGCAGGCCCTCACAAGACAATGAATCTGCCAGCACCTTGATCTTGGACTTCATAGCCTCTGGAGCTTTGAAAAATAAATGTCTGTAGTTTATAAGCTACCCAGATTATAATATGTTGTTATAGCAGCCTAAGCAGACTAAGACAGGGTTTCAGTCCTGCAGGTAGTCCTGTATTCCTAGTACTATGGTTGAAATTGTTATATATTGGTTCCCAGCAAGTGTCAGCTCATGCTGCAGTGTGGGAGAGACTGGAGTTGAAGAGACTCTGGAAATAGGCAAGTACCAAGACCCCAGTCTAGAGGAGAGAAGACCATATCCACCGGGCACATCAGAGGCAAAAACAGGGCTCCCGTCTCCCATCAAACCTGGAAGGTCCTCACAGACGAGGGAAACATGCATCTACTCTTGAAGAAACAAGGCAGAATTTGAAATTTTGAAACACATTCTAACAAATTGTGATTGAAAAGTTAGATTTTAGAGAATTACAACCATATCTGTTCTGATTTTTATCACCATTGCCTGTCCTTAAGTTTTCTATAAATGAAATCATTCAGTATACTTTTTTTTTCTTTTTTTTTGAGACAGAGTCTTGTTCTTTTGTCCAGGCTGGAGTTCAGCGGCATGATCTCTGGTCACTGCAACCTCCGCCTCCCAGGTTCAAATGATTCTCATGCCTCAGCCTCCTGAGTAGCTGGGACTACAGGCATGCACCACCACGTTCAGATAATTTTTTGTATTTTTAGTAGGAATGGGGTTTCACAATGTTGCCCAGACTGGTCTCGAACTTCTGAACTCAGGCAATCTGCCCGCCTTGGCCTCCCAAAATGCTAGGATTGCAGGCATGAGCCACCGTGCCCTGCCAGTGTATCATTTTGTGCCTATCTTTTTTTATTCACCGTGCTAGTGAGGTTCATCTGTGTTGTCATGTGTATACTGACCATATATTAAGTAGCCTACTTACAGACGATACAAAGTTGGTAATAAAGGCAAACATTGAAAATTGTGTTTTCCATCTTCTCACATATGAAAGAAAAAAGATATAAATAATCCAAATAGGATACATCTCACTCTGTCTCCCAGACTGGAGCGCAGTGGCACAATCTCAGCTCACTGCAGCCTCAACCTCCTGGACTCAAGCTATCCTCCCACTTCAGTGCCCCCCTCCCCAGAGAAGCTGTGACTATACACACACACCACCATGCCCAGCTAATTTTTGTAGAGACAGGGTTTTGCCATGTTGCCCAGGCTGGTCTGGAACTCCTGGGCTCAAGTGATCCCCCACGTTGGCCTCCCAAAGTGCTGGGATTACAGGCATGAGCCATTGCACCTGGCCTGTGTTTTTTGTTGTTTTTGAGACAGGATCTTGTTCTTTTGTCCAGGCTGGGGTGCAGTGATGCAATCATAGCTCACTGTAATCTCAAACTCCTGAGCTTAAGGAATCCTCCTGTCTCAGCCTCTCGAGTAGTTAGGACTACTGCAGGCCAGCACACCAGGTACCTTTCTTTTTTGTAGACACAGGGTCTTCCCAGATTGCCCAGCCTTGTCTCAAACTAGAGGATCTGAGTGATCCTCTGCCTTAGCTCCCTGAATTTTTGGGATTATAGGCGTAGCCACTGTGCCTGGCCAAATTTTACTTATTTGTATGTTACCTATGGGTTTCAGTTTCTCAGATTCTTTTAACCCCCTGCGATCATGGGTAACTGTCTATATTTACAGCACAACCTTTGAAAAATTGTCATAGCTTGTATGTATCTGATCCTCTGCCATAACATCCTATAAGAAGCATCTCAAGGTTGGGCTTGGTGGCTCAAGCCTGTAATCCCAGCACTTTGGGAGACTGAGGCTGGCAGATCACGAGGTCAGGAGTTCCAGACCAGCCTGACCAACATGCTGAAACCCCATCTCTACTAA
>NW_012109008.1:598804-601371 GCF_000951045.1 Mandrillus leucophaeus | reverse complement strand
CTGCAAGCTCCACCTCCCGGGCTCACGCCATTCTCCTGCCTCAGCCTCCCGAGTAGCTGGGACTACAGGCGCCCGCCACCACGCCCGGCTAATTTTTTTGTATTTTTAGTAGAGACGGGGTTTCACCATGTTCGCCAGGATGGTCTCGATCTCCTGACCTCACGATCCGCCCGCTTCGGCCTCCCAAAGTGCTGGGATTACAGGCATGAGCCACCGCGCTCAATTTACTTATTTTTTTAAAGCACAGATGAATTGAAACGAAAATATACTCCATAGAATGGGAGCAGGCTCAAGCAAGTGGCTCAAGAGTCAAAACAACCATTTATTAAGCTCACAGACAATTATGCTTGAGAACCCAGACAGAAATCGTGATAGTGAATCTCTCTCTGTTCCACAGTGTCTGCAGCCTCAGCTGGAAGGGTCAAAGACTGAAGTTGGAATCATCTGAGGGTTCATTCACTTACATCTCTAAAGGTTCAATGTGGCTGTTGGCTAAGAGATCTCAGCTTCTTTCACCTAGGCTTCTCCATGCAGTCCCTCTGGGTGGGCTAATTTGGACTCGCTCACAGCATGGTGGCTGGTTTCCCCAAAATAAGCATCCCAAAGAGGGACAGCCAGGCAGTGGGCTTTTACCACCTCACCTTGGATGTCACATAGGATCACTTTCACTGTATCCTATTGGTCAGAGCAGCCATAGCCCAATCAGGTTTAAAGGAAGGGAAAATGGAATCTACATCGTGTTGAAGGAGGTGGGAGTTCTCGAAGAGCAGGCGGGACTGGCATTATCATTTCAGCTATTTTTGGAAAACACAAACTGCCCCAACATCCTATATAATATCCTGCATGAAAATCTTTTAATATAATAATTGAAGGGGAGAAAGAGTTACACTTGATTTCAAGATTATATAAGTATTTTTGCTTTGTAGAAAAATCCTAATTTAACACATATTTTCATACGTAATCTATATAATTCTGATATATAACGGGGCTTTAGAATTCAATGAACAGCACCAACTCCAGTCTTTGCCACTTTCTCTTTGGGCAAGTTGCTTACCCTCACCTTGCTTCCTCATTTGTAAGTTAGGAGAGCCACCACTTACCTCCTAGAGTTGTTGAGATTAAAAGAGACAATCACTTTTCAAGCTCTTTGGGCAGATTGCATTTTCCAAAGATGGCTGAATGACATCTCCTGTCCCACCTATTTCTCTATAACATGAACTGACCACTGCCCCATCAAGAGGTGGTGTCTAAGTGGGGACATGAGTTTGGGTGAGCTTGTGACAGTTCCAGCCAAAAGCATACAACAGAAGTGATGATGTGTGGCCTCTGAGGTTGACTCATAAAAGGCCATGCAGCTACTGCCTTGTTCACTGGAACACTCACTCTTGGAGCCCTGGGTTGCCATGTAAAAGGTCTGACAATGCTGAGGCTGCCAGGTTGTCAGTGGCAATCCCAGTCTTTGAGCCATCCCAGTCCAGGAGTCAGAGAGGTGAGTGAATGGAACGTCGGACCATTCCAGTTCCAGCTGTTAAGCCACCACTAGCCATCGTCTTCTCAACAAAGGCTCTAGACATCATGGAGGAGAGACAAATCACCCCTAGTCTACCCTGTCTGAAATCTTAACTCGTGGTGTATCTAACCAGAATAAAATGATTATTTTAAGCTGCTACATTTGGGGGTAGTTTTTTTTTTGTTTTTGTTGTTGTTATGTTTTGTTTCGTTTTGAGACAAAGTTTCACTCTTGTCCCCCAGGCTGGAGTACAATGGCACGATCTGGGCTCACTGCAACATCCAGCTCCAGTGTTCAAGCAATTCTCCTGCCTCAGCTTCCGAGTAACTGGGATTATAGGCGCACACTACCACGCCTGGCTAATTTTTGTATTTTTAGTGGAAACGGGGTTTCACCATGTTGGCCAGGCTGGTCTCAAACTCCTGACCTCAGGTGATCCGCCTGCCTTGGCCTCCCAAAGTGCTGTGATAACAGGCGTGAGCCACCATGCCCGACCATTTGGGGGTAGTTTTTAATGCAGCAATAGTAATTGGAATAGGTCAGGTGCAGTGGCTCATGCCTATAACCCCAACACTTTGGGAGGCCGAGGTGGAAAGATCGCTTAAAACCAGGAGTTTGAGGCTACAGTGAGCTATGATGGCACCACTGCACTCCAACCTGGGTGATAGAGCAAGACTTCATCTCTAAAAAAATAAAGAAATGAAGTAATTAGAACACGTGTTTTATGTTTGTTTGTTTGTTTTTTGAGACAGGATCTTGCCCTGTCCCCCAACCTGGAGTGCAGTGGTGCGATCATAGTTCACTACAGCCTCAAACTTCTGAGCTCAATGATCTTCTCATCTCAGTCTCCCAAAGCACTGGGATTATAGGCATGAGCCACTGTGCCTTGCCTGGAACACTCTCAAAGCAAGATTTGACACATAGGGCCGGGCACAGTGGCTCACGCCTATACTTTGGGAGGCTGAGGTGGGTGGATCACCTGAGGTCAGGAGTTCAAGACCAGCCTAGCCAACATGGTGAAACCCCATCTCTACTACAAATACAAAAATTAGCTGGG
>NW_012109008.1:594675-595554 GCF_000951045.1 Mandrillus leucophaeus | reverse complement strand
AAAAAAAAGCAGCTCAGTATTTCTTGTTGGTTGAATCTGGTACTGGCTTCTACCCTGTCAATGGGCCTTGCCATTTAGGTATTTCTGTACTTCAGTCATAAAGAAGCTTCAGGTGTTTCCAGATATTAGCCAAAAACCTTGATTCTCCATCATATATGTTTCCCATAGCTTCTAATCCTGTATCAGTGTTCAGAGTTAAGAATCATTTCATGAATAATTTTGGGGGACTGACTTGATTATAAAGAGGCAAAGCCAAGTTTCAGCTCAAGCCAGTAAACTACTAGTCACAGGAAAGCTATTAATATATAGTGTTCTAGTTATTAGGGCTGTGTAGTAGATTACTCCAAAACTTAATGGTGTAAAACGACCATTTATTTTTATTTTATTTACTTTTTTTTTTTTTTTTTTTTGAGACAGAGTCTTGCTCTGTCACCAGGCTGGAGAGCAGTGGCACGATGTTGACTCACTGCAACCTCCCGGGTTCAAGCGATTCTCCTGCCTTAGATTCCCAAGTAGCTGGGATTACAGGCGTCTGCCACCATGCCCGGCTAATTCTTTGTATTTTTAGTAGAGATGGGGTTTCACCATTTTAGCCAGGATGATCTCGATCTCCCAACCTCGTGATCTGCCTTCCTTGGCCTCCCAAAGTGTTGGGATTACAGGCGTGAGCTACTGCACCCGGCATACTTACTTTTTTTTTTTTTTGAGATGGAGTCTCGCTCTGTCGACCAGGCTGAAGTGCAGTGGCACCATCTCGGCTCACTGCAAGCTCCACCTCCCGGGCTCACGCCATTCTCCTGCCTCAGCCTCCCGAGTAGCTGGGACTACAGGCGCCCGCCACCACGCCCGGCTAATTTTTTTGTATTTTTAGTAGAGACG
>NW_012109008.1:580369-588945 GCF_000951045.1 Mandrillus leucophaeus | reverse complement strand
TTGGGAGGCTGAGGTGGGTGGATCACCTGAGGTCAGGAGTTCAAGACCAGCCTAGCCAACATGGTGAAACCCCATCTCTACTACAAATACAAAAATTAGCTGGGTGTGGTGGCAAGTGCATGTAATCCCAGCTACTCAGGAGGCTGAGGCAAGAGAATCATTTGAACCCGGGAGGTGAAGGTTGTAGCGAGCTGAGATCTTGCCATTGCACTCCAGCCTGGGCAACAAGAGTGAAAATTGATCTCAAAAAAAAAAAAAAAATTGCCACAAAGATATTGAATTTAGTTCTCGTTTTGGTTTTTCTTTGAATGCTCTGAACGTCTTACCAAAAGGCCAGAGAAAGCATCTGTTAATGTCTGGAACCTATATGAGCACACGTTTGAAAGTGACTGTAATAACATTACATGAAATATACACTGCAAAGAGAGGCTAAGAGAGCAGGAGCCAGGCACATAGCCACCCTTGGCAAAGCTGCAGCAGATTTTGTGCCAGTGGGCAGGTGCCCAGAGTTCAGAGCTGGGCAGAAGGTCAGGAAAGGATGGGTCATTCAAGTCCAACATGTCACAGCTCAACAGGCAATGGATCCTGGGGCTTACTGCCTAGGTAACATGAAGCACTTGGGAAGCGTGCTTGTTTAATCCCGGGGCTCAGACTGGTGAGATATGGTAGTGGTTGGTACGGGAGGGAAGGGACATGGACTGTATGGTCCACCTCAAAATGGACTAACACCATAGACTATCCATCGTCCAAAAGATCATGGGACACTCAGCTTGCTCCAACTTGCTGTTGGTATCTAAGATGAGCAAATACAATGGATGAGACAAGGCAGCAGGTCTTTACAGACTGCAGGTTCTTGGGAGCAAGCCCCCCAAAATCCAGCCATAAACTGGCCCCAGAACTGGCCATAAACAAAATATCTGCAGCACTGTGATATGTCCATAATGGCCCTAACTCCCAAGCTGGAAGGTTGTGGGTTTACTGGCAAGGAACACCTGGTGCTCCCAGGGCGTAAAACTGCTTAAAGGCATTCTTAAACCACAAACAATAGCATGAGCGATTTATGCCTTAAGAGCATGTTCCTGCTGCAGTTAACTAGCTCAACCTATTCCTTTAATTCGGCCCATGCCCATCCCTTCGTTTCCCATAAGGGATACTTTTAGTTAATTTAATATCTATAGAAACAATGCTAATGACTGGTTTGCTGTTAATAAATATGTGAGTAAATCTCTGTTGGGGGCTTTCAGCTCTGAAGGCTATGAGACCCCTGATTCCCCACTTCACACCTCTATATTTCTGTGTGTGTGTCTTTAATTCCTCTAGTGCCGCTGGGTTAGCGTCTCCCCAACCGAGCTGGTCTCGGCAACAGGTCTTCCTTGAAGTAAAGCAGATGGCAGTCTTTCATTTGCAGTGTTTTTCCCAGCAGGAAACTATGTCACGTGTAAATAGGGTAATTAGGAGAATTTCATAGACTGTTTACGAAGGTGAGGGCCAGGAAAGGGAAAACAAAATGAAAGGTTCAGTGAAAGGGGGCTACCAGGAGGGGGAAGCCCTTTATATCCCTAGGCCTGAAGGGACAAGGGGCAGTAGTAGTTACAGTTAAAGAGACCAGCAACCTTCTGCTAGAAGGTCAGGCCATCAGCAGGAGGATGAAGTCAACCTACACAGCAATCTACAGGGAGGAATCCAGGAACATCAATTCTCCAGCCTTATTTTTCTCCCATCAGTACCCTCCTTGACTGAATCCAAAGGGAAGGCAGAGGGAAGGAGCTCACTGAAGCCATTCACAAAGGTCAGCCTTCCAGGATGCAGAACAGAATGGAGAAAGGTTGAGATTGGATCTGAAGGGGCAATTGCAAGATACCCAATACACCATATCATCTGCACATCCAATTCAGGACAGCAGGCTGAGGCTGGTGTGGGAGGAGGACATGAGGACCCCTGAGGGAAGCGGCTGGCAAAGATGAAACACAGGCATCCAGTTCTGACTGTCATCCCACTGTAGAACTAACAGCATCTGCTGTAAACCAGAAGCAATGAATAGAAAAAGTAGCAAGGCTAGGACAAGTTATGACTCAGTGGACAACACAGTCAATTTCACGTCGGATTCATTCATTCATTTAGTCATTCATCCCAGGCTTCTCAAACTCAGCACTATTGACATTTTGAGCCAGGTAATTCTTTGTTTTGTCTCGCACTTGGTTTGATATCAGCTGGGATGACAGAGTGACTTAGTCACATGCCATTCATCATCCAGCAGGCTAGCCTGGGCTTGTTCACATGATGGCAGAAGAGCTTCCAGCCACAAGAGACTAAGCCTCAATGCACAAGTGTTTTTCAAGCCTCTGTTTGCATCTCATTTGCTAATGTCCTGTTGGACAAAGCAAGTTACTTAGCCAAGCCTAGATACAAAGCACCAAAAAAATTTTGACTCTATTTCTGGATGGAAGAAGCTGCAATATATTGTGGCCTTCCTCCCAAACTAACACATTGTGTGGTGAGGGTGGTGGTAAAGCAATGGTGGAGATGTTCAAGAGAAGTGCCGCAGACAAGCCACCTAATGTTGACAATACAAATGAACTGAATTTACCCTATAATTATCTTAGACTTCCCACTTGACGTTAGCAATAAATGCATAACCACCAAAGACGGTGGTATATAAAGTTATAAATAGAGATATCCTGGAGTGGTAGAATGCATTTAAGTGACCAGTTAAGCCCATCCAGTTTGCCAGTTTGCAGTTCATGAGAAGTTTACCCACCCTTTACATATTTCTGGTATGAGTATTATCCCAGGTTTTGTCTCAGAAACTTGGCAGCTTCTGAAAACTGACTGTTTCACTGGAAAATGTTGTACAAACTAGATCCAGCAGGGTCTGCATGCCAACTGTGAACATATCCTTTCCAAGAAGGGGTTCTCCAAAACAATATGTCCTAATGTTCTGTAGGTCAAAATTAAGTACAAAAGGCTATCAATCATTGCTTCTAACTAGCAATTAGTGGGTAGGTGAGCCCAGGACAAGGACCAAATGCACCATCAATTTGTCCTGTTAGAATTTTTGTTTTGAAGTAATATTTTTAAGAAAGAGAAATATAAACTTACAAAAATACTTTTTAGGTTGGGTGTGGTGGCTTACGCCTATAATCCCAGCACATTGGTAGGCTGAGGCAGACGGATCATGAGGTCAAGAGATGGAGACCATCCTGGCCAACATGGTGAAACCCTGTCTGTACTAAAAATACAAAAATTAGCTGGGCGTGGGGGCACACACCTGTAGTCCCAGCTACTTGGGAGGCTTAGGCAGGAGAATTGCTTGAACCCAGGAGCCGGAGGTTGCAGTGAGCAAAGATCATGCCACTGCACTCTAGCCTGGTGACAGAGCAAGATTCCATCTAAAACAAACAAACAAACAAAACCCAACTTTTTTTGAGACAGGGTCTAGCTCTGTCGCCCAGGCTGTAGTACAGTGGCACAATCACTGGTCACTGTAGCCTCAACCTTCTGGACCCAGGTGATCCTCCCACCTCAGCCTCCCAAGTAGCTGGGACTAGAGGTGCTGGCTAATTGAAACAACTTTTTTTTTTTGTAGAGACAGAGTTGGGGGTTCAGCAGTGGGGAGCTCACTATGTTATCCAGGCTACTTTCAAACTTATAGGGTTGGCCAGACAGGGTGGCTCACACCTGTAATCCCAGCTCTTTGGGAGGCCAAGACGGGTGGACCACTTGTGGTCAGGAGTTCGAGACCGGCCTGGCCAACATGGTAAAACCCCATCTCTACTAAAAATATAAAAAATTAGTCAGGTGTGGTAGTGTGGAGTTGGTAATCCCAACTCCCAACTTGGGAGACGGAGGCAGGAGAATCACTTGAACCCAGGAGGAGGAGGTTACAGTGAGCTGAGAATGCGCCACTGCACTCCAGCCTGGGAGACAGAGCGAGACTGTCAAAAACAAAAACAAAACACAAAAAACAACCCAAAAAACAAAAAGACAAAATAACTCATAGGGTCAAGGGATCCTTTCTCCTTGGCTTTCCCAAGGTGCTGCACATTCCCAAGGTGTGAGCCACTGCGCCAGCTAATTCTCAATAGTGACATGGTGTTAATTGCTAAGAGCATGGACTCTGAAGCCGGAGTTCAAACCCCAATTTTCCCAGTCACTGTGACCTTGGACAAGTCACCTAATCTATCTGTGCCTAAGTTTCCTTGTCTTTAAAATCAGGATGTAATAATAGTATCTACTCCTAATGATTGTTACAAGGACTAGATGAACGAATATTTCTAAAGTTCTGACCAGGCGCAGCGACTCATGCCTGTAATCCCAACACTTTGGGAGGTCAAAGCAGGAGGATTGCTTGAGCTCAGGAGTTCAAGACCAGCCTGGGAAACATGACGAAACCCTGTCTTTACCAAATATACAAAAAAATGATCTGGTTATGGTGATGGTGCGCACCTGTAGACCCAGCTGCTCGGGAGGCTGAGGTGGGAGGATGGCTTGAGGCTGAGAGGCAGAGGTTACAGTGAGCTGAGCTGGCACTATTGCGCTCTAACCTGGGTGACAGAGTGAGACTCTTTTTCCAAAAACTACGTAAATATTTCTAAAGTTCTGATCTCTACTTAGGATAGAATCAATTAGACAAAATTTGAAGCATTCTTTTTTTTTTTTTTGAGACAGAGTCTCGACAGAGTCTCGCTTTGTCGCCCAGGCTGGAGTGCAGTGGTGTGATCTCGGCTCACTGCAACCTCTGTCTCCTGGGTTCAAGCAATTCTCCTACCTCAGCCTCCCGAGTAGCTGGGATTACACCCACCCGCCACCACGCCGAGCTAATTTTTCCATTTTTAGTAGAGACAGGGTTTCACCAGTTGGCCAGGCTGGTCTCAAACTTCTGACCTCAGGCGATCGGCCTGCCTCGGTCTCCCAAAATGCTGGGATTACAGGCGTGAGCCACCGCACCCGGCCTTGAAGCATTCAGTGGTATCAGTGTGTCAGGAGGATGATTATGCATGCCCCTAGTCTTCAAAGGTCATCACCTTTTCTTGATTAACAGCAGCACCTCAGGGAGAGGCGGTTGCGAAACTGTACTCAGTCTGTTCGCGGCAAACCCCTGCATCCTGTAGAAGGCTGGTGGGGAGGAGGTGGGCAGTGTAATACCGCAGCTTAGAGAATGTCAGAGAATTTCAATTATCCATGCTTTCTCAATCTGCTATTTCCACAGGTTGGTTTTTTAAGTGAAGTCAAGTGTTAACAGTATGTGAAAATCACAGTGTATAGCCATCAGCCCACTTGTTAGCTAGTCTTGGCTTTCTTGAACTACCTATCAGAAAAAGCAGTAACATTCAAAAGAATAAGTAGCAAGAGAATAAGTAGGATTACAAATAATAAGTACTTGTTAGGAGTGCGAAAGGCTTTATGGAAAAAAATAAAGATAATAGTTTTAAAAATTAAAAAACAGGCCAGGTGAGGTGGCTCATGCCTGTAATCCCAGCACTTTGGGAGGCCGAGGCGGGCGGATCATGGGGTCGGGAGATCGAGACCATCCTGCCTAACACGGTGAAACCGCTTCTCTACTAATAATACAAAAAAATTAGCCGGGCGTGGTGGTGGGCTCCTGTAGTCCCAGCTACTTAGGAGGCTGAGGCAGGAGAATGGCATGAACCCAGGAGGCGGAGCTTGCAGTGAGCCGAGATCGCGCCACTGCACTCCAGCCTGGGTGACAGAACGAGACTCCGTCCAAAAAAAAAAAAAAATTAAAAAAATTAAATTAAATTAAAAAAATAATAAGGTACTGAATATAACAAATATTCAAGGGACATTATTAAATAGGTGAATAAAGGCAGATACATTGGCTCATGCCTGTAATCCTAGCACTTTGGGAGGCCAAGGCAGGAGGATTGCTTAAGCCTCAGAGTTTGAGACCAGCCTGGGCAACATAATGAGACCTTGCTTCTACTAAAATCAAAATAATTAGCCAGATGTAGGGGTGTGCCCCTGTAGAACCAGCTACTCGGGAGGCTGAGGCAGGAGAATCCCTTGAGCTTGGGAGGTCAAGGCTGCAGTGAGCCAATATCACACCACTGCACTCCAGCCTAGGCAAGAGAGTAAGACTTTGTCTCAAAAAAAAAAAAAAAAAAAAAGCTAATTCTCTATTCTCTATTTTGCATTCTTTAAAAGAATTTCAAAGAACACAGGTTAACATTAAATGCCTAGGCAGAAAAATGAGCAAATTTCTTGCTTTTTTTTTTTTGAGACAGAGTCTTTCTCTGTTGCCCAGGCTGGTGCAATCTCGGCTCACTGCAATCTCCGCCTCCCAGGTTCAAGCAATTCTCCTGCCTCAGCCTCCTAAGTAGCTGGGATTACATGCATGTGCCACCACGCCCAGCTAATTTTTGTATTTTCAGGAGAGACAAGGTTTCACCATGTTGATCAGGCTGGTCTCAAACTCCTGACCTCGTGATCCACCCGCCTTGGCCTCCTAGAGTGCTGGGATTACAGGCGTGAGCCACTGTGCCCGGACAAAAATGAGCAAATTTCTTAGTGTCAGTATCAGGCCACTTAATTAAATCACACAACACTTTGTTTAGATTGATTAAATCAATTGTCTACCCCACCCAAAATTCTCATCTTATCCATCATCTCTTCTTATTGTCCCTCCTGTCCACAGAGCCAATACAAATATTTGTTGAATGAAAGAGTGGTTTCCTCCATGTAACAGATTTCACAAAGCACTCTATCAGGAAACAATTACTTCCTGAAGTCTGAGTGAACAGATAATTTTGAAGACTGGACAGAGAGTTGTAGAAGGATTTAAACTGGCAAAATAGATCAGAAAATTATCTCAGAAAATAATTCCATTCTAACAAATGTATAATCATTAATATTCTAAGGATGGAGAAACCTCAGAAAAGTAAAGGACTATTTTTCTACCAATTGAGCATCATTGGCAACCTCATTATCAAGCTTTGGCATCTGATTCTGTCCCATCCTACTCTTACCTCCTTTCTCCTCCAAAAGGGGTTCCTTCTTGATATGTTGCCTCACTGACCACATTTTAGAAAAATTTAAGAAAAATACTAAGTTTATTATTTTAAATGCGATTTGTTTCCAGGTTCTATTTGGTTTCATTAAATCTCTAGAGCACTGAACTCCGGCCACATCAATCGCTGAGAAAAGATGAAGTGGGCCGGGTGCAATGGCTCACACCTGTAATCCCAGCACTTCGGGAGGCTGAGGCAGGTAGATCACCTGAGGTCAAGAATTCGAGACCAGCCTGGCCAACATGGTGAAACCCCCTTTCTACTAAAATTACAAAAATTAGCTGGACGTGGTGGTGGACACCTGTAATCTCAGCTACTCCAGAGGCTGGGGCTAGAGAATCACTTGAACCCGGGAGGTGGAGATTGCATGAGCTGAGATCACACCACTTTACTCTAGCCTGGGTAAAAAAGCAAGATTCTGTCTCAAAAACAAACAAACAAACAAAAAAAGGATGAATTGTCTTGGAGGAAGAAGGAAAAGCCAGCCCTGAATTTCTGAATTAGATTAACAGGGTTGAGACTTTTTTTTTTTTTTTTTTAATTTTAACGAACAAGCTTGGGCCAGGTATGGTGGCCTGTAATCCCAGCACTTTGGGAGGCCAAGGCAGGAGATCGCTTAAGTCCAGGAGTTCAAGACCAGCCTAGGCAACATGGTGAAAGCCCATCTCTACAAAAAGTACAAAAATTAGCTGGGCCTGGTGGTGTGCACCTGTAGTCCCAGCTACTCGGAGGCTGAAGTGAGAGGATCACTTGAGCCCAGGAGGTCAAGGCTGCAGTGAGCCGAGATAATGCCACTACATACCACTGTCTGGGTGACAGAGTGAGACTTTGTCTCAATTCAAAAAAAATTTTTTTTTAATAAAATAAAGATAAGAAACAAGTTGGAAGCTGGGCATGGTGGTATGCACCTACAGTCCCAGCTACTTGGGAGGCTGAGCGGGGAGGATCGTTTAAGATTAGGGGTTCTTAGCCTGCCTGGGCAATCTGAGATCCCGTCTCTAAAAAACATAAAGATTTTTTCCCTTTTTTTTTAAATTTTTAAACAGAGTTTTGCTCTTGTTGCCCAGGCTGGAGTGCAATGGCATGATTTTGGCCTGCTGCAACCTCCACCTCCCAGGTTCAAGTTATTCTCCTGCCTCAGCCTCCCAAGCAGCTGGGATTACAGGTGTGTGCCACCACACCTGGCTACTTTTTGTATTTTTAGTGGAGACAGGGTTTTGCCATGGTGGCCAGGCTGGACTTGAACTCCTGACCTCAGGTGAGATCCACCCACCTCAGTCTTCCAAAGTGCTGGGATTAGAGGCATAAGCCACCACACCTGGCTGATTTTTTCCTTTTTTAAAAAAGGAAAGAAAAGAAACAAGCTGGGGGAAAAATGTGGTAAGTTGCAGACATCTTGCTATGGTTATTGTGTTTGCAGTAAGAATGCCCACTATCAGCTGGGCACGGTGTCTTACACCTGTAATCTCAGCACTTTGGGAGGCCGAGGTGGGCAGATCACGAGGTCAAGAGATTGAGACCATCCTGGCCAACATGGTGAAACCCCGT
>NW_012109008.1:569800-579094 GCF_000951045.1 Mandrillus leucophaeus | reverse complement strand
GGATTACAGACGTAAGCCACCGCGCCCGGCCTAAAAAACTTTTTAATGTTTTTCAGGTAGTACAGAGGATAAAAATGACCCTAGCCTTTGAATCTGTTTGCATAGTTTGAAGAAAAGTAATTACTATCGTTTTCTCTTTAGACAGGTAAAGGGGAAAGATAATCCTTTGTTTGTTAACATAGAGCCAAGATAGAGAAAATGAGAAATATTGGTAAACATACATACTTTGATAATAATGGATTCTCCTTGAAATTCAATAATATATTCAATCTAAGCAAAGCAGCTACGGTAGGTGGAAGAGGAAGCTCGATCGTATAAAACCACAGCCTAGGGAAGAAGCTTAAGAAAAGCAAATTTGGCAAAGCCAAGTGTCAATGAAGCAGGAAGTCTCTCTGCAGAATCAGCCCCAAATGAATAAGAGAATATTGGGTTTAATGTAGCACTAATGCCTAACATCCTTTTTTCTCTTCCAGAACCAAATTTTCTGTTTGGAAGTCTTAGTACAACCACATTTTGTAACTAGCCCAAACAGGTATCTCTGCCCCAGCTTCTCTTCCTCCTCTCTCTTCCCCTGCTTTCTCCAGCACACAACTCTATCCAGACCCAAGTTCAGTCTCAACTCCAAAAGGGTAAGTACCTCTGATGAATGGCTAAAACAGAGTGCTCTTCCACTCCACTGCATTTCCTAGAAATTTCTGCTAGAAGAGGTTCCTACCATCACCTGAAAATGTGTAGTATGATACAGCTCTTCCTTCTCAATTAGTTTTGGGTGTTCATAAATTACGGTATCAAAGGAATGCTCCTCATTACAATGTGATAGGTAGAATTATGGTCTTCCAAAGATATCCGCATCCTAATCCCTGGGACCTGTGGATATGTTACTTTACATGGCAAGAGAGACTTTGCAGAGGTGTTAAGTTAGTGAGAGATGGCGAGATTCTCCTAGATTTGCTGAGTGGGATCAATGTAATCACAAAGGTGAAATTAATTAATTAATTAATTATTTTTTTGAGAAGAAGTTTCGCCCTTGTTGCCCAGGTTGGAGTGCAATGGCGTGATCTCGGCTCACCGCAACCTCTGCCTCCCAGGTTCAAGTGATTCTCCTCCCAGCCCTTTTTTTTTTTTTTTTTTTTTTTAAGATAGGGTCTTGGCTGGGCACGGTGGCTCATGCCTGTAATCCCAGCTTTGGGTGGCCGAGGTGGGTGGATCACAGGGTCAGGAGATCGAGACCATCCTGGCTAACGTGGTGAAACCCCTTCTCTACTAAAAATACAAAAAAAAAAAAAAAAATTAGCCAGGTGTGGTGGCAGACACCTGTAGTCCCAGCTACTCAGGAGGCTGACGCAGGAGAACTGCGTGAACCCGGGAGGCAGAGCTTGCAGTGAGCCAAGACTGTGCCACTGCACTCCAGGCTGGGCAACAGAGCAAGACTCCGTCTCAAAAAAAAAAAAAAAAGGCAGAGTCTCACTCTGTCAACCATACTGAAGCTCAATGGTGCAATCTCAGCTCACTGCAGCCTCTACCTCCTGGACTCAAGGGATCCTCCTGCCTCAGCCTCTTGAGTAGCTAGGACCTGGTGCAGTCCACCACACTCAGCTAAATTTTTTTATTTGTAAGGATGAGGTCTCACTATGCTGCCCAGGCTGGTCTCGAACTCCTGGGCTTAAAAACTCCTCCCACCTCAGCCTCCCAAAGTGCTGGGATTACAGGAGTGAACTACTGCACCCAGCTGCAGGCAGCCTCTTGAAGCTGGAATAGGCAAGGAAACATTCTTCTCTAGAGCCTCCAGAAGGAATTCAGCCCTGTGACCCTTCTGATCTCCAAACTGTGTTGTTTTAAGCCACTAAGTTTCTGGTAATTTGTTACAGCAGTAATAGGAAACTAATGCAAATAACTTTTTTTTGGTGGTTGTTTGTTTTAGATATTGCAAGAGGCTTATTGTGAAAGCTAGGAAGAATTAATTTCTACAAGTCTTTATGAACTGAGACTGTATCAATGTGATGGGGGTTTAAATGAAGTCCTGGGCAGTGGCTTCTGGAAGCAATACATGAAGAGATGAAGAACAAAATCCAAAATCACTGGTGCAAAATAAACTTTCCTTCTGCTCAGGGCATAATGACTCACAGGGGGTATAACATAAACATCGCATCTGACACTGGAACTGCTTAAGTTTGTTATTGCAGGCCTGGAACATATTTATATAAATCTGAATATGCTTATAATTTGGCCAGGAATTTGTTAACGCTTTTTTTTTTTTTTTTTTTTTTTGAGATGGGGTCTTGCTCTGTTACCCAGGCTGGAGTGCAGCAGCACCATCTCAGTTTGCTGCAGGCTCCGCCTCCTGGGTTCAAGTGATCCTCTCACCACTGCCTCCCAAGTACCTGGAACTACAGGTGTGCACCACCATACCTGGCTAATTTTTTTTTGTATTTTTTTGTAGAGACAGATTTTTCACCATGTTGCCCAGGCTGGTCTTGAACTCCTTGAAGCAATCCTCCTGCTTCGGCCTCCCAAAGTTCTGGGATTACAGATATCAGCCACCATGCCCAGCATCGCACCTCCTTTTCTTTTTGAGACAGTGTTGGTCTATTGTCCAGGCTGGAGTGCAGTGGTGCCATCTCAGCTCGTTCACTTGAGGCAGCTCACTCGATCAGTCTCATCCTCGACCTTCCAGGCTCAAGTGAGCCTTCCACCCCAGCCTCCTAAGTAGCTGAGACCGCAGATGTGCACCACCATTCCTAGCCAATTTAAAAACTTTTTTGTAGAGATAGGTTTCACTGAGTTGCCCAGGCTGGCCTTGAATTTCTGGACTCAAGCAATCCTCCCACCTCGGCCTCCCAAAGTGCTGGGATTACAGGCATGAACAGCCACACCAGGCTTGTTGACACTTCTGACCCCAGGCTGTATGAAACAATGATACAAGCCATGCCGACAGACTATTCAAAACTCAAATATGATAACTGTGAAGTGGGAAGTTAGGCATGCCTAAATGCTACTGTTAGCTACAACTAGACAAATGGAATACTTTATTCTTTCACATCTTTGTTAGGGTATTTTTCACATCTTTGTTAGGGTATCTCTCTAGAGAAAGGCCCAACTCATGTTTTCCATGTGCCTGTTTAGACTCACTTGTGCCCTTCTCCATCCTGCTGTGTGCCTGGGCTTCACTGCCTTCTAGCTTAAGAATTTGGCAAATGGAGAACCCTAGTAGGCAATCAAAGGCAATGAAGAGGGTGAGTTTCCTCACAAATAACCTGCTACTCAAATCCTGATTCAAGGTCTTCTGGGAGAACCCAGTCTAAGACAGCATGTATCTAGGAGCTGCCCCCTCTCCAGGATAGGTCCTTGCAGCCTTGCTGGTACCACCCGTAGTTGGCTGGACCCAAGCTGGGCACCTGGCCCATGCTGTACCTATCAGATTCTCTCTCTCTCTTTTTTTTTTTTTTTGAGACGGAGTCTCGCTCTGTGGCCCAGGCTGTAGTGCAGTGGCACGATGTCGGCTCACTGCAAGCTCCGCCCCCCAGGTTCACGCCATTCTTCTGCCCTCAGCCTCCCGTGTAGCTGGGACTACAGGCGCCCGCCACCACACCCGGCTAATTTTTTTTTTTTTTTTTTTTGTATTTTTAGTAGAGACGGGGTTTCACCGTGTTAGCCAGGATGGTTTTTGTTTGTTTGTTTGTTTGTTTGTTTGTTTTTTTGAGACAGTCTCATGCTGTCACTGAGGCTGCAGTGCAGTGGTGTGATCTTGGCTCACAGCAACCTCTGCCTCCCAGGTTCAACCTATTCTTGTGCCTCAGCTTCCTGAGTAGCTGAGATTACAAGGGCGCCACTATGCCTGGCTAATTTTTGTATTTTTAGTAGAGATAGGGTTTCTACTAAAACAGTCCACCATGTTGGCCAGGCTGGTCTCAAACTCCTGACCTCAAGTGATCCACCTGCCTTGGCCTCTCAAAGTGCTGGAATTACAGGCATGAGACACCGTGCCTGGCCCCATCAGATTCTCTTTCCCTGAGTTTTTGTATGGGAACAGAGAGCACATTGATTAGTGTCTGCAGAAGGCTGGAGCTTTCACATGTGAACTTGGAAACTTTGCAGGGACATAGTTTACCATGTGGGTAGGGAAAGCAAAGAAAGCCTTTCTGCAGAAAGGGAGAAAGAGAGAGAGACAGAGAGAGAGAGAGAGAGAGAGAGAGAGAGACTAGGAGAGAGACAGGAGAATGGGCAAGAGAATAAGAGATGAGAGGCTGCTTTCTGTTCTAGGGTCCCTCCCTTTCTGAAACCCTCCTACATCCAACTCCTGGTGTGTGAATGCTGCCAACATACATGTAATAAATTCCCTATTATCTCACAAGCTAGCTCAAATAACTTCTATTACACATCACCAAAGAGTCCATTAGTCCAGAAAAGCATCATAAAATCACACTCAGATTCTCAGTGAGCCATAAAGTTCTGCCCTCACTATGCCCTTTGTAAGAATTTCCTTCTCACAGCCCTGAAATCAGAGCAATGATGGTTAATCTCCCCGCAGGTGAATGAACAAGTCTTCCACTACCCTCCGGCATCCATAAACCCTGACTTGAAGACCTGGCTGGCACATAGAGTAAGGCCTCTGTGGTTCAAGACAATCCAGGGTGGAACAATATATTTCCTAATTGCCTTAGCTAGAACTGCACAAGCTCATGAAGCGGCCCCAAATTTAGAGATATGTGGCAGTAGGAGGGAAGGCAGGATATGCACGGGCAGGAACAGACTGTGATGCCAATTCTGCAAGCTTCCTGACTCCTGCTTGTTGTCTACCAGGGTTGCCAGATCCTCAGCCTCTCTGTCTTTGCAATTGGGCTGCTCGAAGCTGTGGCTATAACAGGCAGCTCCCAATGTCATGCTGACATTGGGGAGCAGCAGTACCTTGACACAAAATCTCTTCTTTCTCCCAGCCTGCCACAGTTCATGAGATCCTCATTGTTGCGTTGTTCTTTTGCATAAAGTATGATTGACAGAATGTCACTTCCAGAAGCACAGTGTATTACAAAAGAACAGAAAGAAGACTGGAAGCATAGTCACTACCTATATGTTCTGCTGCTCTGGGAAATGGAGCCGCTCAGTGACCCCAGGTTTGATTGCCAGGACCCTCACCGCTACTTTATCCTCCATAGACATCCATCCACATAGACCTCTCCCACTGAAGTCCTGCGGCCTCCCAGGAGCTCTTGCAGAGGCAGGGGCTGGATCCATCTCTTCTTCTCCTAGTGGTTAGGGGTGAGTGTGTCCAGGGTGGGGAATCCATCATCGCACCCCTGATCTTATCCACAAAAAGAAAACTGCTTTCTCTTCCTTCTCTGGGACAATTGATAAAATTTCTCTAGACAGACCAGCTCTCTTAAACAAAGGCCTGAGACTGGGGAATGTGTTCAGCCCCTATGTTCCTGGCCAAAGAAGCCCGAAAGTTTATCCTTTGGTTCCAGAATAGAGTGGCAGCAGGGAGATTTCTTTTCTTGCTGTTTGGTGATGAGAGAAAGGATAGAAGCAAGGGATTAGAGCAGAAACAGTCAAAAGGCCTTAAACTTTGCTGGACTTAGATTCATTCATTTGTTGAACAAATATCTGTTGAGTGCCTATACCAAGTACTGGGAATATAAAAACAGGATCCTGCTCTTGTGAAACTTAAGAGACTGAATAAGGAGACGGTTAGAAATCAGATAGTCACTCCAAGACAGCGGTTTTCAACCAGGGGGCAATTTTGCCTTCCAGGGGACATTTGGGAGTATCTGGAGGCATTTGTGTCACAACTGCAGGGGCTGCTACTGACATCTAATAGGTAGAGGCCAAGGATGCTGCTGAACAGCCTATAATGCACAGAACAACCCCTGTACAATAAAGAATGATCCGGCCCAAAATGTCAATAGTGCCAAGGCTGAGAAACCCTGCACTAAGGCAGTGGTTATCAAAGTGTGCTCCACAGACAGGCAGCATCGGCATTGTCTGGGAACTTGTTGGAAATGCAGATTCTTCGGTCCTACTCTAAACCTACTGAATCAGAAATTCTGGAGGTGGAATCCAGTGATCTGTGTTTTAATGAGCCCTCCAGGGGATTCGGGTGCACACTAATGTTTGAGAACCACTCAATTAAGGAATGGAAGGGATCTATCATTACAAACAGAGACAAGTGTTCTGAAGGAAAACGACTGTACCGATGCTACACAAAGTGGATTGGCAGCATCAGCATCGTCAGAGAGCTCATTAGAAACACAAATTCTTGTGCCCCATCCTAGACCTACTCAATCAGGGGGAGGTGGGTAGGGACCAGATCAAGAAAATCACAGAGGGGGTGTCATTCTGAGGAATTAAGACTTTACAGGTTGGGCGCAGTGGCTCACACCTATAATCCCAGCACTTTGGGAGGCCGAGGTGGGAGGATCTTCTGAGGTCAGATGTTCGAGACCAACCTGGCCAGCATGGTGAAACCCCGTCTGTACTATAAATACAAAAATTAGTCAGGCATGGTGGTGGGCTCCTGTAATCCCAGCTACTCTGAAGGTTGAGGCAGGAGAATTGCTTGAACCCAGGAGGCGGAGGTTGCAGTGGGCCGAGATTACACCACTGCACTCCAGTCTGGTCGACAGAGCAAGACTGTCTCAAAAAACAAAAAACAAAAACAAAACCCTAGAAGATAGGTGTTGTAGGGGAGAATGATAGCGATAAGGTTATAGATAAGAAGATGGGAAGCTGAGGTACTTCATGCCTGAAAGCATCCATTTCTCTGGGTTGGCAGAGGTCAGAGAAGGAGGAAGACAATGGCTTTAGAAGATGGTGAAGGTTTAAAGCAGCCTCCATGGGACTGGAAGAGGGAGCTGACCAGGTACCAGTGCACAATTAACCGAGGTGCCAGGGTCTACTTGAGGGTTAGTGGTCATGTACTTGGCCACTAACCATGCAGCTGTGTAGTACTCAGCAGTCTGGACGTGGGGAATAGAAATATGAAGATTGGCTCAATCTATGAATTTTCTCCAAATTTCATTCCCTGCCACACAGCTCCTCTTTTAATTCTTCTGATTATATGCTGGGGCAAAGACTGTTACTTGAACCCTGTTATTCATTCTAACTTATCTGGGCACATGGCTTCCTTGAGTAAAGATTACATTTCCAAGCCTGTCTTCGAAGTTTGATGTGGTCACGTGTCTAAGTTCTGACTAAGAGGATATACTGGAAGTTTTGAAAATGATTTGATTGCTAGCCCTTAAAGGGGCAGGCATGACCATCATTCTTTCTTCCTGTTTCCCCCTGGCTGGAATACAGACACAATGGCTTGAATTCAAGCAACTGCTTTGGGTCATGAAGGAGAAACCACGTGTTTAAATGGCAAAGCAACAAGACAGAAAAAGTCTTAGTCTGGTATAATCATGAAGCCTGTATCAGTACTGGACCAGCTGCCCCTGGTCCAGTGCTGATTTTTTTATATGAAGCAAAAATCTTCTACACACATCAGTTTTCTGTTATATGTAACTGAAGCTAATCTGAAATTGTCCGTTCTCCCTGCTCTCATGGACAGCCTCACCTGCATTTATCTTCTGTCAATTCCAGATGCCTCTGTCTTCCTCGACTCCCTGTTTCAGCTTCCTCTGAGTTTTTTTGAATACCTACCTCACGGTTTGACCTGGCATCAGCTCTGCTTGTTCAAATCTCTGACCAAAGGCATATCAAATTTGCCTCTGGGGCATCTCTATTTATACTTTACTTCTGATTAAATTGCAGTGGAAATCCCACAAATTATTTCTCACTTATTTTTGGTACTGCATCATTTTCATAGTGCCATCAGTAACTATGCCATCATGTTTTATGGAAGAAAACGTGTGAATTCCTTTATATCTTGTGGGTGGAAAAAGGTATTTCTAACTCAAACTTCAGATGTAATAAAAGATCAATAAATGCGATTATTTAAAAAGAAGAGGCCAGGCATGGTGGCTCACGCCTGTAATCCCAGCACTTTGGGAGGCCGAGGCAGGCGGATCACGAGGTCAGGAGATAGAGACCGTCCTGGCAAACACGGTGAAACCCCGTCTCTACTAAAAATACAAAAAAATTAGCCGGAAGTGGTGGCAGGAGCTTGTAGTTCCAGCTACTTGGAAGGCTGAGGCAGGAGAATGGTGTGAACCCAGGAGGCAGAGCTTTCAGTGAGCCGAGATCGCACCACTGCATTCCAGCCTGGGCGACAGAGCGAGACTCCGTCTCAAAAAAAAAAAACAAAAAAAAAACAAAAGTTAGCTAGGCATTGTGGTGGGCACCTGTAATCCTAGCTACTCAGGAGGCTGAGGCAGGAGAATTGCTTCAACCTGGGAGGCCAAGATTGTAGTCAGCTGAGATCCTGCTACTGCACTCTAGCCTGGGTGAAAAGCAAGACTTTGTCTTAAAAAAAAATAAAAATCACACACACACACAAACAAAATAAAATGAAGAAACTTTTGCATGACAAAAAGTACAATAAGAAGCAAACTGAAAAATAACCCCACCATAAACAAAGTCAAAAGACAGGTAAATGACTTGGAGGAAATATTTGCAACATGCATTACATGTGTTATGGATAAAGGGATTAATTCTTTTATCTGTCTATTGAACAAATTGAGAGGGAGAAATTGGCTGGAGAACAGAAAGGAAGAGAAGGGACGGGAAGGGAAGAAAAGGGAAGAGAAGGAAGGGGAGAGGAGGGGAGGAGAGGAGAGGAGAAGGAAGGGAAGAAAATGAACAGCATGAGTATCCTGTGAACATGTTGGGACAGAGGACAGGGCATAAGAACACAAAAAGAGATTGTCATCAACTTCGGTGCTAAATGAAGGGAAGGAGGAGCAGGTGGCCCGGATCTGGATGGGTTTGGATGTTTAATTGCATGAGGAAGCAAGTCAGCAGCTGCGAAGGAGTAGAGGGAAATTTAAAATAATCCTGGTGGAGGGGAGGAGCCTGTATTTGGCTAAAAGACCAGATTCTGTTGAGTGAGTGCAGCTGCTGAGGATGAATTTACAAAGGAGTTGTTGTCCCCATGAGTGACTTTTCCCTGGCAGTTCTTGAGAATCTAGTTGACTTTTTATTGTCTTCTCACGCAAAGGAGTCCCTTCTAATTTGACTTTGTCATTATGGGAACTTTTCCCCTACAGATCCATAAGGAGGAAAGAAATGAAGGGATGATCAGCAAAAAGCAGTTTAATTACTATTAAAAATAGCATAGGCCGAGCGCAGTGGCTCACGACTGTAATCTTAGCACTTTGGGAGGCTGAGGTGGGCGGATCACTTGAGGTCAGGAGTTCG
>NW_012109008.1:566448-568440 GCF_000951045.1 Mandrillus leucophaeus | reverse complement strand
AAAAAAAAAAAAAAAAAAGAGAAAATTTTCTCATGCCCAGGGCTCATGAGAATGGCCTGGGGCCTTAGGGGATGGTAGATTACATGCTAAGAGAATGTGAACATGGCTAAGTTATTTTGTAAAGGGCAGAAGGCATTAGGACCTTGGCATCCTTAATGAGAGCAGAACATTGACTCATGCTTCACGGAAAAGATTAGCAAATCTGTAATGACAATACTATTAAAAAGAAAAAACTTAAAAAAAAAAAAAAAAGCCAGTCCTCTGGGGTTCAGAGGAATGAAAAGTCTCAGGTGTCCTGCCTGGAAAGCTATGTCTGCATCTAAGTATTGCCAGAGCCCCAGCTCTGTGGGTCTGCAGGATTGCGCACCAGAAGAGCAAACTGCTGCCATTGAGTCACTGGTCTCCTTTGATGGGTAGCTGCTGTCTGCTGGGAAACTGCTGTTTTCAGTGAGGGAAGGAGGTGATGTCAGGGGGAACCCAGCCAGAGTTGAGGTTTCCTTGCTGTTGGAAGGTAGATTGTCAGCCTGGGCTTGTTTCTGTGAGTTATGTTGACCCTTAGATCTGTAGGGCCAGTTCTAGGCAAGATGGCCTGTGTCTCCCTCCTAAGAAGCCTCCGATACCTCCTGACTCTGGGAGGGACTTCTAGGCATCATTCCAATAACCCAGCTTCAAATTTACTGCCCATGCAGAGAGCTGATGTGAAAGTATTTGCATTTGAAGGGGGACTCCACAGGACTCAAAAAAATGCATTTTGTTTGTTTTGTTTTGAGATAGTCTTGCTCTGTTATCCAGGCTGGAGTGCAGTGGCACAATCTAGGCTTCCTGGCCACCAGGAAGGCATTTCTAATGGTGGAACCTCAAGTACGTAGAGTGAAAAAGATGCTTTCGACAGGATGTTCTCCCTGCGCTGTTCAAATTACCTGTTAAATAGGAATCAGGTAATTTGTGGGTATTAGTGGGTAGCCACCCACTTCATCCTTTTGAGAGGCTGGCTTTGCCCTTTGGAATTTTAGAAACATCTGGCTCACTGTTTTTCTGAAAAGTATGCTGACTTCAGTCAGTTGCAAGGATAATGAGCATTTACAACTAGACACTATTAGTGCACAACAGGTTAAGTGCTTTTCTCTTTCAGAGAAAAGGTCTTATTACCTCCTTTTTTTTTTTTTTGGTTGAGATAGGGTCTCACTCTGTCACCCAGGCTGGAATGTTGTGGCACGATCTCGGCTTACTGCAACCTCTACCTCTCAGGTTCAAGAGATTTTCCTGCCTCAGCCTCCTGAGTAGCTGGGATTACAGGCACCGCCATCACACCCGGCTGATTTTTGTATTTTTAGTAGAGATGAGGTTTCACCATGCTGGCCAGGCTGGCCTGGAACTCCTGAACTCAGGTGATCTGCCTGCCTCGGCCTCCCAAAGTGCTGGGATTACAGGCGTGAGTCACCATGCCTGGCTACCTCCTTTTTATAGAAAAGGAACAACAGGAGCGCCAGGAGCTGATGCTGCGGCCTGCAGGAGACATGGAGTTAGCACTTGGCCTCTCTCCTGAGTCTATGTGGCCATCCACAACAAAGAAGGAAGCCAATTAAAGATAATAAGCCTAAGGAAAGCGATGTCTTCACATTTTTATTTTCTACTTCAATTGAGTTGGGGCATCTGAGTTTCTTAATTACACATTTTTCTTTCATTTATGCTTTTATTAGTGATTTTCCATGGCTTGGCCTTTAAGCAAGCCACTTTAGCAACGAGGCACTCTGACACTGGGGTTGTTATAACACACATGAGGGATGTTTCTAAAACACACAGAGGATTTGGGTCACAGCTATCTAGTACAGGGTTGTCTGCTGCATCTATTTTAATGATTTAATACTTCATGAGTTCAACATGCTCTGGTTCAATTTTTTTCTTCAATTAATACTAACTTTTAAATTATTTTCTGAGGTTGGGAATAGTAATTGTTATTCCTTTTGAGATAATAGCCTTCTTTGCCGTTTT
>NW_012109008.1:562426-563499 GCF_000951045.1 Mandrillus leucophaeus | reverse complement strand
AAAAAAAAAAAAAAAAGCATGGACAAGGCATGGTGGTTTACACCTGTAATCCCAGCACTTTGGGAGCCTGAGGTGGGAGGACTGCTTGAGCCCAGGCGTTCAAGACCAGTCTGGACAACACAGTGAAACACAACTAGCTCTAGCTAGGCATGCTGGTACATGCCTTGTAGTCCCAGCTACTTGGTGGGGAAGGGGGAGGAAGAGTAGGGTGGACTGCTAAGGCAGGAAGATCACTTGAGCCTGGGAGGTCAAGGCAGCAGTGAGCCATGATCGTGCCACTGCACTCCAACCTCGGTCACAGAGTGAAATCCTGTCTCAAAATAAATAAATAAATAAAAATTGTAAAAGTATGTTCAATTCATTAAGTTTGTCAAGTAAAACAAGTAAGCAACATCAGACACAGAGAGAGGCAGAAAAACTCAAGTTTCTGAAAGGGACATTAGGGACAAGTGTTAGGGGAAGGCTTAATTCACCTTAATTCACCTTAATTCACCTTAATTCACCTTAATTCAGAGGACACTCTCACTACTTTTTGTAATATGGTTGGGTGACTAAGCCCTTGCTCAGAGTTCAAAGTCCCAACGCTATTAATCTCTGAGATGATTCTCTGAAGAGGGTGGGACGCAGATTGTCTACGTCTGAAGTAGCGTGGGTGCAGAAGATATCTAAACATTTGCAATTTGTTTGTTCCATCTTTGCCACAACCCCACCCCCACTGCATGCAATCTGCAGATTAAATACACACGAATCGTTTCCTGTTATGAAAATCTCCTGGGCTGAGTGCAGTGGCTCACGCTTGTAATCCCAGCACTTTGGGAGGCTGAGGCAGGCGGATCACGAGGTCAGGAGTTCGAGACCAGCCTGGCCAACATGGTGAAACCCCCGTCTCTACTAAAGATACAAAAAGTTAGCAGGGCATGGTGGTGCGTGCCTGTAATCCCAGCTAATCAGGAGGTTGAGGCAGTAGAATCGCTTGAACCCAGGGGGCAAAGGTTGCAGTGACTGAGATCACGCCATTGCACTTCAGCCTGGGTGACAGGGCGAGACTCCATCTCAAAAAAAAAAAAAAAAAA
>NW_012109008.1:557214-557581 GCF_000951045.1 Mandrillus leucophaeus | reverse complement strand
AATCATTCTCTTATTACAGTTCTAGAACACTCTACCAAGTTTAGCTAAGCTATTATTAACATTATTATAATTGTTTTGAATTACAAAATTAGTATGTGCTTGTTATTTAAAAAAAAAGAAAGAAAGAAAGTTCATGCTGAGTGTAGTGGCTCATGCCTATAATCCCAGCACTTTTGGATGCTCAGTTAGATCGCTGAGCTCAGGAGTTCAAGACCAGCCTGGACAACATGGTGAAACCCCATCTCAACAAAAAATACAAAAATTAGCTGTGCGTGGTGGTGTGTGCCGGTAGTCCCAGCTTCTCAGGAGGCTGAGGTGAGAGGATCACTTGAGCCTGGGAGGCGGAGGTTGCAGTGAGCCAAGATCG
>NW_012109008.1:555671-557164 GCF_000951045.1 Mandrillus leucophaeus | reverse complement strand
AAAAAAACTGAGTGATTGGTATATCTTTGACAGTGAGATGTTTCTATTAACATGCTTTTTAAGTTGAAAGATAAAGTTGTATGTATTTACCATGTATAACATGATGTTTTAAAATACACATACATTATGGAATGACTAAATCTAGCTCATTAACTAAGGCATTGCCTCACATAGTTTTCACTTTTGTGGTAAGAATGCTTCACATCTGCCCTCTTAGCATTTTCCAAGAATACAATGTATTACTGACTATCGCCGCCACATTGTATAATGATCTCTTGAAGTTATTCCTCCTATTTAACTGGAATTTTGGCCATCATCTCTCCAGACTGTCCTCCTCACAACCACCTCATCTCCTGGTAACCACCATTTTACTCTCTCTCTCTCTCTCTTTTTTTTTTTTTTTTGTTTGAGACGGAGAGTAGTTTTGTCACTCAGGCTAGAGTGCAGTGGCACAATCTTGGCTTACTGCAGCCTCTGCCTCCCAGGTTCAAGTGATTCTCCTGTCTCAGCCTCCCGAGTAGCTGGGATTACAGATGTGTGCCACCATGCCCACTAATTTTTGTATTTTTAGCAGAGGTAGGGTTTCACCATGTTGGCCAGGCTGGTCTCCAACTCCAGACTTCAGGTGATCCATCTGCTTCAGCCTCCCAAAGTACTGGGATTACAGGCATGAGCCCCCACGTCCAGCCCACCATTTTACTCTCTACCTCTACAAGATCAACTTTTTTGGTTTCTACATTTGAGTGAGATCACACGGTATTTGTCTTTCTGTGACTGGCTTATTTCACTTAGCATAATGTCCTCTAGGTTCACTGCATGCTGTTGCAAATGACAGGAGTTTTCTTTTATGGCTGAATAGTATTCCATTGTGTGTATATACCACATTTTCTTTATCAGTTTATCCATTGATGGACACTTAGATTGATTTATTTCCCTTCCTTCTCCCTTCCTCCCTCCCTCCCTCCCTTCCTTCCTTCCTTCTTTCCTTGCTTCCTTGCTTTCTTGCTTTCCTTCTTTTTTTTTTTTTTTGATGGAGTCTCACTCTGTTGCCCAGTCTGGAGTGCAGAGGTGTGATCTTGGCTCACTATAAACTCCATCTCCCGGATTCAAGAAATTCTCAGGCCTCAGTGTAATCACACCCAAGTAGCTGGGATTACAGGCGTGCACCAACACACTAGGCTAATTTTTGTATTTTTAGTACAGACGGGGTTTCACCATGTTGGCCAGGCTGGTCTCGAACTCCTGACCTCAAGTGTTTCATCCACCTTGGCCTCTCAGAGTGCTGGGATTACACGTGTGAGTCACCGTGCCCAGCCAGGTCAATTTCATGTCTTGGCTATTGTGACTAGGGCTGCAAAGAACTTGGGAGTGCAGATGTCTTTATGAGGTAGTGATTTCTTTTCCTTTGGATATACACCTGGTAGTGGGATTGCTGGATCTTATGGTAGTTCTATTTTTATTTTTTTGAGGATTTTCTATAATGTTTTCCATAA
>NW_012109008.1:553765-554110 GCF_000951045.1 Mandrillus leucophaeus | reverse complement strand
GCCAACATGGCAAAACCCTGTCTCTACTAGAAATACAAAAATTAGCCGGGCATGGTGGTGCATGCCTGTGATCCAGGTACTAGGGAGGCTGACACTGAATTGCTTTAACTCGGGAGGCCGAAGTTGAGATCGCACCAGGGCACTCCAGCCTGGACAACAGAGTAAGACTGTCTCAGGAAAAAAAAAAAAAAAAAAAAGGAACCATCAATTTGTTTTTTATTCTTTCTGCATTGTTTAGCTCCTTTTCTGCCTACGAAGCCAACATTGTCTGCTCAGCTCATTGGAACATTCAATTTTATAGAATGAGATGTTGCCCGATTCTAGAATTATAAACAAAAGCCAATT
>NW_012109008.1:552939-553705 GCF_000951045.1 Mandrillus leucophaeus | reverse complement strand
GGTTTCACCATGTTGCCTAGGCTGGTCTCAAATTCTTGGGCTTAAGCAATCTACTTGCCTTGGCTTCCCAAATTGCTAGGATTGAAGGCATGAGCCACTGTGCCCAGCCAACTTTTTATTTTAATATAATTTTATATCTAAAAAAAATTCATGACTAGTACAACGAATTCCCAAATAATGTTTTCCAGATTCGCCAGTTATCTACACTTGCACCATTTAACCATTTACTTTATCATTCTCTGTCTCTGTATTTTTATACACACACACACATACATGCACATCTATATTTGAGTATATTGCAGATATCATGTCTCCTTATCTTTAAATATTTCAGTGGCATTTCCAATGAACGTCCTCTTTTTTGTTGAAAATGGGGGAGATTTGGGTATGTAGAAGGGTTTAAGTGAAAGGTCTAGCCGAACAGAAAAGAGAGAAAGGATTGTTGTTGCTGAAGGCTTCTGGAAAGGTCCAGAGAGTGGGATGTAAAACCCAGGGGTGTGTGTGTGAGGGGGCTTTTGCTAGGGGAGGGTCAGCTCTGCAGTTGCAAGGAGAGGTGAAGTGGAGTGCAGGTGTGGGAGCCTTTGTTATGTTTGGTAGGGGAGGTTAGGAAGTTCCTCTCTGCTGGCTTTTTTGTGTGTGAATTAAGAACCAAGATGAGGCCCGGCTCGGTGGCTCACACCTGTAATCCCAACACTTTGAGAGGCCGAGACGGGTGGATCACCTAAGGTCAGGAGTTCAAGACCAGCCTGACCAACATGGCAAAACC
>NW_012109008.1:550918-552889 GCF_000951045.1 Mandrillus leucophaeus | reverse complement strand
CCTCCCAAAGTGCTGGGATTACAGGGGTGAGCCACCGCGGCCAGCCCAAATTATTCTTTAGTATTCAGAAGTACCATCAGTTTCTTTGACAAAAAAATTCTACTCAAATTATATCTGTTTTCTGCTAACATACAATACTTTTTATTATTTCTAGCATGCTTCAAATCATTAATTTGGGAGGAAAATCAATTTAGAATTGCTGGCTAATAGTCTGTCACTTACTCCATCAAGCAATATTATTTTAATAATCCTGAAAAGCATTTATTGTTCCCTTTTTACAGATGAGAAAATTAAGGCTCAGAGAGGTTAAATGGCTACGGTCATAAATTGGTTAGTAAGAAAGCCAGGACTCAAGCTCAGCCTCCTAACTCCACATTCGGGGCATTTGCTGCTTCACTCTTGAATATCCATAGTTGAGGGTGGCTCTGGGCCATGAGTCAGTCATGTCTGTCCCTAGCGTGATGAAATCTCATGCTCTCTATTAAGCCCTCACATACTTGAGGTGCCAAGAAATGGATTCTTTTTCCTAGCATCATGGAATATCCACCAAGTAGTGTTTATACAGTCTTTACGACTTGCCTAGCATTGCGTTAATACTGATTTTAGTTCTTGCAGTCCACACTTACGAAACTGTAATAGGTTCATTACACATGGCAAGTCAGCACATGCCAGGTCGTAGCAGAGAAAAAAGTTTATAGGGTGCTGAATGAGGAGATGGAAGGGGAACTTCAATTCTGTCCCCCTGAGGAGTTTGGGGATAAGATTATTAAGCGTTTTGAAGTGGGCCAAAGTGTGGAAGTCATTGACTGGTGGAAGAGTGTAGGAAGAAGTCACAGACAGGGAGATAAACTGTATTCTCCGCCGGGCGCAAAGGCTCATGTCTGTGATTACAGCACTTTGGGAAGCCAAGGTGGGCAGATCACCTGAGGTCAGGAGCTCCAGACCAGCCTGGCCGACATAGTGAAACCCCATCTCTACTAAAAATACAAAAATTAGTGGGGTGTGGTAGTGCCTGCCTGTAACCCCAGATACTCAGGAGACTGAGGCAGGAGAATCACCTGAACCCAGGAGGTGAAGGTTGCAGTGAGCTGAGATCATGCCACTGCACCCCAGCCTGGGCGACAGAGTGAGGTGCTGTCTCAAAAAAATAAAAGAAAAGAAAAAGTAAAAGAAACTGTATTCTCATGCTTATTTGGTTCCTCTGTTGGGGGATCTTAAAATTAGTAGGCCTAAGTGGTTTCATTGGAATTTGGGATCTGAAAAACATCTTAAACAAAAGCCTTATGATTCTAAAGTCAGAGATCCTATCCATCTTAAAGAAAAGTCTTATGCTTCTAACTTCAGAAACCCTACCTGTAGGATCAATGGGGGATGCAAATGGTCAGTATCTATGTGTCAGTATATATGATTAATGCATAATTATTGTAACTATACGTCTGCCCAGAATTTTTTTTTTTTTTTTTTTTTGAAACAGGGTCTTGCTTTGTCACCTAGGCTGGATGCAGTGGTGTACTCATAGCTCCCTGCAGCCTTGACCTCCTGGGCTCAAGTGATCCTCCTGCCTCAGCCTCCCGATTAGCTGGGACTACAGGCACAAACCACTGTGCCTGGCTAATTTTTTTCAGTTTCTATAGAGATGATGTCTCTACAAAAATGCCCAGGCTGGTCTTGAACCCCTGGCTTCAAACACTTGGCCTTCCAAAGTGTTAGTGTTACAGGCATGAGCCACCATGCCCGACCCAGAATTCTTAACCTTGTGAGGATGGCTTCATTTATGTTCATTTTAAGTGTACAAGAAGTTACTGAGTGAGACACTGTGCAAGTACTGGACAGGGCGTGATGGCTCGCGCCTGTAATCCCAGCACTTTGGGAGGCCAAGACAGGCAAATCACTTGAAGTCAGGAGTTCGAGACTAGCCTGGCCAACATGGTAAAACCCTGTCTCTACTAAAAATATAAAAATTAGTGGAGC
>NW_012109008.1:545619-545965 GCF_000951045.1 Mandrillus leucophaeus | reverse complement strand
ATACAAAAATTAGCCGGGCATGGTGGCGTGCACCTGTAGTCCCAGCTACCTGGGAGGCTGAGGCAGGAGAATTGCTTGAGCCTGGGAGGAGGAGGTTGTAGTGAGCTGAGATTGTGCCACTGCACTCCAGCCTGGGTGCAAAAACAAAAACAAAAACAACCACCAAAGTGATTATGAAAAAGAGGAGGAAGATATGTGAGTGTTGGAGGAGGGTCTGCTTTGAAGAAGAGTGGAGAAAACATGAAGTGGTCGAGAAGAGAAGAGACAGTTATGAGATAAGGATTTTAGTATTCATTTAGTGAGACAGCCTGTTTCAGGTTGACACTCATTCATCTAGAGCACAGCC
>NW_012109008.1:543677-545565 GCF_000951045.1 Mandrillus leucophaeus | reverse complement strand
CTCATTAATTATTATACTTAACCCTTGAACTTTTGTGACGTTTCCTTACCACTTTCTTAAAGCCAAGTCCCTAGATGAGAAAGTAATTAGATCAAGGTTCAGAATGGCAAAGAGAGATAAGATAATTGCAAATAACATCATCCTACTTTGGGAAAGAGCTATTTTGGTCTTTCAACTAAAATGACTTTTTTCTGTTGAAAGAAATTTGGCTGAAGTAGCTAGCTCAGCTGATGGCAGAAAATCAACAAAATATGAAGAGTTTCATAAAACTGTGGCATCACCCAATTTATGCAGTCATTATATAATCAATGGCAAAACAGAAGGGAATCTAAAACAATTTGTAATTTACTTTGGGAATGCAATAAACTATTCTGTTGTCGCTGGCAAGATTTTGTTGTGATGCTTATTTCAAGTAGCTTTCATTTCTTATGCATGGACTAACTAAAAGTGGCAAGACAGTATGGTCAGAGGCATGCTTATGAAACTGCCTTTGCAAAAATTACAACTGAGAACATTATGATGGTGAAAGAGATCTGACCTGACTCCATCTTGCTTCTAACCTCCAAGCTGTCCTTGTTCATTCCTGGGTGTAGGCTGAGCTAACTTTGGGAGTTTATGGCTTAACTTTGAAACAAAGAAGATAACAACCCTTCCCCAAAACAAATCCCTTTCCTGGGGACTAGACTGCCTTTGCAGGACTAGTAAATAAGCCTCAAGGTTAGAAATCATGGTTTAGGATTCATGCAGCTGGCTGGCAGGGGGTGCGGGGGGAAATCTGAGGTCAGGAGTTCAAGACCAGCCTAGCAAACTTGGTGAAACCCCATCTCTACTAAAAATACAAAAATTAGCCGGATGTAGTGGCATGCACCTGTAGTCCCAGCTGCTTGGGAGACTGAGGCAGGAGAATCGCTTGAACCCCTGAGGCGGAGGTTGCAGTGAGCCAAGATAGCACCAGTGCACTCCAGCCTGGGTGACAAAGCAAGACTCCATAACAACAACAACAACAACAACAACAATAAACTAAGACCAGTGCTTGAGATATTTTCCAGACCTTGCACTTGATGGATTAGCTGGCATCACCCAGATCAATAAACAGGCTCATCTGGTCTTGTGGCCCCCACCCAGGAATTGACTCAGTGCAAGAGGACAGTTTCGACTCCCTATGATTTCGTCTCTGACTTGATCAATCAGCACTCCCCACTTTCCGATCCCCTACCCATCAAATTATCCTTAAAAAATTCGATACCTGAGTTTCAGGGTGACTGATTTGAGTAATAATAAACTCTAGTTTCCTATGCAGCTGGCTCTGCATTTATTAAACTCTTTATTTATTGCAATTCCCATGCCTTGATAAATCGGCTCTGTCTAGGCAGCGGGCAAGAAGAATCCGTCGGGCAGTTACACTTATATGGCAAAGAAAGTCACTATCGACTTCAGAAATTTGCAACAGAAGCCCATAGAAAGATAAGTCTCATCATGGAAAAGCCACAACAGAATAAATAAGAGTTAATTTATACCCAGACTTTTTTTTTCAAGCAAAGGTTGACACTAGCAAAGCCCTTTAAGGTTTGTTTCACTGATAACAAGCCATGAAGAAGTCATGTTTCTGAGATTTCTTGGAGGGTATAAGGTTGAGTGGGGTGTGAATGAGGAGTGGGGAACAGGGGATACCTGGGAAGAGATTTATTTATTTGTGCATATAACAATGATTTCTGAGTACTTACATATGAGTCACTGAGCTGGGCTCTGAAATACAAGCAGAAAAAAAGATAAACATGGTCTTTGCCTTTGAGATACTTACAGTTTGGTGGGAAAAGTAGAAAGGACAAAGGAGTTTAGAGTAATCTGGGTAAACAAAGGAAAGTGAGCATCCCTGCAAGGGACAACT
>NW_012109008.1:538968-540777 GCF_000951045.1 Mandrillus leucophaeus | reverse complement strand
GGAGGCTTTCCTTGGCATGTCAGGATTTCCTGTTAGCTCTCCGCCCCTTCCGCCCCAACACACGGTCTCTGCAGCCTCTGCTTTGGGGAATCGTGGAAATTTGTGGGTAGTAAGTATGGATAAGCTTCTTTTTTAAAAAACAAATTTTTTTTTTTCAGTGACTTGCCACTTCAGGAGGTTCTGCTAAAAAACAAACAAACAAACAAAAAACCCCCAGCTTTCTTGGGAAATGTATATTCACATACCATGTAAAGTTTGCCCATTTAAAGCGTAAAAAAAAATCAAGCCGAGCATAGTGGCATTCGCCTGTAGTCCCAACTGCTCAGGAGACTGAGGTGGGAGGATCGCTTGTGCCCCGGAGTTCCAGGCTGCAGTGAGCCGAGATCGCGCCACTGCACTCCAGCCTGGGAGACAGAGCAAGACAACGTACCTAAAAATAAATAATAAAGTGTAACATTAAGAGTTTTTTTGTTGTTGTTGAGAGAATTGTGCATCTATTACTGTGATCTCATTTTAGAATACTTTCATCACCCCAAGGAAAAATTCTGCCTCCAGTAGCAGTCATTCTACATTCACCACGTCCACTCCACCCCAAGTCCTAGACAATTGCTAGTATACTTTCTGTGTGTATAGCCTTGCCACTTTGCACGTTTGATATAAATGAAATCATACAGTGTGACTGGCTTCTTTCATTAAGTATAATGTCAACGTTTTTGTGACTAACTTATTTCATGACTTTTTTTTTTTGAATCAGAGTCTCTTGAGTCTCACTCAGGCTGGACTCACTCCCAGGCTTGAGTGCAGTGTCAGGATCTCGGCTCACTGCATCCTCTGCCGCCCGGGTTCAAGCTAGTCTCCTGCCTCAGTCTCCCGAGTAGCTGGAACTACAGGCGCCTGCCACCACGTTCGGCTAATTTTTGTATTTTTAGTAGAGACGGGGTTTCACCATCTTGGCCAGGCTGGTCTTGAACTTCTCAGCTCTTGATCAACCTGCCTCAGCCTCCCAAAGTGCTGAGATTACAGGTGAGAGCCACTATGCCCGGCCGACTATCTTCTTATACTATGTATAATATTTTCAAAGCTTGTCTTTGCAGCATCTGTCAGACTGTTAGCGGATAAATAAAACTCTGTAAACTATTTTAAAGCAGTTTATTCTGAGCCAGTATGAGTTACCTTGGCCCAGAGAGAAAACACAAACCCAAAAAGCCTTGAGTAAGTGATCCCGAGGCAGTTGGGTTATAGTTTGTTTTTTTACATTTTAGGGAGACAGGAGTTACAGGCAAAGACATAAATCAATACATGGAAGGTATACATTGGTTAGACCCAAAAAGGCGGATATCTCAATGGGTGGTCTTAGAAGTCATAGGTGGATTTTAGGGGTTCTTTAGCTGACAGTTGCTTGAGAGACTTAAGCTTTGTCTAAAGACTTGAAGTCAGTAGAAAAGAATGCTTGAACTAAGATAAGGGAGTTGTGTTGTTCAAGGTCCTTGTTACGCAGTTGAAGCGTGAGTAGCAGCCTCAGAGAATAGATGGGCCAGGCGCGGTGAATAGATGGGCTGGGCTCCAAGGCTCACGCCTCTAATCTCAACACTTTGTCAGGCTGAGGCAGGCCAATCACTTGAGGTCAGGAGTTCAAGACCAGCCTGGCCAACATGGTGAAACACCATCTCTACTAAAAATACAAAAATTAGCCAGGCACGGTAGCATGCGCCTGTAATCCAGCTACTTGGGAGGCTGAGGCACAAAAATTGCTTGGACAATTCTTGAGGAGACAAAGGTTGCAGTGAGCCAAGATCATGCTACTGCACT
>NW_012109008.1:536003-538335 GCF_000951045.1 Mandrillus leucophaeus | reverse complement strand
GGGTTTCACCATGTTGGCCAGGCTGGTCTCAAACTCCTGACCTCAAGTGATCCACCCATCTCTGCCTCCCAAAGTGCTGGGATTACAGGCGTGAGCCACCACGCCCGGCCTACATAAAATATTTTTATTTCCTTCAGGGTTTGATATCTGTCATGTGATGCTATACCAGTGTCAGGTTGGAAGGTAAGCAACATTATACCAGTTTAATTAAAAAAAAAAAAAAAACCCATTTAACAAAATGTTATAGTCTGTAGGGTGTATCCTAACCTATGTCTTGCATGCCCTAGGTCTTGTTTATAATTTGGTATTTTTTTTAGCAATATGTATAAATATAAAACATAGAGACAAGGTCTTGCCATGTGGCCCAGGCTGGTGTCGAACTCTTGGTCTCAAATGATCCTCTCACCTCGGCCTCCCAAAGTGATACAGAAGCTAAAAGAAACTAATTAGGCAGTTAGCGAGGGTTAGCGAATTCTTGGTAAAGTTTTCTTTTTAATAAAAAGCAGCCCCCAAATAATTTCTAAAAAAAAGCAGCCTGAAAAATCAAGCTGCAAGCATAGATGAACAAGCTGCAAGCTTGTGTGGGTAAATGCCGGCAGCTGTGCCAATAGAAAAGTGCTGGATGCCAGGTGTATTCAACATGGAGGTTTCCTCTTCCCTTTTCTTTGTCGCTACATGTACAAGCAACATGGCACTGGCCAGGTTAAAACTATTTGTATAATAAAAGATTAGGGTGGGATGTCTAGCCTCTTCGCATGCTTTGTAAAAGGCACACCTGGTCCAACCAACCCTCTGTGCCCCATGTAAATCAGATACTGGCTCCTCAAGCTCATCTCTAAAACCAACCTCATCTTGCCCCAAACGAGGAAGATCCGTTCGGAACCCCCCGCCCCGCTGCATGGGAGAGCTTTTCTCTTTTGCCTATTAAACTTTCCTCTCTTAAACACACTCCTTGTATGTTCATGTCTTTGATTTCCTTGGCGTGAGACAATGAACCTCGAGTATTACCCTAGACAAGCAATGCCACTTCAGAAGTGCTGGGATTACAGGCGTCAGCCACCACACCTAGGCATAGTTTGGTATCTTATTGCCACAGAGAGTCCGTTTGGTCAGTCATATGATTTTTTTTTTTTCTTTTCTTTTCTTGAGACAGGGTCTCGCTCTGTCACCCAGGCTGGAATGCAGTGGTGTGACCTCAGCTCACTGCAGCCCCAACCTCCTGGGCTCAAGCAATCCTCCCATCTCAGCCTTCTGAGTAGCTGGGACTACAGGCATGCACCACCATGCCTGGCTAGTTTTTGTATTTTTTGTAGAGTCAGGTTTTCACCATGTTGCCCAGGCTGGTCTTGAACTCCTGGGCTTAAGTGATCTTCCTGCCTCAGCATCCCAAAGTGCTGGGACTAGAGGTGTCAGCCCCTGCACCTGACCATGATCTCTATTTTAACATTCATGTCGGTCAGCTGTTCTGCCTAAACTCCAAAAAGAGGTGGGTATAACGAGGTATGTCTAACCTCCTTTCCCATTGTTGATGAAAGAAGCCAAACTCTGTAAAATATTTAAAGAGGTTTATTCTGAGCCAAATATGAATGACCATAGCCCGTAACACAGCATCGGGAGGTCCTGAGAACTTGTGCCCAAGGTAGTTAGATTACAGCTTGGTTTTATACATTTTAGGCCTCAAAATGTATAAATGTTTGGGGAGAGGGTTTCAGGTCATAGGTGAATTCAAACTGATTGGAAATTGGTTGCTTTGCCTTAAGTGTTGAAGTCAGCGTAAAGAAATGTTTGAGTTGGGCGGGGCATGGTGGCTCACACCTGTAATCCCAGCACTTTGGGAGGCCAAGGTGGGTGGATCACCTGAGGTCAGAAGTTCAAGACCAGCCTGGCCAACATGGTGAAACCCCATCTCTACTAAAAATACAAAAATTAGCTGGGCGTGGTGATACATGCCTGTAATTCCAGCTACTCGGGAGGCTGAGGCAGGAGAATCGGTTAAACCTGGGAGGCAGAGGTTGCAGTGAGCTGAGATCACACCACTGCACTACAGCCTGGGTAACAGAGCGAGACCCTGTCTCAAAAAAAAAAGAAAAGAAAAAAGAAAAAGAAAAGAAATGCTTGAGTTAAGATAAGGGAGGTTGTGGAAGCCAACGTTCCTGTTGTATAGATGAAGCCTCTAAGTAGCAGGCTTTAGAGAGAATAGGTGCTAAATATGTCTTATGAGGCCTTAAAAGAGTCTTCTGGATGAGACCTACCAAGACAGGGGTCCTCAATCCCTGAGGATTTTCAAATGTTAAAACAACTTTGAATTTCTGGGATTAGGTCTATGTAGTCA
>NW_012109008.1:528595-529938 GCF_000951045.1 Mandrillus leucophaeus | reverse complement strand
GGAGTTTGAGACCAGCCTAACCAACATGCAGAAACCCCATCTCTACTAAAAACACAGAATTAGCCAGGCGTGGTGGTGCGTGCCTGTAATCCCAGCTACTCCGGAGGTTGACGCAGGAGAATCACTTGAACCTGGGAGGCAGAGGTTGCACAATTGCACTCCAGCCTAGGCAACAAGAGCGACACTCCATCTCAAAAAAAAAAAAAAAGAGACAAAGAAATGTGCCTGTAAGATAAGTATTATCATTGTAAAAGGAAAATAAAAACTCAGGACTCCAGTTCACTCTGCCAGAGGAAAAAAGCTGAAAGCTGAGTCATACAAGAAGCTGTCTTTCCTTTTGTTCCTAAGCAGAATACTACAGTTAAAAGGTTAAATATCTCCACAGGTAGCTACTGTATGTTCATCTTATCTTCTGTAAAGTGTCCATTTACTGAGCATGAGACCACTGTGTAATTAACGATTCTCCTGCCTGCTCCTTTTCTCTTGTGACACATGGATGACCATACCCTCCCTCTTTCCCCTTAGCCCACTTTTCCCCTTTAAATATTGAAGCCCTCAAATTCATCTTTGGAGAAAGGGCACAGACCACAGACAGTTTCTGTGATTCTGTCTTTATTTCTTCTGGGCATGTCCTTAGCCTCAGCAAAATAAACTTCTAAATTAATTGAGACTTGTCTCAGATACTTTTTAGTTTACATCATCAAGCCATTTTATAGACAAGGAAACTGGCGGGGTGCAATGGCTCACACCCACAATCCCAGCACTTTGAGAGGCCAAGGTGGGCGGATCACTTGAGGTCAGGAGTTCGAGATCAGCTTGGCCAACATGGTGAAACCCGTCTTTACTAAAAAAAATAGAAAAATTGACTGGGCATGGTGGCACGCACCTGTAATGCCAGCTACTCAGGAGGGTGAGGCAGGATAATTGCTTGAACCCAGGAGGCGGAGGTTGCAGTGAGCCGAGATCGTGCCACTGCACTCCAGCCTGGGTGACAGAACAAGACTCTGTCTCAAAATATATATATGTATATATATTTCCTTGTCTATTTATAGAACAGGTTAAGTGACTTGTCCAAGGTGACACAGCTAAAAAGTGACAGCAGGGGTTCAAACCCATTCTCTTTAACTCCACAAATGAGTATGGTTCTCCAATTCATGCTTCCTTCAGCTAACAGAGTGAGTGTTCAAAAATGCAGATTGTAAAGGCCAGGCAAGGTGGCTCATGCCTGTAATTCCAGCACTTTGGGAAGTCAGAGTGGGAAGATGGCTGGCCTGAGTCCAGGAATTCAAGACCAGCCTGGGCAATATAGTGAGACCTTGTCTCAAAAAAAAAAAAAAAAAGCC
>NW_012109008.1:524970-526895 GCF_000951045.1 Mandrillus leucophaeus | reverse complement strand
CACCCAGCTAATTTTTTTATTTTTATTTTTATTTTTAGTGGAGACAGGGTCTCAATATGTTGGCCAGGCTGGTCTCAAACTCCTGACCTCACGTGATCCACCCCGTGATCCATCTCGAGGTCCCAAAGTGCTGGGATTACAGACGTCAGCTACTGCACCCAGCCGACATGTCGTCTTTTTATGGTCCAGTTCCCAGTTTGTGATGTATTTGGCATTTAAGTGATTCTGAAAACAAAGAAAATATAGGTATCACATCAATGTGCTATTTGTTTTCAAAAAGGATTCCATTCATTTCATATCACTGTTGCCACTCTCAGTTGATGGTTGATTTCAAGGCACCTTTGCAGGCAGGCAGGATATGCCAGCATCATTCACTGACCTGTTTGTTCCCCTTCCAGAAGCCTCCAGAGCAGAGTGTTAGGTAACATGAAGGGAGAAGGGGGAGACAAAGTTGCCTGGTGCGGAGGTGTTTGCTGAAGCTTCAGGCTTGGTTGGCTAATATAGAACCTGTGAAAAGACAGGATGTTCTTGCTTCTTTAGGAACCTTGATCACTCCATTCCTTTCAGGAGCAATGAGCTGATAGCTTGGCTCACTCTCTGCCTGAGTGAATGTGCACAACAGCATGTGACTGGGTGTCCTCAAACAAAAAGATCTTGCCAGGTCTCACTGTTGATTTGTTTTAATATACCTCCTGTCTTTGCCTAATCACATGGTAGTTTAGGCTGCAGCACTGGGGCTGTGCAGACACAGGATGCTGGGAGGACTTCTGGCTGCATTCATCCTAGCTTAGCTGCTTTTGAGATGTGTTTCCCTGGGCAAGTGACTTTTCTTCTCTCTGTGTCTGGGTCTGACTGTTAACGAGGGTACTGATAGGAGTACCTGCCTCATAGGGTTGTGACAGATGAAGCTCTTAGCACAATGCCTGGCCTCTAACAAGCATTCAGTAAATGGGAACTACCCTTATGATTACGCTGCTCATGTTATTCTTAAATTACTTCTTTTTAAAATTAATTATATTTTTTCTCTTCTTATAGAGTTGGGGTCTGGCTATGTTGGCCAGGTTGGTCTTGAACTCTTGGCCTCAAGCAATCCTGCCACTTCTGCCTCCCAAAGTACTAGGATTACAGGCTTGAGCCACCACGCCCAGCCTGAAATTACTTCTTTCATTCAAACATACGTTTTTGAGATCTTTGAAGTTCTGACTGTCATTTTAACAGCTGCATAGGATGCCATAATTTGGATATTGCCTCCTCTGAAAACTGTGTCTTTTCCTGTCACCTCTAACCCAGTTAATAAAAAAGGCGAATCACTGAAACTGTCACTCCTTGTTGACTCTCAGCTCCTCTTTAACACATTTCTCCATTCACTTTGTCTTTTCTTTTCTTTTCTTTTCTTTTTTTTTGAGACAGGGTCTCACTCCGTCGCCCAAGCTGGAGTGCAGTGGCACAATCTCGCGTTACTGTATCCCCAACCGCCTGGCTCAAGCGATCTTCCCATCTCAGCTTCCTGAGTAGCTGGGACTACAGGCATGCACCACTCTGCCTGGCTACATACTTTTTAAAAATTTTTAGTAGATACAAGGTCTTGCTATGTTGCCCAGGCTGGTCTCAAACTCTTGAACAGCAATCCTCCTACCTCCGCCTCCCAAAGTGGTAACCACCGCACCCGGCCTCTTTATTCACTTATTAAGTTGTGCTCTCATTTCAGTTTGTAAATCTATTCTTAATCTCTCTTAGTCTGTTCTTGACCCATGGGGCCCTGACCTCATTCACGTGCTCTTCCTGTCCCACCTGGACCACTGCAGGTGAGTAAATTCTTGTTCATGAGATTGCCTGCCACCAGGCTTAAGTGTGACAAGTTCACCTGCTACCCAGCTGCCAAATCTGCAAATCTGACCTGATAACTGCTCTGCATGTACACGGTG
>NW_012109008.1:521146-523675 GCF_000951045.1 Mandrillus leucophaeus | reverse complement strand
TTGGTAAAACATGGGTCTCACTCTCTCTTGGGCTGGAGTGCATTGGCACAATCACAGCTCACTGCAGCCTTGACCTCCCAGGCTCAAGTGATTCTCCCAACTCTGCCTCCTGAGTAGCTGGGACTACAGGCACATGCCACCATACTTGGCTAATTTTTAAAATTTTTTGTAAAAATGGGGTCTTGCTATGTTGCCCAGGCTGGTCTTCAACTCCTGGGCTCAAGCGATGCTTCTGCCTTGGCCTCCCAAAGTGCTGGAATTACAGGCGTGAGCCACTGCGCCCGGCCTTATCAAATATTCTTGTAGGCCTTGAATTGTGGTGCTGTGTAGTGTTTCATTGAGAGAGTGCTCTCTGATTGAACCCTTCCCTTTTCAGACATGCAATTTATTTTCCAGCTGAAATTATTAATGTTTCTTTTCTGCTGAGAGCATTTCTTTCTCATCATGAAGAAAACGGTAAACAAATACTGAATTAAAGACCATCAATAGCAAGGAAAAGTACAGCAGTCCTGCCTTACCCTTGAGGTGGACTACAGACCCCCCAGGGGATGCCTGAAATGGCAGATGGTACTGAACCCAGTATGTACTATGTTTTTTCCTATGCATACATACATACCTATGATAAAGGTTAATTTATAAATTAGGCACAATAGGAGATGAACAGCAAAACTAATAATAAAATAGAACTGCTATTAGAGTGTACTGTAATATAAGTTATGTGAATGTGGTCTCTCTCTCAAAATATCTTATTGTACTATGTTCACCCTTCTTTCTGTGGTGATGTGAGATGATGAAATGCCTACGTGGCCGGGCACGGTGGCTCATACCTGTAATCCCAGCACTTTGGGAGGCTGAGACGGGTGGATCATCTGAGGTCAGGAGTTCGAGACCAGCCTGGCCAACATGGCAAAAGTCCATCTCTACTAAAAATACAAAAATTAGCCAGGCCTGGTGGCACATGCCTGTAATCCCAGCTACTTGAGAGGCTGAGGCAGGAGAATCGCTTGAACCTGGGAGGCGGAAGTTGTAGTGAGCCGAGATCGCACCATTGCACTCCAGCCTGGGCAACAAGTGAAACTCCGTCTCAAAAAAAAAAAAAAAAAAGAAAATACCTATGTGATGAGATGAAGGGAGGTGAATGGCGCAGGCACTGCGATGTAGTGTTCGGCTACTGAGGTTACATCAGAAGGAGGATCCTCTGCTTCGGGCAATCCTGGATCATTGAGCCATGAAGATCTCGATGCTTGGGGATCCTTGATAGTGTTTTTTGCTGAAAACTTTTGGAAGAACATTGTAATCAGAGGTTGTTGCCTTTCTTTGTAACTCCATAAAAGTGTTACTGCGAAGTTGTAGACTATCTGTGATCTGTCTCTTATACCCCATGGCATTCATGACACCTGGTGCCAGCTATCATAAGAGTTATCGATGGCAGCAGCTTCTGAGTCAGAGAGTAATGGAGGGGTAGGGAACACCTAGTGAAATATCCAAATGCTGACTCCATTAAGCCACCTTGGAGGCTTCCAGAGCTCAGCTAAAGAGTCTTTGTATCCAAGTTGCTGATAGCAGCCAGGCCTTCCCAGAGCTGGGTACAGGAGGAGAAGGGCTCTGTAGCCATCCAGCTGAGACCACAGAGTTTGTCCTTTCCCATTTACTCACTGAGTGATCAATTGAGACAGGGTCTCACTGTCACCCAGGCTAGAGTGCAGTGGTGTGATCTCGGCTCACTGCAACCTCTGCCTCCTGGGTTCAAGCGATTCTCGGGCCTCCACCTCCCGAGTAGCTGGGATTACAGATGCGCGCCACCATGCCCAACTAATTTTATATTTTTAGTAGAGACAGGATTTCAACATGTTGGCCAGACTGGTCTCAAACTCCTGACCTCAGGTGATCTGCCTGCCTTGGCCTCCCAAAGTGCTGGGATTACAGCATTTGAGCCACAACCCCCAGCCAATTCTCGACACTCACTTTAAACCCCCTGATACCCTGTGGCACTGTGCTTGTCCGAGCTGGTTCTTCCTGAGTTCTCACTTTCCTCTGGCCATGGCTGGCCTGCCCCACGCTTGGGGAGAGCCTCTTCCAGAAAACCTCCTGCCCCTTCTGGGCTCTTCTGTCTTGACTCACTGTGTTAACAAGATACGTGTCTGTGTTTGGATCACTCCAAACTAGGAGGGAAGCGTCTGTGACATTCACCTTTGTGTTCCCAGTGCCTGACACCAGGCCCATCATATTAAATAATTGACTGACTGCATGTTTGAGTGACCCATAGAGGAAAATGCAAATCACCTGTAATCATATTACCCAGATAACTAGTGAAATTAATTCACTGGATATGCCCTTCTAGACATTTTTCCTCCTAGCTTTATCTAACAGTATTTCTCACACACACATCCTACACATGGCATTTTATTTTATATAATCTGGACCAAACCCTCCTTAATGTTTTAGAACCTTTTTACATTTAATGTATCGTGTGTATGTATGCATGTGGGCACATTGGCCGGGAATCAAACCCAGGTCAACTGCTTGGAA
>NW_012109008.1:511995-519666 GCF_000951045.1 Mandrillus leucophaeus | reverse complement strand
TGAAAACTTTTGGAAGAACATTGTAATCAGAGGTTGTTGCCTTTCTTTGTAACTCCATAAAAGTGTTACTGCGAAGTTGTAGACTATCTGTGATCATACGGGTGATTTTAATGCTGCGTTCCATCTGAGGATCGTATGCCATAATTTTATGTTTTCATGTCTGTGCAGTTTGAAACACTTCAGCAAATTTTAGTAATGTCCACATGGCTGGTTCTGCTTTAGTTTCTTCTTCTTCATCTTCCTCTTCCTCTATAGAGGACATGACAAGTTCTTCCAGTTCCTCATTTGTTAACACTTCTCAATGGCCTTCAGTATGTCCTTCTACTTCATCAAGCATATCAGCAAATCCTTCTCCATCAACTTGTTGCATGGATGATTTTCCCAACTTCTCTATCAATTTCAGGGAAGGCTTTAAAATCATTCACAACTGCCACTCCATCAGTCCTTCCAGCAGGCATTTAGTTTGTGATTTAATTCATCCATTGCAACTTTGATGAGTGCTATTGCATCAGCAATAGTGAATGATTTCCAGCACTACATTATTTCCAGTTTACGATCTGCATCAATTGCTGATTGAATGTGATCAAATACCAGGCAGATGTATATGGCCTTGGGAAAATGAATGATGTCCTAGTCAAGTGGCTGAAGAAAAAGGTTGTATTTGCAGATAAAAATACAACCTCAGCATTTTCATGTTCATGGCAAACAGATTCAGGATGGCTGGGTACATTATCTATTATTAATAGGTCCTTAAATTCCAACCCTTCCTCTTTCAAATATTTTTTCAGTTCTGGGAACCATTGATGCATTGGTGGAACCATTCTATAAACAAGACAGCTGTCACCCATACTTTCTGATTATATGGCCAGAACACAAGCATAAATAAGTTTTGGTTTTGCTTTTGAGGGCACATGGGTTCTTTGCTCTGTACACCATGCTTGGCTTTATCATATGCCCTGCAGCGTTGCCACACAGTACGAGAGTTAATCTGTCTTTCCATGCTTTATGCCCTGGTGCTTCCTTTGCACTTTTATGAATTTAGGTTCTGTTGGTCATCTTCTTCCAGAAGAGGCCGGTCTTATTGCAATTGAAGACTTGCTGTGTATGATATCTTTTCTCCTTAATCTACTTCTTCAAGTCTGCCGAAAATGTGGCAGCAGCTTCTTCACTGGCAAATGCAACCTCTTTAGTAGTTTTTATGCTTTTCGGTCCAAACCTATTCTTGAATCTGTATAACTGTCCCTTGCTTGCAGTAAATGGCTTTTGGTGTCACTTGTTTCAGGGGATCCTTGCTGATGTCTTTGTGTAGGCTCCGTGCTTTCTGGTACAACACATTGCAGTCAGAACACCTTTCTGTTCATGTCTTCTACCCACAAATGTAATGCCTTTTCCATCTTAACTAAGCACTTATGTACTGTGGTCGTAACTCCATAACTTTTTTTTTTTTTTTTTTTTTTTTGAGACAGAGTCTTGCTCTGTAGCCCAGGCTGGTGTGCAGTGGTGCGATCTCGGCTCACTGCAACCTCCGTGTGGCTGTAACTTTTGCAGTTTGAGGTGTGTCATCAAGACTGGCATGAATTTTTTTTCTTTTCCTTCTTCACAATTTCATGGATAGAAGATTCCTTGTTACAGTAGATCTTAGTAACCTAGGCATATGATATTTTTCTTTCCTTATTGAGTTGAGAACTTTTACTTTTTTTTTTTTTTTTGAGATGGTGTTTGCCCAGGCTGAAGTGCAATGGCACGGTCTCGGCTCACTGCAACCTTCACTTCACGGGTTCAAGGGATTCTCTTGCCTCTGACTCCCAAGTAGCTGGGATTGCAGGTGCCCACCACCACGCCTGGCTAATTTTTGTATTTTCAGTAGAGACGGGTTTCACCATGTTGGCTAGGCTAGTCTTGAACTCCTGACCTCAGGTGATCCACCCGCCTCAGCCTCCCAAAGTGCTGGGATTACAGGTGTGAGCCAGTGCGCCCAGTCAACTTTACCTTTTTGCCTAAAGAAAGTACTTTGTAGCCTATCTTTGGCATATCTGACTTGCCGGCATCACTACTTTTGTGTTTTGGGGCCATTAATAAGTAAAATAAGAGTTACTTGAACACAAGCACTGTGATACCACAACCGTCAATCTCATAACTGAGAAGGCTACTGAATGACTAAGGGTCAGGTAGCATGTATAGTTCAGATACGCTGGACGGAGGGGTAATTAATGTCCCAGGTGGGACGGAGTAGGACAGCACGCGATTTCATCACAATACTCAGAATGGTGCACAATTGGAAACTTATCAATTGTTTGTTTCTGGAGTTTTCCATGTAATATTTTTGAACCATGGTTGAGTGAGATTAAGTGAAACTGCAGAGAGCAAAATCACACATGAGGGGGGACTACTGTAAATCATTCCGATTTCACTGTTGTTTGACCTTTAAAATTTTTTGGGTGGGTATGGTGGCTCACACCCATAATCCCATCACTTTGGGAGGTGAGGTGGGAAGATTGCTTAAGCCCAGGAGTTCAAGACCAACCTGGGCAACTTAGTGAGACCTGATCTCTGCAAAAATAAAAATAAAAATAAGAAAAACAAATGCAATTCTTCAAGCTCTGTCTCCAGTGAAGGATCCTGCTATGTGGTGCCTTTTGTATTGAATTATTTTTTCCATGGCAGGACTATGGCAGCCAGGGACGCCACTTCAGGCAGCTTGTCAGAGGAGAGCAGTGCTTTGGACCTGCCATCAGTGTGTGACATGAGAGATTATGTCCTGCAGAGACCCAGCCAAGAAGCCAACAGCGAGGCTTTCAGTTCTTTGGAATTCCATTCTCTTCCTTGTTCTTCTGATGTGGATCCAGGTAATAAGCAGAGTTTAAAACAAACTAACTTAAAAACAACCAGCAGCTATACGGGTGTGTGATAGTTTGTTTCTCTCTCTTCCAATAGCAATTCTCTGAGAAGGCTTCATTGTCTTAGGCAGAAAAACATCTTACCTAAGCAAAGCTGTCAGGAGGAACTTCAAAGGACAGCTTCCCTGGCACAGCAATGACAAGGAGCTGTCTCCTGGAGTCTTTTTGTTATTGTTGCTGTTAATCTCAGGTCCCTTTCTAATCTCCCTCAAAATGAGTTCAGAAGCAGGGGAATATTTGGTTCAACAGAGAGTGGAATTGGTTTTTTTTGTTTTGTTCTTTTAAAACTCAGAAAATAAGGTGGCGGGCGCCTGTAGTCCCAGCTACACTGGAAGCTGAGGCAGGAGAATGGCGTGAACCTGGGAGGCGGAGCTTGCAGTGAGCTGAGATCTGGCCACTGCTCTCCAGCACAGGCGACAGAGCAAGACTCCGTCTCAAAAAAAACAAAAAACAAAAAAAACTCAGAAAATAGCAATGTAGGCCTGTTATATGTGATGAGTAGTAAAAATAGAGACTTTAGCATTCCTTGTATGAAGTATACTCTGGATTTAAGTAACAACCTTTCTACAAGGTTTCCTGACTAGATTGCCGAAACGCGTATTATTTAAGCTAATGCTAATTCCCTGACGTAGGTAGTGACTGTCTTTAGTAACTGTAAAGCCCTCTCTTTCATATTAATTACCTGATCTGAGTCTGGAGGTCCACAGACCTGGATTTATTTATTTATTCATTTATTTCTTGTTAGTTTTGGTTAATCCCCTGGGTTTATCACACAGACCTGGATTTGAAGTTCAGCTCTGCCAGTTACTGGCTGTGTGACTTGGGGCATGCTCCTTAACCCCTCTGAGCTCCAGAGTCAGCTACAAAATGGCGATCAGAATGCTTGCTCCACCTAGTCAGGTTTAACTTAAGGTAAACCTGCAAGGTACTTAGCATGGTTTTTCTGCCATCGATGGGTGCTCAGTCGATGCTGTTGTTGTTAATATTAAGAAATCCATATGGCCAGGCATGGTGTCTCATGCCTGTAATCCTAATACTTTGGAAGGCTAGACGGGTGGATCACCTAAGGTCAGGAGTTCAAGACCACCTTGGCCAACATGGCGAAACCCTGTCTCTACTGAAAATACAAAAATTAGCCAGGTGTGGTGGTGGGCGCCTGTAATCCCAGCTACTCAGGAGGCTGAAGCAGGAGAATCACTTGAACCCGGGAGGTGGAGGTTGCAGTGAGCTGAGATCGCGCCACTTCACTCTAGTCTGGGCGAAAGAGCAAAACCCTGTCTCAAAACAAAAAACAAACAACAACAACAACAAAATCCAAATATATATTTTTAGAAAGAACTCATTGTGGGTACTAAGGAAATGTAGCCTTTAATGATGATGAGTTCAGTGATGACTATAGGTAGGATGTGTAACTGTCATTGCCTTCAAGAATTCTATGGAGAAATATGTTTAAACTCTTTTGGGATTCTCTTCTGATTTTCAGGACATAGAGTAATCAGGATCAGTAAGTCTCCTGTTTAATTTAGTACCTGACTGTGTTAGTTTGTTCTCACACTGCTATAAAGAGATGCCTGAGACTGGGTAATTTATAGAGAAAAGAGGTTTAATTGACTCACAGTTCTGCAGGCTGTACAGGAAGCATAGCAGCACCTACTGGCCATCCATCAGGGTGGAAGGTGAAGGGGAAGCTGGCACTTCACATGGCTGAAGCGGGAGGAAGAAAGTGGAGGAAGGTGCTACACACTTTTAAACAACCAGATCTCATGAGACCCCAGCACCAAGGGGATGGTGCTATAAATCATTTAGGAGGAACTGCCCCATGAACCAATCACCTCCCACCAGGCCCCACCTCCAACACTGGGGATGACAATTCCACATGACATTTGGGCAGGGACACAAATCCAAACCATATCACTGACCAAGAATTAGATAATTCTTTATCCTTTTCCTTTCTAGATTTAACATCTTAGTTCCTTTGACCTTCCCTTTTTTCCCTGCCATCCTGCTGCCTCTACATGACTTTCTGTCCCTAAAATGGATTTTTTCATCATCCCTGGGTAGCAACAGCATTTCTTAGAATGAGTGAATGGAGGCAGTTGAACAGAACTTTGTTTGTGTATTTATTTATTTATTTATTTAGAGACAGGATCTTGCTCTGTGCCTAGGCTGGAGTACTGTGGCACCATCACAGCTCACTGCAGCCTTGAACTCCTGAGCTGAAGCTATCCTCCTGCCTCAGCCTCTCAAGTAGTTGGGATTACAGGCTCACATCACCATACCTGGCTTTTTTTTTTTTTTTTTAATTTTTAAAAATATTTTGTAGCGACAGGGTCTCGCTTTGTTGCCCAGGCAAGTCTCAAACTCTTGGCCTCAAGTGATCCTCCCACCATGGCCTCCCAAAGTGCTGGGATAATGGGAGTGAGCCACCATACCCAGTTTGAACGGAACTTTAGAAGTGTTAGCACGTTGAAAGACTTCGAGGCAATGGCTCTATTCCCTTAGGGAATTCAGTGTGGACTCGGTTTTTATTTTTTATTTCCTGTTAGTTGACTAATCTGTAGAAAAGCAACTGTTATTAATTGGACTTGGTTGACAGCTCTGAAAATAAGGAGCATGTTGAAATATTTATGTGGGGGTGTTTGTTAAAAATATGGATATTCTATGCCAAAAAGGTTGTTTGGGGAACCCATGTCTAAACATGAGAAGGGGTACTCAAATGCTAAGACAGCCATTTTACACGGTATTAGTGGCGGTCGTGCTGGATTAGACAGTCCGGTTGGAATTCTGGTTCTGCTTCTTCCCCTGGTTTGACTTTGGGCGAGACACTTAGCCTCTGTGTACCTATCTCCTCATTTGTAAAATGGAGATGATAACAGCACCTCCTTGTTGGGGAGGCCATAAGGTCATAAAGTTGTACAATGTAGTGCACGAGGCATAGTGTGTGGCACGGAGTGGATGGATGAGATCCAATTCCTCATCAGCTGGGGTGCTCAGCACACTGCAGTACTGTCTGGTCAGCTCAGGCTTTTTTTTTTTTTTTTTTTGAGATGGAGCCTCTCTCTGTCACCCAGGCTAGAGCACATTGGCGTGATCTCAGCTCACTGCAACCTCTGCCTCCCAGGTTCAGGCGATTCTCCTGCCTCAGCCTCCCAAGTAGCTGGAATTACAGGTGAGCACAACCACACCTGGCTAATTTTTGTGGTTTTAGTAGAGCTGAGGTTTCACCATGTTGGCCAGGCTGGTCTCGAACTCCTGACCTAAAGTGATCCACCTGCCGTGGCCCCCCAGAGTGCTGGGATTACAGGCATGAGCCACTGTGCCCAGCCAACTCAGGCTTTTATCACAAATACCATACACTGGGTGACTTCTCACAGCTCCAGAGGCTGGAAAGTCAAAGGCAAGGTGCCAGCAGATTTGGTGTCCGGTGCTGTCCCCATTCTTGATTTGTAGACAGCCACCATCTTCCTGTGTTCCTCACATGGCCTAGAGAGAGATCCTCTTTCTCAGGTGTCTTATAAGGGCACTAATGCCATCATGAGGCTTCCACCCTCAAAACTTAATTACTTCTGGCCGGGCACAGTGGCTCACGCCTGTAATCCCAGCACTTTGGGAGGCTGAGGCGGGTGGATCATCTGAGGTCAGGAGTTCTAGACCAGCCTGGCCAACATGGTAAAACCACGTCTCTAACACAAATACAAAAATTAGCCGGGCATGGTAGCAGGTGCCTATAATCCCAGCTACTCGGGGGGCTGAGGCAGGAGAATTGCTTGAACCCAGGAGGCAGAGGTTGCAGTGAGCCAAGATCGCGCCATTTCACTCCAGCCTGGGGGACAAGAGTGAGACTTTTTCTCAATAAACAAACAAACAAACAAACCCCACAAAAATTAGCTGGGCATGTTGGCATGTGCCTGTAATCCCAGTTACTAGGGAGGCTGAGACATGAGAATTTCTTGAACCCAGGAAGCGGAGGTTGCAGTGAGCTGAGATTGCACCACTGCACTCAAGCCTGGCGACAGAGTGAGACCCTGTCTCGAAAACCATCAATAGTTGACTGGGTGCAGTGGCTCATGCCTGTAATCCCAGCACTTTGGGAGGCCAAGGCAGATGGATCACCTGAGGTCAGGAGTTCGAGACCAGCCTGGCCAACATGGTGAAACCCTGCCTCTAATAAAATTACAAAAATTAGCTGGGTGTGGTGGTGGGTGCCTATAATCCCAGCTACTCAGAGGGCTGAGGCAGGAGAATCACTTGAACCCAGGAGGCAGAGGTTGTAGTGAGCCAAGATAGCACCATTGCATTCCAGCCTAGGCAACAGAGCAAGATGCCATCTCAAAAATAATAATAATAATAAATAAATAAACATAAAAAAACACATTGGTTTACTCATCCTACCCCATGGAAGGCTCTGGATGTGATTATTGTTCTCTGTATACTCGACACTGCAGTGTTTTAGGGCACATTAATAGTGATCACTCCCATTTATTGAGCATTTACTACTTGTCAGGTTTTATATTGTCAGGCTCCATGCTAAATATTTCACAAACATTATCACTTTTTTTTTTTTTCATTTCGACATGGAGTCTCACTCTGTCGCCCAGGCTGGAGTGCAGTGGCATGATCTCGGCTCACTACAACCTCCACCTCCTGGTTCAAGCAATTCTCCTGCCTCAGCCTCCCGAGTAGCTGGGATTACAGGCGTGCACCACCATGCCTGGCTAATTTTTATATTTTTAGTGGAGACGGGGTTTCACCATGTTGGCCAGGCTGATCTTGA
>NW_012109008.1:506706-507770 GCF_000951045.1 Mandrillus leucophaeus | reverse complement strand
AGGTGCGAGCCACTGCACCTGGCTTGACCGTAAGAGTTCAGTCATATCATCTGTTGTCAAACTCTTCAGTCAAAATCCAGACACACAGTTGGCAAGGCATTGGGGTTCACAATGGAGGAGTGGTGTAGTCTTCTGGTGGCACAGCACAGCCCAGCAACAGGCACGCTGGAGAGAATACCCAGAAATCCAGGCAGGTGGCAGGCAGTGTGCAGGTGGCTTCTCAGTGGGTAGCAAGGTCCCAGCTTCCAGGCTGGAGTCAGCGTCACAGTTCTAAGCCCTGGAAGAGTAGTAGGCCAAGGAAGGGTGACCTTAGATTTAGGATGCAACAAGGACCACTGCAAAACCCAGTTACAAGAACATGGGCCCAGCTTAAGCTTAACCTGGGTACAGGATTCCCCATTTCACCTTGCAGCTGCCTCTGACTCTGGGCCTATCCCTGCCCCGCTTTTCCCAGCCAGGCGTTTCGAAGGGGCTGCCTGCCTTCCTCCTTCTCACTTCTTCATCTCAGGATTGTTCCTCATTCCCAGGCACGTGGCCTCTACCTCCATTCCCCTCTGGTCTAAGCCTGCCCTTACTCAGATGCCAGTGATCGTCCCTAGGAGGAGCCAAACTGGATGGACGCTTCTCTGTCCTTATGCTATGTGCCCAACTGCCGCATCACTGTTCATGCCCTGGAGGAGCGAATTAGTAGCAAGGACATGAGACTTAAGAGCACTTTCCAGAAACCTGTTGGGTTGATAAGAATCTGAGAGTGTTAGAAAAACCTCAAAAGCCTTAGTCATTCCAGTCTGAGTATGCAAAAATGGGTAAAACGAGGCTATATATATCTAATAAAGACAGAGTCCATCTGGCCTGAAGTTCCCACCCAGCCACTCCTCATGAAATGCCGGTAAAATTAACAACTTTTCACTTAAGAGGGGTGCGGGATTATGAAATCCTCCCCTCAGCCCTTCCTAGTGAGATATGGCAGAAGACCTGCTGCTGCCAAACAGGTCTTCCTGAGGGCAGGTGCAGACGCTTATGCCTATAATCCCAGCACTTTGGGAGGTAAAGGTGGAAGGATT